>NC_135481.1:175427720-175792720 GCF_052094955.1 Ictidomys tridecemlineatus
CGAAACTGGCCGATTGGGCCGCTGAGCCCGAGTCGGGGACCGTGCAGAGCCCCCTGAAGCTGAGATCAAGATTTTCGGTTTCATGAGGGACATGGAGCCTGAGGATCCCATGTTCTTGATGGACCCCTTTGCTATTCACCATCAGCATATGAGCCGCATGTTGTCAGGTGGCTTTGGCCATAGCCCCTTCCTTAGCATCACAGATGGCAACATGCCAGGGACCAGGCCGCCAGCCGCAGGATGCAGGCTGGGGCTGTCTTCCCCTTCGGGTGCTGGGAATGTCGGGTGGCTTCAGGGACATGTTTGGGATGATGAATGACATGATTGGGAATATGGAGCATATGACAGCTGGGGGCAATTGCCAGACCTTTTCATCCTGTGCTGTCATCTCCTACTCCAATACTGGTGATGGTGCCCCCAAGGTCTATCAGGAGACATCAGAGATGCGCTCAGCACCAGGCGGGATCCTGGAGATAGGGAGGACTGTCCGCCACTCAGACAGTGGACTAGAGCAGAGGTCCATTGGGCATCACATCCGAGACAGGGCTCACATCCTCCAGCGATCCCGAAATCACCGCACAGGAGACCAGGAGGAACGGCAGGACTAGATCAACCTGGACGAGAGGGAGGCAGCAGCATTGGATGATGAGTGGCGAGAGACATCCAGTCTCCGGCAGCAGCGCCCTCTGGAATTTCGAAGGCAGGAGGCATCTGTGAGTGGGGGTCGGAGGGCCGAGGGGCCTCCCCGCCTGGCCGTCCAGGGACCTGAGGACTCCCCCTCCCGACATCCCGCCACTATGACTGGTGAAGGCCCTAAGTCCTCAGCCTTTCATGAACAGGCGAGAGGCTCAGAAATCATCCCCTGAAAAAACTTTTTCCTGTCCAACTCCCACCCCCAATTTAATATTAAATTAAAAGGCAATCTGGCCCCCACCTCTCCCTGGGGGTCTCAGGGAGAACCTTACACTGCCCTCCGTACTTACATTTTCTGTCTTTAATCCGCTTACCCCAATGACTCCACTTGTCCTATTATCCACTAACTTGCTTGTTCATTTTGCTACTCCATCTTCAAACCTCCTTTTCTCCGTTGTACCCCTACCATGTGCAGAAGGGGTGAGCTCTGGGTCTAGAGGCCTCCTCCATCCCTTAGCTACCCTGGATCTTTGCCCACCTGTTCCTCAGAGCACTTACTACAGGAGTCACAGTCCTGTCCTTCTCCCCACGCTCCTATCCTCACACATCACAAAAAACGTCCCCAAGCCCTCTTTGCCTTTATTTTTTGATTTGGGCAACTTGTAACTAGGTGTTTATGGAATAAAGGAGAATGAGAAAAAAAAGATGAAAGCAGAACATGGAAAAGAAGGAGCAATAGATAGCTTAGAAGATAAATTTGTTGAAAATTCCTCATAAACTAAAGGGGAAAAGAGGACAATGGAATAAAAATCAGGAGGAAAAAAGTTGAAAAAAAATAGAGACTTTTTATCCAGTGCATGAGGCCCAACACCCGAAGAATAAGAATTGTAGAAATTGCGGGCAGGGGATATAGCTCAGCAGCAGAGTGCTTTCCTCACACATGCGAGGCACTGGGCTCCATCTTCAGCACCACATAAAGATAAATAAAAACACTGTGTCCGTCTACAGCTGAAAATAATAAATAAAAATAAATTTTAAAAAAGAATTCTAGAAATTGACAATAGAAAAACAAAATGAGGGGAAAGAGATGATAATGAGTGGAAATAATCCAGAGGAATACTTCAGGTAAAGGAATCTCAAACACCATGCCCTCAGGTAGGAGAGAGTTTAGTGTGTTCCGTTGAAATAAAGCAAGCTGGCACGGCTGAGGAGTGGTGGGTGGGTGAGGAGAAATAGGTATGAGTCAAGGTCAGAGAGATGTTCCAACCAGATGAGGGAAGCCAGGGAGAAGAGTTGGAATTTCACCATAAGTGCAAAAGGTAGCCATCAGATAAATCAGATATATATATATATATATATATATATATATTTTTTTTTTTTTTTTGGTACCAGGGATTAAACCCAAAAGTGCTTAACCACTGAGCCACATCCCCAGCTATGTTTATTTTTTTTTTATTTTGAGACAGGGTCTTGCTAAGTTGCTTAGGACCTCACTAACTTGCTGAGGCTGGCCTCAAACTTGCAGTCCTTCTTCTTCAGCCTCCCAAGCCACTGGGGAGACATGTGCCACTGTACCCAGCTCATTCAGATTTCTAAAAAATAAGTCCAGTGGAAAATGGAGAGTCCAAAAGCAAGATGAGAAGCCCTACCTGAATCTTTTGAGCTGAGAGCAAAGGAGGTCCAGCACCCTAAAGGAAAATCCAGGACTGCCACTAGAAAAAAGGAAACAACTGCCAATCATGTGGAGGCTGCTACCCGGTTGTAGAAGCAAGGCTGCTGGGTTGTAGGGCATCTCTATTTTCAAGATTCAGGTATTGGCAACACCCTCCACCACCCCCCCCCCCCCCGCCCCGCTTGCATTTCCAAGATCAAGGTACTGCTTTTTCCCATAGCCTACATATTCTAGCCCATTTGATTGACAAAAGATACCTCACTGTCTTTCAAATTTATTCTTCTTTGATTCCTGATCAAGCTGAGAAACTGGCCTTCTAACTCTCCATGAATAAGCTGCGATGTTGAGACACGCACAGGACAGGGAACAAGGGGGCTTGGAGAGGAGGTAGAGTGGGACCCTGTCCTGACATGACACCTATTACGGGTGCTCGGGAGAATAAAAAAGGCTTCAAAGGCAAAGTTAGTGCATTGAAAACGCAAGGAGCTGGCCCACACTGTGTCACCAGAGCCACACAGCATATCCAGGAGCTGGAGTCAAGGGCTGAGAGCTGTGACCTAGGTGTTTCAGAGACTCTGTGGCTGAAGAGGGGAGCCCAGAGAACCCAGGGGTGAAAATACAGACACCCTGCCTTATTTTGGCGGCCTGGATTCTTGCATCCTTTCCCCTCTGTGTCTTTTCATCACCTAAAGAGACACATAAGTTGGCAGATGCGTGGATCCCCACCGCCCAGGTGCTCCGAGTACTTGATTGAAGAGAGTGAGACCCAGAAAACAGTGATTCTCCCAAGGTCACATAGAAAGTGAGTAGCAGAGTCAAAACTTGTCCCTGACTCATCCCAGCTCCTCCTCCCTGTCCCTGGATACAGAAATCCTCCATGAGCTGGGCACTGAGCAGTGAGGGTGTCTTCTCTCGGGGAGAAGAGAATCCAACAGGTTCAATCTCCCTAAGAGAGCATGGCCCTCCAGCCCCGACTGCAGTATTATTTTGTGGAATTCTACATTTTTCAACTTCCTTCCCCAGATGGAATCAATGAGGGTTTGTGGCCAACTTTTCTTTTTGCCAACTTTTCTTTTCTTTTTTTTTTTTTTTAAGAGAGAGGGAGAGAGGGAGGGGGAGAGAGAGAGAAATTTTTAATATTTATTTTTTTAGTTTTCGGCGGACACAGCATCTTTGTTGGTATGTGGTGCTGAGGATCGAACCCGGGCCGCACGCATGCCAGGCGAGCGCGCTACCGCTTGAGCCACATCCCCAGCCCCCAACTTTTCTTTTTGCAATTCACGAGATCTTAATCAGAAATGAAGCCGTGGTCGCCATGCTCTAAGGTTGGCACTGGATGGAGGTGGTTAGGGACAGACGCGGGGTATCTGGGAGCTGGGGTGATCCTCACTAGTCCCTGACCCACGACAGCTCTCCTCCCCAGCTGCCAGGCCTCCTGATCAAAAGGACCCCCAGGGGATGATATTGGTCAAATCATATTGTTCCATTGTGTGCACGTACAAACCTGGGGCAGCAAATCCACCATTATGCACAACTATAATGCATCAATTTAAAAAATATGGGGAGGAGGCGGGCGGGGCTGGGGCTCAGCGGTAGAGCACTCACCTAGCATGTGTGAGGCACTGGGTTCCATCCTCAGCACCACATACAAATAAAGAGATAAAGTAAAGATATTGTGTCCACCTTTAAAAATATACACATAGGGACAAATGACCCCAGGGTCCAGGTTCACCCCTGAACATTTTTCTATGAATTTAACAGTAGCCTCAAAGGGCCAGAAATCGTCTACAAACTTGCACATCAGCTCCTTTATCGGTCCCACTTCAAATGCAGATGTGTTTTGTGTCCTTGGCCCATTTGCCTGTGTGAGGTTGGTTGGTGACTGTTCTCTGATCCTTTTCAAATCTTTGCCTTCACAGCTCCTCCCACGAGGAGCTATTTTTTTTTTTACAATAAATTCCTTATTCTATAAAACTAATAGTGGTTCTGCTTATCCAGTGGAGCCTTAACTAATGCACGTTTGAACAATGAGGGTCCTTAACAGAAACGAACTTTATCTTATCAACCCTATGTAAGTTTTCACTCTCGTAGTTTTGGTTTGGCTTGGGTTTTTGGTTTTCTTTGTTTTATTTTTTTGTTTGATTTGGGGTTTTTGTTGTTGTTGTTGTTGTTGTTGTTGTTGTTGTTTGGTTTTCTTTGGATTGAAGAGGGCGTAACTACTGAGCTATATCTCTAGCCCTTTTTATTTTTTATTTTGAGGCAGGGTCTCCCAAAGTTGGGGAGGCTAGCCTCCTGCCTCAGCCTCCCCAGCCACAGGATTACAGGCACTTCCCATGGTCCCCAACCACACTCGACCTCTGTATCAGGCAGGGTCCAGGCAGGAAAGAGAAGGCACATAAATAGTTGAAACCCAAGATTTTAGTAGAGGCAACGGTTACAACTTGATTGCTGAAAGTTTGCAAGAACAAAAACAGGACCCCCAGGCGACACATTAGTAACTACAAGATGCAGCCCCTCCCACCCAAAAGCTAGGGGACCAGAGGAAACCCCGTGAGTTTTCACACCCTGGATCCAGAGGAGGCAGCCCGAATCGCGGGTTCTTGGGTCTCTGCGGAAAGCGCAGGACCTGGCGCCCAAAGGACGGCCTTGGCAGTGGGCGCCCGGCTCGGTGGGCAGGGGCGGTGCTCGGAGCCTCCCCTCTCACTGCCGTAGTCCTCTCCCTCTTCGCCGCAGCTGTGTCTGTTCCGCACTCTCCTCAGCCTGGAGCCCCCTTCCGGCTCGCGGCTGTAGCTGGGGCGTTTACTCTTGGTCCCCAGCTCCGGGCGCCCCGCTCCCAGTCTTCCCGGACCCTCCGGAGTCTGGTTCGTGGCGCCCCCTCGTGGTCACTGGGTGCCGCGCTTTCGAGCTGGGCGCTGTCCGCATCCTTGACCTTGGCCGAGCACCCTGCTGTCAGAAAGACACAGGGAGGCTTATCGGCAGGGATGTGTGACCCACACTGTGGACTTTGGGCGTGGGACTGTCCCCATGGGCATCTGAGTTCCGGGCGATCAGAGGGAGTGTTGGCCAGAGCCAGGGCAGTCCCCCAGCCCCCATTAGCTTTGCCACGGCTCTGCCCTGCTAGCTGCTCTGCCTCGAGCCGGCTCCAACCATGAAGCTCCTATCGCTGACTTTGGTGGCTCTGCTGCTCTTGTCCCAGCTCACTCCAGGTAACCTGGACCCCTTATGGGGAGGGGCAGGATGGAGAGACTGAGGTCCGGCCTCAAGGGCAGGGAGGACTGACTCCCTGGGCCAGCAAGGGGCCACCATTCAGGGCCGTGCAGAGGAGGTCACTGGCCAGCACCAGGTTGCAGATCCCAGGTACCAACTGCAACATCCAGAGTTTCTCCCCAGTCACTCCACCCTCCCTTCCTCTGCTCAGCTCCAGGAGCCTATGCAGGTGGCCTGGCACGTGAGGAAGAGTGGGACAGGTGGATAGGAGAAGCCAGGAGGAGGACAGGGCAATAGCAGAACCTTTACAAAAATAGTCCCCAGGAGAGATCTCAGCTGCCTTAATGGGAGAGAAAAGCTTATATTCCCTTTGCTGTCTCTGCACCGACTCTTGTGCTGGGAGCCAGGACCACAGAGATACATGACATGGCCCTGGGGAGACGGCTAAACAGCCCTGTCCACCCAGGCGGTGACAGGGGGAAGCAGGGGACTAGGTACACCTGGGAGGGGCCAGCCCAGGCAGAGGGCAGCACAGTCCTGGAGGGATTCCCGGTCCTGAGAATTGAGAAGAAAAGAGAAAGGGAAGGAGAAGAGGTAGGAGAAGAGGTAGAGCAGGCAGGGTGGTCTAGGCAGAGGTCAGCTTGCTCTAGGGTGCAGGTGTGGGAGAGAGCACGGTGCCTTCAGGGAACTGTCCCAACTGTAGGTTGGATGGGGGAAAGCTGAAAATGTGTCCACAGTCCAGATCTCAGCCTCCAGTGCCAGGTGAGGCTGTGGGAAGACTTAGCCAGAAAAGGGCCCTGGTCAGGTCTGCCCACCCCAACCTAGCACCAGCCACCTGCCAGCTCCTGCTCATCTGGCAGAAGCTTCTGCCCTCCCCCAAGGTCCACACTTACCATTCCAGAGTCCGAATGTGAGAAATCCCTAAGCAAGTTCACCTAGGTCCTTGCATCTGTCTGTGGCCGAAACACCACCCAGAACCCAGGTGAGAGCCCACCGTGCTGTGTTCTAACTCTGTGGCTCCCAAAGCCCCTCAGATGCTCACAGGGTCAGTCTCCTCACTTCTCCCAAGGTCTGACAGCATCGTGGGTGCACAGTGATAGCAGGTTCAAGGAACAACAATGAACACATTGAAATTTTTCTTGGGGGAGAAAAAAAAAAAGCAGTTTCTTTATTTTCTGTGACTTATCTGAAAGTTCCCAGGAACTTCTGTTCTGATAATGGAGGAGTCAGTGGGAGGAAGGAGCAGGAGAGATTGCACAGGGGCTTTTAAACTCAGCAGCTACATGTTTGTCTTTTCTTCTTTTAAAAAATGTATTCATTTAGCCGAGTGCAGTGGTGCACACCTTTAATCCCAATGGCTTAAGAGGCTGAGGCAGGAGGATCGTGAGTTCACAGCCAGCCTCAGCAATGGCGAGGCACTAAGCAATTCAGTGAGACCCTGTCTCTAAATAAAATACAAAATAGGGCTGGGGATGGGGCTCAGTGGCTGAGTGCCCCTGAGTTCAATATCAAAAAAAAAATTATTTCCTCTCTCTCTCTCTCTCTCTCTCTCTCTCTCTCTCTCTCTCTCTCTCTCTCTCTCTCTCTCTCTTCCCAGTACTAGGGATTGATCCCCAGGCCTCACTCATGCTAAGCAAGTGTTCTACCACCGTGCAACGCCCCCCCCAGCCCTTGCTATTTTTCACTTTGAGTTAGGGTCTGCTAAGTTGCGCACGCTGTCTTTGAACTTGTGATCCTCCTGCCTCAGGCTTCCAGTAGCTGGGCTTACAGATTTGTGCCACCATGCTTGGCTTCAGTCTCTTGAATTTGGTCTTTTGGCATGTCTTCTTTCTTATGCCCCATCTTCCCCTTCCCAGGATTCCATCTGGGTTTAGGAGGAAATGACTGGATGTGTCATCAATGAATTAATGAGTTGGTTCATTCAGTAAATACAGTTGAATGGATTTCATGTGTCAGACTCTGTGATAGGTTCTAGAGTGACCAAAACAGAACAAAGCAAGATGAGCAAAACCTATGTCCTCTTTGACCTTACATTCTACTGGCCCAATGAATTTTTTAGAATAATAAGTGAAATTTGTAGTATGTCAGGTGATGAGTTCAATGAGTAGAATAGGTAGGAAAGGGGACAGCAAATACCAGGAGGTGGATTTGCCATGTTTAAGGGAGTGCTCGTGGCATGACTCTATGACCTTAGGGAGCACAAGGAGTAAGTGATGAGGAAGAACACATAGGCTTCAGGGAATAGCAGGTGCAAAGGCCCTGGGGCAGGAGCAGGAGGTGGTAATTAAGGCCCTGTGCCTGATCCTCACTGACTTCTGGGATAGCTGTCACTGGGTGTGGTCAGTGAGTGTTCTAGTACTTGCTACCAGATCCCCTGGCTGGTGAAATCCCCTGGCCTTGTGAGGGATTGGTCCCCCTTGATTTGACCCTTCATTTCAATCAATTCTTCCATGTGGTTTCCAGATTAAGGCTATTCCCACCTTCTCTTCCTGCCTTCCTCATTGGAGTCTGCCCTTGGCAGGTCCCTCTGGATCTCAACTCTCGTCACCTCTTTCCCTGTCTTCACCAGAGACAAGAGAATTTGCAGACTTTCCAGATCCATTTGATTCGACAGGGGAGCAGAGGGAAACATTTGGTAGCATCTCTCAGCCATTTCAAACCCCCCTTCAGGCGGTCCCATGCCACGCTGTGTCCTCGCAGCTGACAGAAATTTCTCTAAATCGCTGGCACTGTCCCTGAGCTATGCTCTGACCGCAGGGAGTGCGCCCCTGCCCTGGCGATCTCTCCAGAGCATCCTGCGTGTTTATAGCCACAGATCCTCTTGCCCTGCCTTTCCCCACGACTTCTCTCCGCTTCCCAGGGTCAGGTCAGCCCGCGGGCTGCAGCGGTGGAGCAGCACAAGACCTCTGTGTGCAGCTTGTCCCCACCGGGCTGGCAGAGGGAGATTGAGCTCTACCAGGGCCCTCAGGCCTGCTGCTGCGGCTACAGGAAGTGGGTCGAGACTGCCCAGTGCCCTGGAAACAATTGCAAGTGTTTTCCTTCCACTTCCTGTGGGCGAGATGGGACGTTGGGAGGAAGCTCCCTCAGCCTGACCCTTGACCCTGGAGCACCCAGTTCTTGCTTCTTAACTTGAACCACACTCACCTCCCTTCCCCCCTTCCCCTCACTGGACCAGAAGTTCTCTGAGGGTCGGTGTCTAACTCAGGGATAGTTGTACCTGCTCCCTGAAGTCCTCTTGGTCTATATCTGTGGCTATTTTCCTGGGATAGGCTTCTGGAAAGGAAGTTGCAAGGTAAAGATCATTCCTATTTTTAAAATGTGTAGATTCTTGCTAAATAACCTCCAAAGAGGCTAAAACAAAAAGCCTGAGTATCTTTCCTCTCTCCCTGACCAATAGCTCATCCTAACACTCAAGTTAAAAACCAAGATGCTGCTGTTGAAATTATGGTTTTTCCTTATCTTCTTTGTAAAATAAAACACAGAATCCCAGATATTGAAAAATCCCATAAAGCAAATGAGTGACTTAGTAAATGTGATCAGGTGCTCGTCCTATAACCGTCTCACCCAACGAAGACAGAACTGGGTTTGGCGTCAGACTAAGGGGAAGGGCTGAGTCTGACTCCAGGCAAAGCCAAACCTCAGCACAATGTGGACAGGGATTCACAGCAGGCCTCAGGCTGAGACATGGCTTCAGGACCCCCCATTTCCATGGAAAGTACAAAACTAAGAAATAGGTGGAATTTTGCATCCCCAAATTCCTTATCTGACAACTTTGTACCTGACAGAAATCCAGGGTACTTTTCAGATAGGAACCAGAAAGACCTGGTTCCTAGGGGAAGAATGATAATGATTTCAGTACAAAGTTCCCAATACTGGTGACTTGAGAAAAGAGGAATTCTCAGTGTTTTATCCTTTTATTAATGAATGGAAGCGATTTCGTGGTGTAACAAAATATTCTAGGCCCATCTTGTACAATTTCTGCACCAGATCTTGAGCGAGCTCTAAGGTTTGTAATAGCCAATTTTATCCTTGCCTGGTCTGCCTCGGAGTAGTAATTCCAGGGGTGTGGAGCCTTCAAAGAGCCCATTTCCATGTCCGCCCCCCGGCCTTTGTGCTTTTGCTTTACATTTCACTTCTATACCTGCTATAACCCCACAATGCATTGCTCTCATTTTGCTTTAAACGATCATCTTTTTCTTCCCAGTGCTGGGATTGAACCCAGGGCCTCGCACATATGAAGCAAATGGTCTTCCACTGTATCTCCAGCCCTAAGCAATTATATGTTTAAATGAGGACAAATGTGGTTCACTTTTGCCCACATATTTATCAATTCTGGCTCTCTTTACTCCTTTATGTAGACATCTAATCTTCCATCTGATATAATTTTTCTCCTGCCTGAATAACTTCTTTTAACACTTCTTGTAGTGACAGCTTTCAGTGATAACATTTCTCAGCTAAAGTTGTAGCTCCCCATTTTTAGAGGACTTATGCTGTGTAAAGAATTCTGGGTTGAGTCAGGCATGGTAGCAGACACCTGTAATCCCAAAGACTCAGGAGGCTAAGGAAGGAGGATCACAAGTTGGAGGCCAGCCTCAACAATTTAGTGAGGCTCTAAGCAACTTAGTGAGACCCTGTCCCAAAATAAAAAATAAAATAAAAAGGGCTGGGAATGTGACTCAGTGGTAAAGGCCCTCCGGGCTCAATCACCTGAAAGATTGGAAGAAAGGAAGAAAAGAAGGAAGGGAGGGAGGGAGGAAGGGAGGAAGGAAGGAAGGAAGGAAGGAAGGAAGGAAGGAAGGAAGGAAGGAAGGAAGGAAGGAAGGAAGGAAGGAAGGAAGGAAGGAGCTGGATTGGATTGAAAACCCAGGGGCACACTCCACTCAGATACACCCCAACCCTTTTTGCTTTTATTTTGAGACAGTCTCCTTAAGTTGCTAGGGTCTTGCTAAATTGCCAATGTTGGCCTTGAACTTGTGATCCTCCCACCTCAGCCTCCAAAGTCACTAGGCTTATAGGTGTGCCCCCCCCCACACACACACACCTGGCCTGGGTTGAATTTGTTTCCTTTCGTTACTTTAAAAGCCTCTCTCTTTTGTCTTCTGAGAGTGTGCAGTTTTTGATGGACTTCTGTTATTATCATCATTTTCCTTGTGTATTTCATGTGTCCTGTGGCCCTCTCAGATTTTTTTTCTTTAGCATGATTTTAGGATTTGCTATGACATGCCTCTGCCTGCTTCTCTTCAGGTTTTATTCTGCTTGGAATTCACTGAGGCTCTTGCTTCTGTGCATTGACTGTTGTAAACTTCTTTGCCATTTGCCACAGTCCCCCTGCAGCAAAATAACGGGGGTGATGAATAACTTGTGTAATAACAGCAGGAGTAGGAGCCGTTTATTGTAGGGCAACAGAGGTATTTATACATTTTGCACAGCTTATCTTAATTAGCATAAACTCGATACATCAGTCAACCAATAAGGAATCTCCACACTTAATGGCTCGCTTTTGTTACTTCTCAAACCACTCCCTCTGGCATTTTGCCAGGCACCATCCAGACTTGTTTAGGAACTCTAACATTTCTCTGGCAAAATGCCAGGTGCCATCCTGACTTGTTGACAGACTCTAACAGCCATTATTCCTTCAAGTGCTGTTTTGTTCTCTCCCTTCTCTTCTCCTCTGGGGCTCCGGCTGGAGGTAGGCTAATCTGCTCATTACATCTGCGCTCTCTCTCCCTCCCTCTCCGCCCTGGCTCCCCCTCCGTGTTTCATGTTGGTAGTTTTTGTTGCTATGTCTTCACCTTCATCCATCTTTCCTTCTTGAGTCTAATCTGCCCTTAATCTCACAAAATGAGCTCTTTGTTCACTAATGTTTCATTGCAAGAATTTCTGTATGGATATTTTTACACCTTTATTTCTTCTCATCATGCCCATGTTCTCCCTGTACCTTTTTTAGCCTGTGGAGCATATTTAAAATGTCCATCTGCTAGTTTCATCATCTTTGTTATTTCTGGATCAGTGGATTGATTTTCTCCTGGTTATGGGTCATATTTTCCTGACTTTGTTGTTGTTGTTGTTGTTGTTGTTGTTTTGCCTGGAAACTCTGCTGGAGGCTCTATACCCTGTCAAATTCACAGTCTTGGTTGCTGTATTTAGTTATATTCCTTTAAAGAGTGCTGGATCATGTTCTGCCGTGCACTTAGGTCTCTAGTAATCAGATGGACAATCTTAGAACTGACTGTTAAGCTTTTTCAGGGACCTCCTTTGGCCTAGGGCTAATTTGGCAAAACCCTCTGGGCCTTTCCCCTCAGGGAGGTGGGCACATAGAACATTCCCAGACCCTCAAAGTCACGGGGATTGTTCTCCTACTTCCTTTCGTGGCTCTTTCACTGGCCTTTGGTAGTTTCTTCAAACCTGATAACTACTCCCAAGACTGGGGGCTCCCCCACGCTCCTGCTCACCCCTCCTCTCTTTCTCTCTCTCTCTCTCTCTCTCTTTCCCTCCTCTCTAATCCCATGCCCCACAGATTCCAGTGGAGTTAACCTCCTTGAACTTGAGTTTCTGTTCCTCTATTACTCCACCCTGGTGAGACCACGAGGGATTCCCTTTCCTCACCCTAAAACCCAAAACTCCTCCCCTCTCTCCTGCGTTTCAGGTGACGCCTTGAGGTGCTGGAACCTTCATGGCAAATGCCGCCAGAGGTGCTCCAGGAAGGAGAAGGTCTATGTTTACTGCACAAACGGCAAAATGTGCTGTGTGAAGCCCAAGTTCCAGCCCAAGAACAAGCCATGGCTGCTGTGAGTGCCCTGCAGCCTGGAGCCAGGAAAAGGCCCATGAAGTCACCCTAGATTTGAGCCGGGGGGGATTCTTGAGCCCTTTGTCAATAAACATCTGTGGCTGACCCCCGTGTTCGCCTGTTGGTGTACCCCAGGACCCGCAGGAGAGCCCCGCACAGGTGGTTCGAGAAGTCAAAACTACTTTCATAACACGACACTCACTCTCTCACCAAAGCTCGGTGGAATTTTCTGGAATCTACAAGATAGGGTGGCATAATTGTTCTGGCAGCTAACAAAAGATGTATTTGGGTGCTCTTCTAGAATTTTCTAAGGTAGAAAGCTTAAGATAGAAGGATGTTTCTTTTCAGAAATTAACTCAGTACTAATTCTGTTCTCACACTGTCCTTGGTTGCATTTTTTCATCCCGGTACCCTCATCCTTGTATAGTGAATCATTAGTTTGAAATCTCAAAACTTTCATTGAACAAAAAATAAGTACACTTTATGTTCTTGGTTTGCTGAAGCATATTAACAACCAGATTCAACCGCCTAAAGAAGGAGAATGTTCTCCCTGAGGGAAAAATAATATTTATTCTAGTCCCTAACTAGAAAAGATAAATAATATCTATTCTAGTTCTTTTAAATACAATTTCTGGCATCCGTACAATTTAAAATTATAAGACATTCACAGAAGCAGAAAAAAATATGACCCACAATCAAAAATAAAAATAATCAAATAGAAGCAGACTCAAAAACAGTACATTAACAACTTTAAAATAGCTATCATAAATATACTAAAGAATTCAGAAGAAAAGATTATTTTTAAAAAGATGATAGGGACAGGCACAGAGGCACATGCCTGTAATCCCGGTGGCTTGGGACACTGAGGCAGGAAGATTGTAAGTTCAAAAGCAGCTTCAGCAAAAGTGAGGCACTAAGCAACTCTGTGAGACTTGTCTCTAAATGAAATGCAAAATAGGGTTGGGGATGTGGCATCAAAATAAATAAGAAAGATGATAGGATGGAAAATTAAAACTAATATATAAGAAGGTATCTGTTTTCTACTGCCATATCACAAAGCCATTCTAAAATTTAGTAGATTAAAATACAACTTTTTATTATTTCTCACAGTTCTGTGGGTTGAATGAATGTTTCTTCTGATTTTCTCACATGGGGTCACTCATGTGACTACTACATCTCTCTCCACCAGGCCTCTCCATCTCAAGGAAGTTACTTTGCCTTCTTATGCAGAGGCTAGTTCCAAGAGGGGAAGGCCCAATACACAGCATCTGTCAATCTTCTGTTTGTATTATTTGCTGGAGTCTCATTGGCCAAAGCAAGTCACATGACCCAGGGTCCAAAGACATGAACACTTGATAGGATCCGTTGCAGATCATCATATAGCAGTCCCTCAAGTGGAATCTCTAAGAATAAATTGAGCATTTTAAACCAAAAAAATATATGATCTAAAATCAAGAATAATACACTAGATGTGCTTCACAGCAGACCGAGTGCATAGAAGAAAGAATAAGTGAACTCAAAGTAGATTAATAGACGATACACAACTCAAACCCCAGAGAGAAAAGAAAGAATGCAAAGTAAACATAACAAAGCACAAGAGGCTGGAACAATATCAAATAGCCTACTGTGCGCCTAAGTGGAGTACCATAAGAGAAGAAGGGAATAAGGAAGAATACAAAATCTTAAAAGATAATAACTGTAAATTTTCCAAAATTATTGAAAGACATCAATCCACAGACTCAAGAAGTTCAGTGAAGCCAGGTGCAGTGTCATCGCCCTGCAATCCCAGCCACCCAGGAGGCCGAGGCAGGAGGATCTCAAGCTCACAGTCAATGACATAGGCAACATAGTGAGACCCTGTCTCAAAAAGAAAGAAAAGAAAGGAAAGAAAAGGAAGAGAGGGAGAGATAAAGAAAGGAAGGAAGAATATAGAAAGCCTAAATTAACAGACAGAACTATGTTCATGAACTGAGTCTCAATAAAGAACTCAATTTTATATTTATTGTTCCTAAATTCAATGAAATTCCAACAAAATTTGTCCCATACTTACTTGTTCAACACTGTGCACATATAATCAAAATTTTATTAGGGCTATAAACACAAGTAATAAAACTATCAATAAGCTAAGATGATAATAAACACAAATTGAGATTAGTAGTTACCTCTAAAGGAACAGAGTGGGGTAATGTGACTTTTTTTTTAATTGTTGGTAGATACTGAGGTGTTTGTTGTCTTATTCTTTTTATATTTTCAAATTCTTCCCCTCTCTCTCTCTCTCTCTCCTCTCTCTCTCTCTCTCTCTCTCTCTCTCTCTCTTTCTCTCTCTCACAAGGCATTGAACCTAGGGGTCCTTTGCCACTAAGTCACATTCCTAGCCCTTTTTAATTTTTTTTTAATTTTTATTGTGAGACAGGATATCACTAAGTTGCTTATGGACTTACCAAGTTGCTCAAGCTGGCATTGAATTTGCAATCTTCCTATTTCAGCCTCCTGAGTCACTGGGATTATAGGCATGCACTAATGCACCCATTTTATAATTTAATATATTTGGGGTTGTACCAAGGATTGAACCCAGGGATACTTTGCTACTGAGCCACATCCCCAGCTCTATTTTGTATTTTTATTTAGAGACAGGGTTTCACTGAGTTGCTTAGCACCTTGCCATTACTGAGGCTGGCTTTGAACTCGCGATCCTCCTGTCTCAGCCTCCTGAATTTCATATGTTTTTGAAACATTCTTTTATCTTCTCAGTATATGACAAAAAAGTTTTTTAACAAATAAAAGTTATGAGCATTAAGTGCCTTAATTAATGCAAGGCCAGAAAAATTGAGAAAACTAAATCAGTCATAAAGACCTAGAAAAGAAAATATTTAAAAATGAATGTCATGGGCTGCGGCTGTAGCTCGGTGGTTGAACGCTTGCCTCACATGTACAAGGCACTGGGTTCAATCCTCAGCACCACATTAAAAAATAAATAAAGATATTGTATCCATCTACAACTAAAAAAAATTTTTTACATGAATGTCTTATTAAAGATTTTTATCCAGAATATGTAGAGTTCTCGAAACCCAATAAAAAGAAACCACACAATCCATTAACAAAAAAGAGCAATAGATTTGAACAGACAGTTCACCAATAGAAAGACACACACCATGGCAAATAAATGCACAAAAAGCATTAGTTATTAAAGAATGCAAATTAAGACCACAATAAAATACCACTATACACATTAATTAGAGTGTCTAAATTAAAATGAAGGGCTAGGAAGGCAGCTCAGTGGTAGAGCACTTGCTTAGCATGCACGAGGCCCTGGGTTCAACCTGCAGCACCACAAAAACAAACTAAAATGACTGACCAAATGTTGATGAGGTATGAGTTTTGACAGCTGCAACTCTCGCACACCTCTGCTAGGGATGTAAAATGGTCCAGCGTCTCTGGAAATAACTGGGCAAGTGAAACGTACATCTATCATACAAGCCAACTGTTTCAAGCCACCCAAATGACCCCTTGCCAAGCTGCAAGATACTATTTCTTCCCAATCAAAGCCCTAATTTTCACATAAACCATTGAATTGGACCAACAGAATTCCACAGCGTGAATATGGAAATTGAGGGTCTGATTTTCAGCTCCTCTTTCCTGCAGCTACAAGAAATTAGAGGTTCTCCGAGGACCACATCGACCTCTGTTATCTTCTCTGAACCTGACTCTGGCTGGGAATTGAAAACCCTGTGTTGTCACTTTCCTTCTGTCAGCTCTTGAGCGCTGTCAGAAATCCCCGGTCACCCCACAGTCCCCGCAGTCATCGATCCTTCCCAAAGTAAAATACAGCAGCGGCCACCTGCTCTTCCAGGACCTGGCCTCCATTGAGTACATCCAGCCAAGCCACTGCAAGTGGTGATTCAAATAAATGTGGTGCCACCACATACCATAGGTGACCAGTGACCTATCTCCCGTGGCCCATGAGATCATAATTACGTTATGATATCAATACCCTTCAGGAATCTCATCTTATCAGTCCCAGTTGCTGACACCACTTCTGGTACCTGTAATCCCAGAGGCTTGGGAGGCTGAGGCAGGAAGATTGTGAGTTCAAAGCCAGCTTCAGCCAGGGGTAAGGAGTGACCCAGATACTGCCCACAGTGTTGCTTCCTGATCCGATTTTCAAAAAGTCTGAAGAGGTTCGGTGATGTTCTAACCAAAACTGTATTACCAGACCGTGACTTACACAACAGTTTCATTCCAGGAAAATTCAGGTGGAAAGAAAAAATGTTTGCAAAACAGCCTTCATTCTGGGCTCATAAAATTATAAATGGGCTTCTCACCTACAAGTTTGAGGAAACAAGTCGGTACTTCTTCTAGGACAGTCTATCGCACTGCATGCCAGATAATATGCCTAGCCCCCAACCCCCTAAATTGCAGTAGGGAATTGACAATTAAAAATGTCCCTAGCAATATCCAATAATAACCCCTAGAGGGCAGTATCTCCCTTGCAAATCACCGGTCTCACCGTTGACTGCAGGCCTGAAAAAATAATGCTTCTCTCTCTCCCAGGATTTCCTGCTTTGAGGGCCATAAGCAGATCATTCACACGAATCTGCAAACGTGTGCTGAGAAAAAAAGACACGTCAAGAAAACAGTTCTTGGGGCTGGGGTTGTGGCTCAGTGGTGAGCGGTTGCCTGGCATGTGTGAGGCAGTGGGTTCAATTATCAGCACACATAAATAAATAAATAAATAAATGTCCATCAATAACTCATTAATTTTTTTAAAAAAAAAAACAGTATTTTTTCGGGGTTTCTTTTTTATTGAACTTTTTTTTCTTTTTAAATCCATTTAGTTTTGCCTTTCCTAAACATCATGTAAAGTAGAACCATTCAGTGTGTTTGTTCTCTTTGGTGTGTGACTTCTTTTCCCTTAATGTTTCTGAGATTAATTCAGTTGTGTGTTATCAGGAAATTAATCTTGTGTATTGAGTACTCTGGCATCGTGTGGATATAATTCAATGAATCTATTCACCAGCTGAACATTTGGGTTGTTTCCACTTGTGGGCTATTACAAATAAAGAAACGTCTTTATGTAGACCTATATCTATTTAATTTAATTAACTCTGAAATTGTTTTCCCAAAGTGGTGGGCTATGTTACATTCCCATGAACAACCTATCAGATTTCTAGTTGTTTCATACCTTCACCAACCTTGCTATCCTGCGTCTTTTTATTTTAATCACTTTCATGTGTATAGTGATTTTGAATCTCACTGTGATTTTTTTTTTAATTTTTTTAGTTGTAGATGGACACAATACCTTTATTTTATTTATTTATTTTTATGTAGTGCCAAGGATGGAACCCAGTACACCCGCAGCCCTCATTGTGATTTTAATTTGCACTTCCCTGATGATTAATGATACTGAACATCTTTCCGTGGACTTTATACCTTTTATTATTGTTAAATGTCTGTTTAAATATTTGCACTTTATTATTGAATTGTTTGTCTTTTTCTTATTGATTTGTAGGAGTTCTTTATATATTGTGGATATAATATAATATGCATACTATATATAATGAATTTCTACAATATGTTTGTCACTTACGTTTTGAAAACCTGTGCACCCCTGTGTCACGTCTATGTTTAGCAAATGTGAACAATTACAGGCCAAATATGTTGGAGGATTCCCTCCTTGAACCAGTGGTGGCCCATGCCTGTAATACCAGAGGCTTGGGAGTTCCAGATTCAGGAAGCAATTTAATGTTAAAAATCTTGTCTTGGGGCTGGGGTTGTAGCTCAGAGGTATAGCACTTGCCTAGCATGTGTGAGGCACGAGGTTCAACTCTCAGCACTGCATATAAATAAATAAAATGAAGATTTATTGAAAACTAAAAAGTATTTTTTAAGAAAAATCTTGTCTTGAAGGAATAAGCATAGTCACAAATTGTTGTGATATATCAATAAGTGGGGAAAAAGAACATAAAAGTTTGACTTCATTTTAATTTGCATTTTATATCTTTTTTTTTACTTGTATTTCTGTACAGTGAAAGTACTGATGATTTTAGTTTTCTTATGTGTTGTTCTTAGTTTTCTAAGTTTTTTCTATAAGTATGCATTATTTTCACAATTAGAAAAAAATATTATTTGAAAAGCACAAATAAGAGTGACTCTGGAAGACAAAATGGATGCCAGAGAACCAAAGTAGAGTCCCAGCTCCACTGCTTACTAGGGTTTGAACTGGGCCACTCCCTTCAGTAAGAGCCTTGGTTACTTTACAGAAAAAGCAGAGATACTAATCTATATGACTGTGAGAATTAAATGAGATGATGTAGGTAAAGCAATTGGTACTTAATAAAGGGTAACCGATATTATCATTATCTCAATCACTCAGTGACTCCTTGGAGAAAGTCTGTGCACTGGATGGTATTTCTAACCACCCATTCAGAGCAGGCAGCCTTTGTCTAATGTCCCCTCTCTGACTGGTACACCTTACACACCTGCAGTACCAAGGAGCATCCCCTTTATACTGACCTGTCCTACCAATGTGTGGCTATCATTCTACCTCAGAGACAGCCTTGGCTTCACATCCAGAGATATAAGTTCAAGTCCTGGGCTCTGTCCCTGGGAACAGTGTGGTCTGAGACAAATTACTCTCCTTCTCTGGGCTGGTGAACCTCATCTGTGAGGTATTTTGAGGAACCTCCCACCCTTGAATTGCCTCATCTCTTTCATCTATTGGGTGTGTTCTTACGACTTAGGAGGTTGAGTATAAGCTTAGATGAGAGTCTTTGGGACACTGGGTGGGAAATGGCCATGCATGTGTCAGGTATAAGTCTGGGAGATCCATCTCGTCTGTTTGTCTTGGCTTCAGCCCTCGGAAAGCCAACAATGGCCATCTCCGAATGACATACCCAGAGATAGTACTGCTTCTGTAGCATCCCTGCCACGAACTCAGGGCTGAATCCAACCACACAGCATCATCACCAGAGAAGCTCAGACGGAGGGACATTCCACAGAATAGCTGGCCAGGACTCTTCAAAACCGTCAGTGTCAGGAAAGCCTGAAGAACTGTTCCAGGCTCCAGAAGATCAAAGAAACATGACAACTGAACGTAAAACGTGACCTGGATCTCCTTTTGCTACAAAGGACTCCATTGGAGCAGCTGGTGAAATCGGAATATGTTCTGCAGACTAGAAAATTGAGTTTTGTCAGTGGGTATTGCCCTGATTTTATAATCATATTGTGTATGGTCATATAAGAAAATGTGTTGATGTTGTTTTTTTTTTCAGGGAAAGCCTGCAGATATATTATTTAGGCATACGAGAGCATCGTGCCTGCAATTTACTTTCAAAGAGTTCAGAAAGATGCACGCTGTGTTTCAGTATTTTTTCATGTATATGTAGATAGAGAGGAGGTCAAAGTGGAGAAAAGTCACCAGGTGCGGTGGCCCACGCCTGTCATCCCAGCGGCTCCGGAGGCTGAGGCAGGAGGATCGCGAGTTCAAAGCCAGCCTCAGCAACAGCGAGGCGCTAAGCAACTCAGTGAGACCCTGAGTTCAAGCCCCACCCCCCAAAAAATATGGTGAAATGTTTATATCTGGGGAACTGAGAGAAACATCTGTGGGAATTCTTTGTACTTTTCCTGTGATTTTCCCACAAGAAAGTGAAATCATGTGGAGAAAGAAAAGAAGGCCAGTGTCGTGCTCCTTGCTCAACAGAATGACAGCCATTGAAGGCCCTTCACCTACTGAGCACTTACCCAGTGCCAGAGGGTTGTCCGATGCCTCTGGACAACCAGACTTGCCAGTGACTTGTACCAGGTCCCACGACCTGAGGCCCATGAGCAGCAGAGTTGGGGTATGAACTTGAGTTGCCTGAGTCCCCACTCCCAGAAGCCGTTGTCTTCACGGCAAGAAGGTCACAAAGCCTCACCCACTATTTCTGAGGCTGTGCAAAACAAAAACCTAGCTGTTGGTTTCTTTCTGAGATGGAAGGGGAGGTGTCGGTGCCATACATTTGGTTGGGTCCGGTTTGAAGCTTGGTGTGATCCAGTGAATATTCTCTTGGAACTTCTTGAACGCAGAGAAGCTGGGTCTCTCTGGAACGAGTGCCTGGTCTCGATTCCTCGCCTCCCACCTGGCCCTGCTGAGCACAGGCCCCAGCTTTCCACCTGCGGCCTGTGGCTGGTGAACTGCCCTGGTCCATCTGACTCCTTGAGGCCTAGCGATGATACCAGACTCATGTGGCCTCAGAGCGGCCATGTGGCTCTGTGGACCCCTCCAGGTTCTCCTCTGCCCTCTTTGTAGGCTCTAGACCTCCACTCCCACCTTGGCGCCCCCTCAGTGGGTGTTCCAACAGTTTTGCCCAGGAAATGAGGGAAGCAGCACCGATATCCAGATGGCGCTCTTTGTGATTAACATAATTCAGCATTTCCATTGCAGTGGGTAAACAGCTGCTCTCAAGTCCCTCGGGTGCCCCTCCTCCAGGCCAGCTACCTGTGGCATATCTGAAGGTGGTTCTCAGGCCAGAAACGGAAGGGTTAACTAAGTGTGGCAGAGCAGGTGGCCTCCAAGATTCTGCTCCTGCCCCTCATCAGCACCCCTCCTGCTGGGAAGGATTTTGAATGTCATTGCCCCTTTCTTAGCCTGACCATGCAGGGTCCCCTCTCCAGTATTATTCTTGGGCTGGGGCCAGGGCCACCCAGGCCAGCTCTCTTCTCTGAATGGACAAGACCTCCCTGCCCCCCCCCCCGCCCTCAGTGTTTCCCTCGACTCATCCAACATTCATGCCCCTTTCTGGACTCAAACCCAGGGAAAAGATGGGCAGAGATTCCCTCACTCTCAAGTTCAAGTTCATTTCAGAGGCTAGAAAAACAGAACCCCTTTTATTCCCAGTCTCTCTTACATCGGGAGTGACCGTGTGACAGAGTTCTGGCCCATCAGATAGGAACAGAAGTCTTGTTGCATCACATGACTAAAGGATTAGCGTCCCTCCAAGTGAATTTGGGGAATAAATAAAGTCACAGGCACAGAAAGTAGCTTTTCTTTGGGTTCAGTGACCCACTCCTCAGCTGAAGCTCCCACAAGGGAGGCAAGGCAGGCCAGAAAGAGAGAGCAGCACGTGTTGGACCGTGTTGGTCAGAACTGGTGCATCAAAACTGAAAGGCATGAGGGGGAAGACTGGGGATTGAACCCAGGGCCTTGGGCATGCAAGGCAGATACTCTACCAACTGAGCTATATCCCAGCCCTGAGGCCTAAAGTCTTGATCGCTATTTGTGACCCAAGAGAATCCAAAGATGCACAGTTTTCGTCTGCCTCCAGACCTCTCTCCCCGACCCTGGCCCAGTACTAGGGATGGACCTGGCCTGCTGGACAAGTGCTCTACCACGGAGCTACATCCCCAGCTCCCCAGGCTTCTTTTTATTTGAGAGAG
The DNA here is from genome assembly GCF_052094955.1 of Ictidomys tridecemlineatus. Lineage (NCBI taxonomy): Eukaryota > Metazoa > Chordata > Mammalia > Rodentia > Sciuridae > Ictidomys > Ictidomys tridecemlineatus. The sequence continues at coordinate 175,449,434 of NC_135481.1, forward strand.
AGAGAGAGAGAGAGAGAGAGAGAGAGAGAGAGAGAGAGAAAGAAAGGAGGAGGAGGAGGGGAAGGGGAAGGGGAAAGGGAAGGGGAAGGGGAAGCCTTGCCAACTGAGTTTCCTAGAATTTTTTGGCTAAATATGATCCTAATGGATACATGGCAGTGGAACCATGTATCTGTCTACCTCCCTGATTCTGTTCACCTTCTCTCCCTGCCTTCCTGTCCCACAAAGTCTCAGGCCCAGAAGAGCCGTGTTTCCCTCTATTGTCTATTCTTGCTCATATGATAACTACTTCCATAAAACTCTGCCGGTCCCACCTATCTGCAGCCTCTTGAAATGTCCAAGTAGCAAGTAAAGGAACAGAAAAATCTTTCTTAGTCGGGCGCAGTGGCGCACGCCTGTAACCCCAGCAGCCAAGGAGGCTGAGGCAGGAGAATCGCCAAGTTCAATGCCAGCAGCAACTTAGCGAGGACCTAAGCAACTCAGTGAGACTCTGTCTCAAAAACATACAAAATAGGGCTGGGGATGGGGCTCAGTGGTTAAGGCCCCCTGGGTTCAATCCCTGGTACCAAAAAAGAAAAATCCTTCTTCTCTCAGTAGAGCTGCCTTGCGTTCAAACACACCACCCCCTTCTGAATGCCAGAAGTTTATTACTGACTATTTTATCATTAATATCATTAATTCTGATTACTACGACTCATCATTAGCTCTGATTCTTAACTCTACCTTGGTTTTTGCATCCTTCTGTCAAGTCCTAGTCTCCTGTTATAACCTCACATCTTCCTACGGATGAGGAGGCTTGGGCTCTCGGAGGTGGAGTAACTTTTCCGGAGTTGGACAGACAAAACATGCCATGGCCAGGACCAGAACCATCCACAATGGTCATTAATGCCCACTCTCCCTGGGCACCTTGTCTCCCTCCACCAACCACCCCTCCCACACCCTGGACTTTGTCCCCTTTCCTGGAGGGAGGGAAGCTCGGTAAGAGAGCAGAACAGAGGGAGCTGGCCGAGTATGATTTATTGGACAGCAAAGGTGGCAGTGCCTGGAGCCGCTAGGTGTGGTTAGGCTTGGGATGTGGCAGCGGTTTGAGCGCGTAGGCGAGACAGCACAGGGACGCGTCTGGGCACAGGTGCATGAAGGACTCCTGCCTCGTGCAGTAGGTTCGGCAGGCCCCTTGGCCCTTCCAGCACCGTTTGAACTCCGTCCTCCCTGTCAGAGAAGACTACAGGTCACAGAGCCGCACATGGGTCAGAGGTCAGACCAATGGTCACAAGTGAGGCCACAGGTTAAGCCATCTAGCCATCGGCGAGATTTCTGGTTACCACTGAGGCTACAGATTTCAGTCCTGGTTAACCCACAGGCTGTACCACTGTGAACAAGTTCTTGTCCGCGGAGAAACCGCCCAAGGTCACACAGTCATTAAAAACGGATCCAGGATTCAAACCCAAGCAATCTGCTCCAGAGTCTACACTCTGAACCATGCCACAAAATGCCCTGATATAAAGGGGACTGTTTAAAATTAGATTCTAATGAGGAAATTTCCAACCCTGGGCCACAGAAAGGACAAGGCTTAGAAAGAACAGGTCCTATCCACCCCCGCCCAGTGGTCTTTGGTTATATGGCCTGAAATAGAATCTCTCCTTCGGTTTATTCATTTAACAAACATGGAGTGTCGAGGGACCCACAATGAACAATATGGCCATGGTCCAGGCCCTTCCCACAGGCAGGGAAAGCAATTTGAAAGCAAGCAAGTAGCCAGGCCTGGTGGCACACACTGGTAAGCCCAGCAAACCAGAAGGCTGAAGCAGTAATGAAGTGAGACCCTGTTTGAAAATAAAAAGGACTAGGGATGCAGCTCAGTGGTAACATACCCCTAGGTTCAATGTCAGTACTACCAAAGGGAAAAAAAAAAAAAAAGACCCTCTCTCAGAATGAAATTAGAGTCTGGGGATGTGGCTCTGTGGCAGAGCACTTGCCTGGCATGTTCCAGGGCCTAGGTTCAACTTCTTGTGCCACAAAAGACAAGAGACAAGCAAATAAATAGATGGAAGTGATCAGGGCTCTCTGATGGCCAATTTGAGCAAAAATTGGAAAGTGAGACAAGATTAGAACCACGGAGGCTTGTCTGTTGTGCAACATTTCTAGACACATGGCTTCAGACAGGCAGAGAGCGAGCAACACAGAACTGGGACCGAGTGGAGGGTGGAAGGAGAGGCTTACCTAGTCTCCCTGGACTAAAGAGGTCCCATACAATCCTCAGGTGACACCTTGGGACCATCCACAGGTTTCCCTAGCCCTGCCGACTAGCCCATCCTGCCATTTGTCCAGGTAGAGAATCTCAGGATGATACAATGCTGGCCTCAAAATCTCTACGGGACAGAGAATCTGTACTCTGAAGAGGGTGCGTATCACAGTGATTAACAGTGATGTGACCTCAGCTCAGAACTCCTGAATCCCAATCCCAGTTCCATCATTTCCCAGCTGAGTGACCTTGGCCTTAAATTCCTCAGCTCTATGGCTCTCTTTCAGAGGAAAGTTACAGGATCATTTTATCCCAAGGCCTGGCACATAGTACATGCTCAATTAGTAGAAGGTGAGATTATCAGAATAACAGCTTAATAGTTGGAGCTCCCACAATCCATTCTAGATAACTCTCCACTATCCAGATAAAGAAAGGAAGGGACTTGATCAAGATCGATTAGCTGCTCAGTGGTGGGTCTGGATAGAACCAGAGCCCCTAACTCTCAGGCACTGGCCATTCCTAGAATAAATACTCTTAGCACATCATCACATCTGAGTTTCCCAAGTACCCAAGACCTAGAACTGTTATTTTCTGGAGGATGATCTGCTTTCCCTTCATGTCTTTGACAAGACCTCCCACGCTTTCTAGTCCCCATTAGTCACACGGGCCTCCATGCTGTTCCTCACACCAGGCTATCATCCTCCTGCCCCAGGGCCTCACTCCTTGACGCTCCCACCACCTGGAAAGAACAACTCCCCTGCATCTCACTCGATTCAGAACTCGGCTCAGACCTACCTTATAGTACAAAACAAAAACACCACAGAACGTACTTCCAGATAACTCACTGGAGCAGAGGAAAAGGCCAACAACAGAACCAGCTTGGTTCAAGTTCAAGGTGTTCTTGTTGGGTGACAGGTACTAAGGAGTTCTTTAAACTGTTTTTTTTTTTAATTTGTTTGAAATTTTCTAAAATAAAAAAAAGTTGCTTTTAAAAACTCAAATCATTACACTAATCTGTTTTGCATAAATTTAAATTTTTCCAGAATAAAACATTTTTTAAAAACCCACCTTCTGGAGCTGAGGGTGTAGCTCCATGATAGAGCACATATGTAGTTAGCATGCTGAGCATATGTGAGACCCTGGGTTCAATCCCCGGCACCCCCTATAATCCCAGTGGCTCAGGAGGCTGAGGCAGGAGGATCACAAGTTCAAAACCAGCCTCAGCAATTTATCAAGGCCCTAAGCAACTCAGCAAGACCCCGTCTCAAAAATTTTTAGAAAATTAAAATAAAGGGGCTGGGGATGTGGCTCAATGGTTAAGTGCCCTTGGTCTAATCTCTGGTACAAAAAAAAGAAAAACTCACATTGCTCACTATTCTATTTTCATGTGTACTTGAGAATTTTCTAAAATAAAAAAATTGTTTAAAGCCCCATTGGATTTCTTCCTAGACCATCCCGTCAGCTTGCCCATCACCCCCTGCTGCTCTCACCCCTTACCTTGCTTTTATTCTTCTTATCACAGACACATTATGTGTTTTTCTTTTTTCTATTTCCACCAAATAAAGTGTTAGCTCCACAAAAGCAAGAACTTGCTTTCTTCCAGTCAAAATCCCAGCAATCGAATGTGCCTGATGCACAGGATTGAAGAAATCCCATTTTACAAATTAGGAAACTGAGGCGCAGCTGATTTAGCCATTTGCTTTAAGTCAATGGTGTGGCCAAAGTTAAATGTTGATCTTGGCCCTCTGTCCTCCAAGACCTGGGAGCCTATCACACACACACACACACACACACACACACACGCACACGCACACGCACACTCACACACACACACACGTGCGACATTACCTGGTGGCACATGACCCAGGACCAGGAGAGCCACAGTGAGTAGTAGTAGCTGTGCCATGGCTACAGGACTCCTGGGGAGGCTGCTGGGGAGGACTCGAGAGGAGAGGAACAGTGGTTGAGCCTGGCTGCCTGCGGAACAGCCTTTATGGACCACAGAGGAAGGCAGGGCTGGGAATATGTGGGAGTATGAGGCCATGTTGTCCAAGGCTGCATGGAATCTCAGCCAGCTCTGTGGGAACCGGGCAGCCACACCCCCCAGAGGCTGCTCAGCTCTGAAGCTGGGGGCTGAAGTTCCTGAAGCCATGCCTGGGGACAGAGACTGGACACCTTCCCTGTATGGGTGAGTGAGAAAAGCCATAACTTGAGTCAATCCCACGATCTCCCCCTAGTGTCTGGGAGACTTTGGACAAGTCACTTAACCTCTCTGGGACCCCAGCTGTGGTCTATGAAATGATGACGAGCCTCTTTTACAAGGCTTATAAATGAAGGTGTCCCTTCTCAGTGGCAAGGAGAAAGGACCAGAACACCCTGGCCCATTCAAACAAGCATGCACTGACACCTACTCTAAAAATGGGAAGAAACCTGCCTCATAGAGAGTAATAGCTACCCATCTCACTTATGGCATTAAATGAAACAATACAATGATTCTCAAAATGTGGTCCCCAGCCAGTAAGTACCTGGTCTGAACTGGAACTTGCAAACTCTCCGGCTCTGCTCCAAACCTCTAGCGGGTGGGTCCCGCAAAACCGCAGCTTAAGAAGACTTCCAGGTGATTCTAACGTACCACTAAGGTATGAGCACCACTAAGATAATATGCATTCCTAGAGCCTGGAGTCGTGTCTGGTAGTCAGGTATCTAAGCTGCATTGTGAACGATGAGTAGGGAAAAGGGTATCCCAGGCAGAAGGGACAGGGGGCACCAGAAAGAGTGGGTGGAGCAAGGCTCTGTTGAGAAAAGAGGCTGAAATTGACCCTGCAGAGGACAGGAGAGAGGGCACAATTGACCTTGAATGCCAAGTTCAGCCTTTTATATTTTAGACAACCATAAGTTCTTAGTGGGGGTATAACCTGTTGAGGGTACAGTTTTAAATAAAGAAACTGAAATCCAAAGAGGGGAGTTGACTTGACTGCGGTCACCCAGCAACTGAGTTGCAGAGCTGGCCTGGAAGCTAAGTCATCTCACTCCCAAATAAGGAAGGGTGGTGTCTCACCACAGGTGGGAAACGGAGGCCAAGAGGGTCATGCCTCGGAAGGAAGCCAGGCATGAGGGGTTTGGTGTCTACCCAAGACTTGCGGGGGCTGCTGTAGGAGTTGTTCCAAGCTGGACACCTGAACCCCTCAGCCATGACAAGTTCCACCCACAGGTACAGCCTGGTCTCCAAGGTCTCCCACACATACGCACCCCAAAGAGTTACAGGAAACCAGGCACAATGGCACATACCTGTAACCCCAGAAACTTGAAAATCTGAGACAGGAAGATCACAAATTACAAGTCAGCCCAGGAAACTAAGCAAGATTCTGTTTCAATTTTTTGGGGGGGAAGGGGATTGAAATCAGGGGCACTCAACCACTGAGCCACATCCCCAGCCCTATTTTGTATTTTATTTAGAGATAGGGTCTCACTGAGTTGCTTAGTGCTTAGCCTTTGCTGTGGATGGTTTTGAACTCGAGATCCTCCTGTCTCAGCCTTCTGAACTGCTGGAATAACAGGCAAGCAACACCGCACCCAGTCTCAAATTTCTTTAAAAAAATAATAATAATAAAGAACTGGAGATGTGGTTAGAGGGATAGAGCAGTAACAATCTCCAGTAACACTAACCCAGACACACACACACACACACACACACACACACACACACAGGGCCCCACAGCCAACTTCCCTACCAAGATCAGTGACTCTCCTCCTCCAACATACCTGGGGAATTTTGTTTGCCTTGTTTTTAAGCCATGAACTATTATGGAAAGGGACAATAGGCTGAAAGGCAGAGTCCCAAGCCCAAGTAATCCTTAGCTGGTGAATAAGCAAAGGAATGAATGACAGCAAAATCAGATATTCAGAAATCTTCAGTACAGACTTCCAGGACTCTCTCTTCCCCCAAGCTGTTTCCCAGCATTAATCCTCCCTCCAAAACAGAGTTTCTCCAAGTGGAGTGCAAGAACGATCTGCATCAGGATGTTTTTGGGAGTTTGTTTAAAACATTTATTCCAAAGCTGGGATGTAGCTCAATGATAAGAGTTGCTTGACTAGGGTGAGGCTTTGGGTTCAATTCCCAGCATCCCAGAAAAATGAATAAAATAAAAAGATCCCCGAAACCCTGGGACCTAAGAAACGGAACCTTTACCAAGCGGCGGAGTGGATTTTGTGAAGGCTGAGGTTGGTGCCCCGCACTGATGGATTGGACCGATGCGGACGCAGAGGGGCATCCAGACCCTTCCTCTCTCTTGTCGGCTACCCCGACACTGTCACCGGGACCTCGCGCAGGCCTGGGAGCGGCGGGTCACCGGGGGATCTGCAGTCTTAAAAACGCAGCGCGGCCCAGGCTCGGGGCGGGGACCCCGGGGCTCCCTGCCGGGGCGGGGCTGGACGGGGCGGGGTCGCGCTCCTCCCCGGCCCGGGGCGGGGCGGGCCGGGCCCGAGGGGCTGCTGGCGGAGGCGGGCGGTCCAGCCTGCAGCACCCAGCGGCTGAGGCGGCGGGGACCGGACCCCTCCCCGGCCGAGGTAAAGCTCCGCGCCGCCCGCGGACAACTTGCCCAAGTTGGAGCGGAGTTCGCGGGGCGCCTGCTGGGGGGGTTCTGCGGAGCCGGCGGGGGCCGGGGAGCTTCGAAACCGCGTGCGGGGTGCGGGTCCCCAGCCCTGGGGCCGGGAGGGTCCGGGAGCCGCCGACCTGGAAGCCCCCTGCCCCGCGATCGGGGCCCTTACACCCGGGACCCCGGGCTGGGAAAGCTCGGACCCAGCCTCTGAAAATGGCACATGCGTTCCCGGGCCCTGTGGGCTCCCCGCCTGTCCCCCGCCGGGACCCTGTCCTGTCACCAAACCTGGGGCCTGGCGAGCTCGCAGCCCCCGCCTTCCAGCAACAGCTGGAGGCCGTAGCGCCAGCCGCTCCTGAATTTTTCACGCTGGGGGCGGGCCGGACACGCCGTTCCCATGACACCAGGGCACTCGGGTTACAGCCGGAGGGATCCCCCGGCCCCTCTCGCCCTTCTGGGGCACCGACCCCGTGGGATCCGGCAGCGGAAGTAAACCCCCCAGCGGCCCTCAACCCTCCTGGGCACCCCCAACCCAGAGCGTGTGGAAGAGACCAGTGGGAACAGGGCGGATGACGGCTCCTCGGATGCCTTTCGTACCAAGGGTCTCCTGTTCTAAAGGAGGGGCAGGTTGTGCCTGGAGGGGTGCAGGTATGGACATCCACCTAGCTGCGGTCTGTCACCTGGGGTGGGCCATCCTTAAGGCATGGGACATGGCCTCTGAGTGTGCACGTTCGTGTGTTCACAGCCTGCCGACTCACCCCTTCCAGGTGACCTTACCCTGGGCCTGAAGCCAAACCCCCACACCAAGGAGCAGAGGTGCCGCCTCCCGTTCAAACAAGAGAGGACTGTGGGGAAGCCTTCCCAACCGCTCGTCAGGACCCTGCAACAGACAGAGGGGCTCAGAGCAACTGCTTCATTCAGGGGGAAGGAAGAAGGAGTGGCCAAAGCCCTTCCCTCCCAAGGATGACATTGAACACTCAGCAGGAAGCAAAGACCCCCCTTCGACGACGCAGGGCCAGCACTCCACTCACCTTGTCATCCCGGGGCCACCAGCCTGGCCGCCTCTGCACAGCAAGCCCCAGTCAATCCCAGCATCCCCGATTGGGCCAATCATTCTCCCTCAACCCTCCTGTCCGGAAACCTTCACCTGCCCCAGATGGTTGGTCCTCTGAATCCAGCGACTCAGAAGGCTCCTGGGAAGCCCTCTACCGAGTGGTGCTGCTTGGAGACCCTGGCGTAGGGAAGACCAGCCTGGCCAGCCTCTTTGCAGGGAAGCAAGAGCGGGACCACCATGAACAGCTGGGAGGTAGGGGCCTTGTGGGGTGGGGTGGGATATGGCCAGAAGAGTGAAAGGCCTGTCACCAGGGGGCAGAGGGCTGCCAAGAACAGTTGTAGGAGTCATGCACTGTTCAACTCTGAGCATCATTTGCGCAGACTCTGAAGTGAATGATGCTCACCTGGATTGTGCAGGACGCAACCTGCATGGTGGTCTAAAGGAGGGAAATCCTTAAATAGAATGAGAAAATTTGCCAAATTTTCATGGATGAGATGTGTCTGATTCATCTTCATGTCATAAGGGGGGGGGCAATTCGGAAAACTGTCAAGAAATGGTGGACTTTCATCCAACTCAGAACTCCCATTCGGAAGTCCCCCTGACTCTCTGATGCCCCAGACCCATAGACACCCAACGATGGCCACCATGACCTGCAGCAAAGTCTCTAAAGTGGAGACTCCCAGATCCCCAGAACTGGGTTGCTTTATTCCCAAGAAATGCAGTGAGCTCACAGGGCCAGGGGACCCAGGATGATTGGATATGGGGACAGAGAAAATGAAGACAGATCCCTGAGGGACTGGTTGGGAGGACATAGAGTGAGTGGGGTGGGGTTTGTTAAAAGCAGAGAAGAGGTGGGGACAATCTGGCCCTGCTGTTTCTGCAGCCTCAACACTCCCAAGAGTGAGAACTCACACAAGGGGCATATAGACTTACACCTGCATGTGTTGTGAATGGGGAGACCAAGGCCCAGAGCTTAACATGACCTGCCTGATGCACATGCTAAGTCAGAGACTGTGGGGCCAGGAGGGTTCCCAGCCCAGCTTTAACCTCACCACCCCAACCTTTCAATCCACCACACTTTGACCCCACCACCCACTCATTCAATCCACTACACCAACCTTCCTGGCACATACCACGTGCCAGGTACTATGCTGGCAGCCAGGGAAGCATGGGCTCCTCATGGAGTTCCTTGATCTACCAGGAAAGACACACCAAATAAGTGTGGTGAGCACTCCCAAGGAGAAGTGGAGGGGTGATGTGACCTGAAAGGGGGGCTAGGGAGCCCCACATCTCCCAGGCCTGCCCCTCCTCCCTGAGATACAGTCTTCCCTTGGTTGCAGAAGATGTGTATGAGAGGACCCTCACGGTGGATGGCGAGGACACCACACTGGTGGTCATGGACACCTGGGAGGCCGAGAAACGGGTATGGCACTGCAAGCAGGACTTGGAAGACAAGGTGCTGAGCCTCACACCACACTCTTATTCTCACCTGGGACATACAAAGCAGGGTTTGGGGCAAGGGCCATTCTGAGCACACTCCCCCAAAACCTACAGCTCCTAAACAGCCTTTCCAAAGACAGAGATCCTCACAATCCTGATCCCTTCTCTCATTCCGTGGATCCCCTCCTGGCACCCACCCCAAGATGTGCTTCTCCCCTGCAGGCCTCCCCAGCATCATGACCAGCCTCACCCCACCCACCCACTCACACAGTGCAGGAGAAGGCAGGCTGCATTTGGCACCAGGATGCCCAAGGTTGAAGCTCCCTTTCTTTTACCTACTAGTTGTAGAGCTTTGTGCAAGTGACTTGCCTACTGTGACCTACAGTTTTCTTGCCTGATGAATGGTGAATTGTTCCAGACGTTCTTGTCATTCTGTCTTCCTCCTCAGCTGACTTCTGTTGTTGTTGGTGGGTGGATTTTGGTGCTAGGGATCAACCCAGGGCCTCGATTAGGCAATATGCTAAGCATGTGCTCTACCCCTGAGCTGCACCTCCAGCCCCATCATCAGCTGATTTTAAAACTTTCTTAGGCAGTTCCAAGAGGTGAGCCTAGTCTGGAACATGAATAATAAATGCTGAGCAGGGTGGAAAATTGTATGTGATAATTCTTATTAGTTACAACTAGGTAGCTAGTGAAAAAGGAAACCAAAGGGATCCTTCCTACCGGCTTCCAAAGGAGGAAATGGACAGCAAACAGGGACATGTCTCTATTATGACTTTCCTATCTTCTTGGGGTTTTATATGGTAATACATGCCTATTGTTGACCTTTGAGGAAATACATGTAAGCAAAGAGAAGGATCCAAAAGTCATCTGAAATCCATCTTCTTAAAGGGTAGAACCTTTCCTTAACTCTCAAGGAGGCTCCACCCTATGGTAGTATTGAGTGATTGACTAGAATGGTGGCCAGTTCCACCCATAGGCCCAAAGAATGAGAATGAAGGCGCTAAGTGGTCAATTTCTCTTAACAAGCTTAAAAAGTAATGCAGGTCCAAATGAGCATAATAATGATGATTCTTACAATGACAGCTGACATTTATGGTGCACCCTCTTTCACTGGATGTATGACATTCAGGCAAAACCAAAAATATACAGTTAGGATTGATTCTCATTCTACTGATAAAGAAACTGAGGCTCAAAGAGGTTAAATCAGGTGTCCGAATCTCTGAACGAGCAGATAGGATTCCAAGCCAGATCTATGCGACTCCATAGCCTGTGCACACCAGGACTGCCCCTACCTGTGTCCCTCGGGAGCACCATCTTCTGAACCTTCAGCTCATTCATTCATTCTAAAGCACTTAGTGGGTGTCCGTCATGGGCCAGGTGCTGGAGATGCAGCAGTAAACCAGGCAGACATGTCCCCTGGACTCAAAGAGCTCACAGGTGGGTGACTGCAGGTCTATTTTTGGATGCAGTTGAGGATTCCCTGGGCAGGGTCCAGTGAACAAAGAAGAGGGGTCAGAGAAGGAGCACCGCACTGAGGACAAGGGGGAGAGGTTACTGGGCCAGAAAGCGGAAACTGGAAATCTGCACCCAGCTTGCTGTGAGGCCTTGAGAATGTTTTCTCCTCTTCTCTGGACTTTTGTTTTACTTTTCTATCCATAAAATAAGGAAAGTAAACCAGTTTCCCCATTCAGTGCCTGTGAAGGGAGTTCCCAGAGCAGGCCCAGCAGTAGTAATCTATTGGAATAAGCACCTGTCCTTTGCACTCTGGGCTGGATGGTACTCTGATGTCAACAGATAGAATAGTGCCCTGCATTGGCTGACCATCTGATCATCTGGAGAGGATTAAAAATCAAATTCCTAAGCTTCGCCCCTAATAAATAAGAACCTACAAAAGTAGGGTCTGGAATCTATATATTGAATCATACTCCCAGTTGCTTCTCACCCACCAATCCATGCACCAATTGGCTATTGGTGATCACCTGTCAAATCCTCCATAAATATTTGTATGATGAATAAATAGTCAAGCCCCACCCTCTCATCCTACAGATGGGGACAGGGACCTAAGGGAGGAAGGAACCCAGCCATAGTCAAGGTTGAGAACTCACCTCACTTGGGACTCCATCCTGAGGAATGATCAGTGTGGCTGTTGAGAATACATCTCTTTGACAATGATGTTGACTGTGGATCTGATACTTTCCCATTCAAGTATCTTATTTGGTTATCAGGAAACTCTTCTGACTTACAATCAATGCTTTCGCCACTCTCAGCCTTTCCCACTCCAGACCTTAGCGTCAAAGTTCTCTTTGTCTGGAACCTCTTCTCTTGCTTGGCCTGCTTACCTTTCAAACCCCACTCACTGGTCCACTGGGAAACCATCCCACAATCTGCTGACCTCCACCCCACCTACCTAGCTCCTCCAACCACTTGCATATGGCCCTCTGGAAGGTACACACCACACTGCATTAGAACTCTCCATTCCAGCTGGGTGCAGTGGCACACACTTGTAACCCCAGCTGTTCAGGAGGCTGAGGCAGGAGGATAATGAGTTCAAAACCAGGCTCAGCAACACAGTGAGGCCCTAAGCAACTCAGTGAGACCCTGTCTCTAAATAAATCACAATAAAAGGGGTGAGGATGTGGCTTAGTGGTTAAGCAACCCTGGATTCAATCCCCAGTACCCCCAAAAAAACTCTCCATTCCACTAACATCTGTGATAGTTTGGATATGAGGTGTCCCCCAATAGTTCCTGTGTTAAGACAGAAATGTTCAGAGAAATGACTAGATTATGACAACTATAAGCTCATGAGTGGATTAATCCATATGCTGGATTAGTAATCTAAATGGGCCAAGTGGTAACAGTAGGCAGGTGAGGTGTGGCTGGAGGAGATGGGTCACTGGAGAGGTGCCTCTCTCTGCTTCCTGGTGCCATGTCTTTCTGCCATGATGTTCTTGGGCCCTTAAGCAATGGTGACAGCAGACCATAGACTATACCTCTGAAACTATGAGCTAAAATAAACTTTTCCTCCTCTGAGTTGTTCTCGTCAGGTATTTTGGTCACGGTGATGAAAAGCTGACTTTCACAACCCCCCTTCTGCACCAGGAGCTTCTGGAGGGCAGGAATGTGTCTAATTAAACACTTATAAATTTATTACCCAGGTGATCCAGTTTCAGAATGCAGTCCCTGGCTAATGGCCCCCATCCAGAATGGAATATCAAAATCACTCCCGTTCTTTCCTTTCCTTGGCCAAACAACTTGAAAGGACTCAACTTTTTTTGTTTGTTTGTTTTTAGTTTTAGGTGGACACAATATCTTCATTTTATTTTTATGTGGTGCTCAGGATTGAACCCAGTGCCTCATGCACACTAGGCAAGCACTCTACCACTGAGCCACAACCCCAGCCCCAGGACTCCACTTCTTAAAGGGAAGGGGATGGACATTTCCATCCCCCTCTGAGCTTCCACTCCACAGTTGCTTTTTAGCCCCTTTCACTTCAAAACTGCCTGAATAGGCCTTCCCTGAAGTCCACCTCCTGTCCTCATTTCTCTCTATCTCTCTCTCTCTATCTCTCTCTATATCTCTATCTCTTAATTCCGGATTGCAGGCATCCTACAGAAATGTCTAGCAAAGCCAAACCCTCCTCTCCTCAGAAACCAGACAACAGAGCGGAACAGGCAAAGCCAGACCACCCCCTCTCCCTTGGCAGGAATAGGAACCAAGTCCTTCTCTGCCCCCAGTGCCCAGCCTGTGGATGTGATCAGTGAATGACAAAATCAAGTGATGCAGTGTCCACCCAATTTTTCAAGCAGAGAAACCCAGGGTCAGAGAGGATCAGGGGTTTTCCCAAAGTGACACAGGAAATTATGATAGAATTTGTTCCCCAAACCTGTGCAGAATGTAACTTCAACCCTCCCACTAGACCAGACCAGCCTCTTTCTCAGCCAGGGCCAGGCGCCCTCTGAGCACGAGCCTGGGGTCCCTCCCCTCCAGGATGAGAGCTGGAGCCAGGAGTCGTGCCTGCAGATGGGCAGCGCCTATGTCATCGTGTACTCCATCGCAGACCGGGGCAGCTTCGAGAGCGCCTCTGAGCTCCGCATTCAGCTGCGGCGCACACATCGGGCAGACCACGTGCCCATCATCCTCGTGGGCAACAAGGCGGATCTGGCCCGCTGCCGGGAAGTCTCCGTGGAAGGTGAGCCCTCCACCCACCCTCCTCTCTCCCTCAACCCCACTGCCCCTCCTGCAGGGCTCTTGCCTGGGGGCTCTTTGCCCTGCCAACCCACCCCCACCCTGCAGCTTCTTGACTTGAGCAGAAAACTGCCTTCTCTCTCACCTGGGAAGAAGTGAGAGACCTCAGGACTTGGTCCTCAAGTCCTGCCAGCCTCCTTGCCTCTCTGCCCCGTCTTGGCATCTCCCCTTGGTCCTAAGCCAGTCTCTCTAGTTCTCTAGCCTCTACTCAATCGGTCCTCCTTGCCAGCGGCCAGAGTTTTTTAGAACCAGAATTGACCTCCTCATTTCTTTCCTTTCGAATTTCCCTGTAGCTCCACATGCCCTGAATCAGGGACACCTGATTCACCAGTCAGAGGCCCAGTGCCTACCTGCTTTTGAAGGGCTTATGTTTGAGAAATGACCATTATTGGCTCCAAAATGAAGTGAGAAAATGATAAATTTAAGTTTTCCAAAGCTTTAATTGTCTAAAAGGAACATAATATTGTGTCAACCAGCAACTACAAACCAAAACTTTTTAAGTTATCTATCAATTACATTTACAGTGGGATGAGAATATTTTAATGTGTCATATTTCTGGTGGGGCCCATAAAGATCTTAAAATGGCCCTACTTAAAGAATAAAATCTCTAAAAATATGGAAACTGAGACTAAAAAGGAAAAGAAAACCAGTTTCACAAGTCATCAGCCATGAAATACTAGAATTCAGGCCCCTGTCTCACAGCCTAGTGCATCCCAGAGCTGGAAGACCATGTACTTTGTGGACAGGCACCCCCAAAATCCGCAACATTATCCGCAGGAGATTTTGTTAAAACACAGGTTCCCAGACCTCATCCCAAATCTACGGGATCAGAATTCCTGAGGGTGGGCCCAGGAACCTGCCTTTCCACACGCTCCTCCAGGTAATTCTAATGCCCAGGAGATCAGGCCTCAACCTGGCATTCAGCCTGGTCTCTACCTGCTCCTAACCTCCCTGTCCTCCCAGCCTCATTCTGCCATCAGTATCGGTCAGTAGACTGTAAACTAACTCCTCAAAGCCTCACATGATTTCTCTCTTAAGTCCCCTGAAACTGCCCTAGGTATGGGCACAGGCAAGATGGCTTCCAGTTGACACTGATCCACCTCTTCCTATCTTTGTCTCCGTCTGCCTGTACGGCTCACCTGACCCCGCCCCTCAGAGGGCCGCGCGTGCGCCGTGGTGTTCGACTGCAAGTTCATCGAGACGTCAGCCACTCTGCAGCACAACGTGGCCGAGCTCTTCGAGGGCGTGGTACGCCAGCTGCGCCTGCGCCGCCGAGACAGCTCCGCCCAGGAGCCCCCTGCACCGCGGAGGAGGGCTAGCCTGGGCCAGCGCGCGCGCCGCTTCCTGGCCCGCCTGACTGCCCGCAGCGCCCGCCGCCGGGCACTCAAGGCCCGCTCCAAGTCCTGCCACAACCTGGCCGTGCTCTGAGACCACCCGCCCTTCTGGGGGTGGAGGGACACTGGGTACATTCTGGCCTCCACCGAAGGCAAAGGTGCAGTTGCCTGGAGTCCGCATCGAAGGCCTTTCCTATCCGCTGCCCTGATGGCAGAGCTTCGAGGACCCTTCGACCTCAAGGAAGCAGTGGACAGACTATGGGTCCAAAGCCTCACTGGGCACAAAGTAGAGGGTTTTTTTACGTGGTGGGTATCTTTGGTAAAAAATCTTTCTTGACCCTGGGCCCTGGGCAACCCTTAGAAACCCTCCATGATAAACCTGGCCAGAAGGATGCCCTGTCTGAATGCCCAGAAAGGCCCTTCTGGGCTCTTCCAGGTATCCCCACCTCCTGCATGCCCATCTACACCGACTGGCCTGGATGTCAATAAAGTCATTGAATCAATTGTGTTCTTAGGCTTTTCTCCCAACCACAGGGTATAGTCCCTGACTCATGTATTTAGGAGAAACACAGTGGATCACAACTAATCACAATTCAGTGTGACCCACTGAATTAGATTATAGAGTCCCAAAACATGATATGGAAGGAATATCAGCACTCATTCCAACAACGTAACAGCTGGCGTTTGTGGGAACTGGCTATGTGCTAAGCCATCAGAGATATTAGTGAATATCTGTCCCTCCCCACAATATCCAGGAAGGTGATACCATTAACCTGCTTTGACTCTTTAGGAAACTGAGGCACAGGGACAGTAAGGGCTCACACACAGGATCATAGAACTGCTATAAGTGATATTGCCAGGATTCCAAACCAGGCTGGTCCCACTGAGTCTATACCCAAATTATCCACAGTCCTCTTGAAGAACTTGGCAAAATGGGGCCGTTCCAGTGATGCACGCCTGTAATCCCACCGATTTAGGAGGCTGAGGCAGGAAGATCACAAGTTCAAAGCTAGCCTCAGCAACTTAGCAAGACCCTTGCTATCTCAAAATTAAAAAAAAAAAAAGGTTGGGGATGTGGCTCAGTGGATAAGCACTCCTGGGTTCAACTGAGTTCAATCCCCCCAGGCTAAAAAAATAATAATAATAATTTGGGAAAATGGGGATGTTGTTCAGTAGTAGATGCTTCCCTAGCATACAAGAGGCCTGGGGTTCATTCAGGAAAGAAAAAGAAAGGAAGAAAAGAATGGAATAGAAAAGAAATATTGTGGGGAGGGACAGATTTTCAAACACAACTTTGCATTCAATTTAAGGCGGGAATGATCTATGAACATGAAACTCAATCCATTAATCTCCAGGATACACCCCAATTTATTCCAATTCATGCATTTTCCCAACGTGGAAACTCAAGTCCAGCCAAGGGAATTGAGCACCTCAGGGTCACCCAGCCAGTGAGGACCCAGGGCCCAGGCTTCCCTTTGCCCGTGAGAGCACAGAGGTAGTGAGGCGGCCAGCCTGCCTAGGGACAGGGTGCATGTTGGGGATCAGGTCAGGATTTCCAGCCAGACGGACAAGAAGGGGTGTCACTGCTTTGAGAGGAGAACAAGATGCTAACGGTTTGGAGGTTTGGACCTTCCATCTCTGCGCCTGACACCCCTGCCCCCAGCCAGCTGCCTGCCCAGACGCCTCAGCCCCGCACGTGGGCCACCACGTTCCAGCCGCCCGGCCTCGAGACCTGGAGAGCGATAACCTCCAGCGGCGCCCCGTCCCCCAAGTCTCGCCAGCGGGTCACTGATGACACCTTTTCCCCCACTCCGACCTCAGCGGGAGGAAGCGAAGAGGAGGAGGGTCTTCCCCCGCTCCAAGCTGTCTCCGGCCTGCGGTCGGGGGAGGGCTCTAGCTGTGGAAAGTTGGCAGAGGCAGCCGGCAGCAGCCGGGAGAGTGGAAAAAATGATATCAAACCCGGAAAAATGCAGGCCGGATGGAGGCCGGAGCCTGCGGAGTCTGCCCGGGGAGGTGAGAGGAGGGGGGAGGAGGGACAGCTCGGTGGCCAGGCTGAGAAAGGAAGAGGGGCCAAGGGAGTTCAAGAGCAGCTCTAGAAAGCTGAGGAGGGTGGCCCTCCATCTCTCCTTTCTCCATCCATAAATATTTATGAGGATCTTCTAAGTGCAGGGCACCGTGCCACGCGCTCAGGAGATGCAGTGAATCCCGAGGAGGGTGCCCAGTGCTCCCTGGAGCTGCCACAGCCTGATAGGGCAAGCAGAAAACAAATACGTGAATGAAATAACCATACACTGGTAAGAGACAGGGAATCAGGGTCGTCAGCGAAGGCCCTGAAAAACCAATCCCATCCGGCTCCATTCACAGATGGGGAAACTGAGGCCAGAGGGCGCTGAGCCCAGGCCACTCAGAATGTGGAAGAAATAGCTGAGACCAGGGGTGGGATAGGGACAGTATGCAGCCAGCTCTGGCAGGATAACACAATGGTTAAGGGCACCTGCCCTGAACCAGAAGTCCAAGTTCAACCCTCTTCCCCTCCACATCTCTGTGCCTTAGTTTCCCCATCCATAAAATGGGATATGTGATGACAATTCCCCACCTCAATGTTCACACAAGGGTCAGATGATTTAAGATATATAAAGTTCTTAAAATAGTTCCCTCACCCAGGAAGTTTCAAATGTTGCTTCAGATTTGGGGGGAACCAAGGTTTGTTAAGGGCTTTGTTTTATTTTGTTTCCGGTGCTGGGATTGAACCCAGGGGTGCTCTACCACTGAGCTACATTCTCAGTCTCTTTTTTAAATTTTATTTTGAGACAAGGTCTTACTAAGTACTAAGTTGTCCAGGCTGGCCTCATTTTGAAGACCTGGGAGTCTTCCTGACTATGACATGGAAGGACTTTAGGAAAATCCCTTTCCCTTTGAGCCTCAGTGTTCCCAAATGCCAAATAAAGGGGTTGAATCTGAACTTGTATCATATATTTATGTTCTCGCATGTGTATTGGCTGCCTCCCCCACAGTAATGAAATCCACAGGAGGGAAAGGTTCTAAGTGCTGCTCTGTCCTACTACCCACCACAGTACTTGGTTCAAAATGGCTGCTCAATAAATATACATTAAATGGATTAATTAACCAACCTCTCCTGACCTCTCTAAGTGTGTGTGAACAAGATATGGCTGGGAAACCGTGAGGAAATCCATAGTATTCTTCCCAGGGACACAGCTCATTACGGTTTAAAAGTTCTTTCTTATCCATCAAAACAAGTAAACAAAAATAGATAATTGTTAAAAGCACTTTCTATATGGTAGTATTGATCCTATGCTACATGCTTCTCATTTCCTCTTTAGCACCTACTTAATAGGTACATTTAATAAATGAGCATAGAGAGGCTAAGGGAACCCAAGAAATAGGTACTAGGCCACCCAACAAGGAAGGGCCATCGGTTCAGCTCAGATTGGTTGTCGAAGCAAGAAGGAATTGCTGTCTTCTTTTTAAATTTGTTTATTTATTTTAATCAGGTATATATGACAGCAGAATGCATTTTGATTCATTGTACACAACTGCAGCACAACTTTTCATTTCTCTGGTTGTACACAATGTAGTGTCACACCATATTTGCTGTCATACATGTACCTAGGGTAATGATGTCCATCTCATTCCACCATCTTTCCTGCCCCCATACCCCCTCCCCTAAGAATTGTTGTCTTAATTATATGGATTAGGGAGAGGAGATGAATCGTCCTAGCTCAAGGTCAATGCAATAAAAACAGCAAATAGTTGCATCCCTCTTCCTATGTCCCAGGTGCTGTTCTGAGTGCTTTTCATAATTTGTTAAATCCTCAAAACTGATGATTCAACCACCGTATGCTAGTTTTCAGGTGGAAAAACTGGAGCACAAAGAACCTTCGACCCAATATAGCACCATTAGCACATACATACCAGACCCAGAATTCAGATCAGGGAAGTCTAGTCCCTCCGTGTTTAGGGCTCACCTATAGGGCACCGTTTGTTGATAGGACAAACCCAGAGTGGACTGGTACAAGAGGGGAGCAATTTTTGCCGTACCCTGCTCCCTGTGATGGAGGCTGGGCAGAGAACAAAAACACTTCAAGAGTCCTGAGCCGCCCACCAGCTGGGACTTTCCACCTTAAAGGGAGGATACTGTTATGGAAAAAAATGATAAAGCTCTGGAAAGATGAATATCTCCCCTGAGGCCCCCCAATCTCTCCAGAGTCCCCTCCCTCTTGCTGTGGGGGAGGGTTATGAACTGTGCTAGCCTGGTCCACAGGAGATGAAGGCCACCTGGCTTCCAAGACGCCCCAGCCAGGCTGCTCAGACTCCGGAGGATCATTGGCCTTGGTGGAAAGTTTCAATTTCTCAGCCAGAAGCATGGGATTTCTGCTTGGAGAACCTGAGGAATCCAGTCCAGGCTGCAGCTCCCAGTCCCTGGGTGGTGGGAAACACACATCTCATTTCACTCACATGGGGACAGACTCATAGCTGTGAAGGAAGGTAAGGAGCACAGAGGTCCCAGATGGCAGACACAGGAATGTCCAAGTCCCTGCCCTGGCTGGGAAGGGATCGGAAGGGTAAATGAGGGCTAGAAATTTTTTTTCTGCAAATGCTTTATAAAGATGAAGAATCTCTCAGCTCTGTCATGAGCAAGTGACCTTAGACAAATGAAAATATACAGAGCGAAGAGATTTGGGTAGAATTATCCATGTGGTTGTCTCTATCTCAAGACCATTTGAAGATTCTAGTCCAACAGCTTGAAAAAATATACAAGTTTGGTTTCAATTTGAGCACTGTTTCCTTCTGTTCAGTTCAGGGTTCAGTTAAAAATAATACTGATGATGGGCTGGGAGCTTTGGGTTCAGCAATGCGTGCAGTTTCCCCCAGTTCCATCTGGTTCAAGTTCAAGGGTAGGGTGTGTATGGAGGGAGGCTAACATTCCCATGCTTCCTGAATGTGACAAGACATTGGCAGAAAAGCACAGATTTTGGAACTAGAAAAAAACTCATGTTCAATCCGATCTCAGGCACCTCGTCGTTTGGATTCCTTTCCTTCACCTTGAAATGGGAGGTGGGGAGCTGGGTTGCAGCTCAGTGGTAGAGCCCTTGCCTAGTATGTGTGAGGCACTGGGTTCGATCCTTAGCACCACTGAAAAATATAAACAAATAAAAGCATTCTGTCCATCTACAACTACAATAATAATAATAATAATAATAATAATAATAATAATAATAATAAAAGAAATTGGTGGGAATTCCTATTCCATAGAATTAAATGGGACTTTTAATATTTAGGAATGCACTACTGTATGCCACTGGGTAACTGACTTTCTCCCTGTGTGCCTCAGTTTTCTCATCTGGAAAATGAGAATACTAATAACATTCTCTCTCTCTAAGGGTTATGGTGAGAATTTAATCACTTTGTTCTTTGTTAGTACAATGCTTTGCACACAGTAAATAAACACTCCATGAATTACAGCTGTTAGTATATTCTATGCATTTCTTACTATTTCCTACATCTAGGTTCTGTGAAGCATAGTATTGTATGTTTCTAAACTTCACTCAAATATACTATATGCATCCTTTAGCTTTATTTTTCACGTTCAATTTTTATTGTAAGATTCATTTCTGTTGAGATATGTAAGCTTACTACATTCTTTTTAGTATTTCGTTATACAAACATACACAATTTATTTTCCTTTGGGCTTTTTCTTTTTCTATTATTATCAGTGCTGCTAGGAACACTGTACATGTCTCTTTGATCACATGAGTAAGAGTTTCTCCTTCCATCTTTCTATTCTGCCATCTTCTAAATCTCAGCTTGCCCTGGGCTGGTTACCCTTAGAGTTCCAATATGGCCACCCCAGTTTTAGGCATCAAATGTGGATATGACAAGGGCCAGTGGAAAGAAGAAGGCTGGTTCTTCCTGGTTCTCTCCCAGAGACCTCCAGCAAACTTCCTTTCATTTCTCATTGGCCAGAAATGGTCACTTGACCACCTTCAAACCCAATCATTAGCTTAAGTTAACCACTATTTACCCTCGAGGGTAGAATCCAACATGGCCATCCCAGAAGAAAGGCTACCTGAGGGAAAAACCACATCCCAGACAACAAAAAAGGCTGGGAATGTATGCCAGATAGAGGGATTATTCTAATTACGGTGCTGCATAAGAATCCATCCCATTAATCCTGGTGCGCCTGCGCGTGCACACACACACACACACACACACACACACACACACACACACACAAACACACCACCCCAAAGCTCAACAGCAGGAAAACATTTTCTTCTAGGTGGTGAGAGTCGGGATTTGGGCAGGGAAACATTGCTACAGCCCATCTCTGGAGTCTCATTTGAGAAACACAGGGGCGGGGGGCGGGGGGACTGGGCAGCTGGGCAGAGACCATCTGGAGGTGTCATCCCTCAGCTGTCAGGAGGCAGCAAGCTACGCTGTCACCCTTCCGAGGCCCTCCCAGGCAGCCTGCAGTTTGCTTCCTTTTACTGCAAATCACCACAAATTTAGTGACTCCATACAGCACAAATTTATTATCCTCAGTTTTCAATTTTGTAGGGTGGAAATCCAACATGGATCTGATTGTGCTAAAATCCTAGTGTCAACAGGGCTGTTTTCTTTTCTGGGGATTTAATTTTTTTATTTTTATTTATTTATTCATTTTTGGTGTCAGGAACAACCTCTGAGCCCCATCCCCAGCCCTTTTTATATTTTATTTAGAGATAGGGTCTTGCTAAATTGCTTAGGGCCTCACTAAGTTGCTGAGGCTAGCTTTGAACTCACGATCCCCTGCCTCCGCCTCCTGATCCCCTGGGATTGCAGGCGTGCACCACTGCACCTGGCCTTTCTGGGGGTTTTAGAGGAGAGTCCCTTATCTTGCCTTTTCCAACTTCCAGAGGCCAGCTGCTTTCCTTGGCTTATGGCGCCTCCCTCCATCTTCAAAGCCGGCACTGTCAGGCCACGCCATCTCTCTGGTACTCTCGACCTCTGCTTCCATCCTGGCGATTACAGGGCCCACCAGGATAGTCCAGGATAATTTCCTTACTTACTCATCTGATGAGCAAGCTCCACTTCAGCCCAGTCTTAACTCCCCTTTATCATGTAGCATTACACATTCACACCTTCCAGGGATGAGCACCTGGACATTTTGGGAAGCCCTTCTCTGCCTACCCTGGTGGAAGGGAGAAGGGCAGGAAGGAGGGTAAGTTTACATCTCCGCTCTTACTCCTCTCTCCAGCCTTTTCTAATGAATACACAGGAAAGGCCCCAAATTAAAGGGCTTCTCCTACCCCGGGGATGGCAGGTGCTGGGCCACAGTCCTGGGAGGCTGATCTGGCCAGTCCTCCTCAAGGCCGGCTCTTCTCCAGGAGCATCAGCTTCCCTGAATCTTCACCTTGCAAATGTCTACCCATCTCTCAGAAAACTCTCCTGTCTCCCCACAGGTATGGGATTTGCCCCTGAATGATCCCTTTCTCCCAGCAGTGTGTCATCAGAAGTCTGAGTCACTAGGGTAGGTGACACCCCAGGTGCCCCAACACAGCAGTCAAGGGTATTCTTGGATCTTAGCTCCACCATTCTGACAGCAGTTCTGAGTGAGGGCGACCACTGCAGAGTCCGTCCCCTGCAGCCTCTGCCCATCGACTGAATGAGAGTCGATACTTTGCACATGACCGTCTATAAAGCTACGGTGGACCGTCCACACACCGATGGGACGCGCTGCACTAATGCAAAACCACAACCACAGGCTGCTGCCGGAAATGCCCAGAGTCAAACGAGCAACACAGCCAGCCAAGCGGGACTGGATCGAGGCCACTAAGGAGCATCGAGGCTTGTGGCAAACTGAAGGCACCTGAGATGGAGCCCAGGGCCTCACCTGGTAGGCAAGCGCTCTCCCACTGAGCTGCGTACCCAGCCCCTGCTCTCCAGAGATGATCCCAGCTGCTGCCAGGTGTTATGTCAGTTGCTGCTGCTATGTTAGTTTTTTTTTTTTTTCTTTTCTTTTCTTTTTTGGTACTGGGGATTGACCTCAGGGGCACTTGACCACTGAGCCACATCCCCAGCCCTATTTTGTACTTTATTTAGAGACAGGGTCTCGCTGAGTTGCTTAGTGCTTCACTGTTCCTGAGGCTGGCTTTGAACTCACAATCCTCCTGCCTCGGCCTCCCAAGCCACTGGGATTACGAGCATGTGCTACCGAGGCTGGCTAGATATGTCAGTTATTCTAAAAAAAAAAAAAAAAACAGGAAGTCATATCTTTATGAGAAATAGCTCAATGCTTACATAATTATTGTTAATTCCAATTTTTAAAAACCCTGGGCAGGACTGGCCTGTAGCTCAGTGGTAGGGTACTTGCCCAGCATGGGGGAAGCCCTGAGTTCAGTCCCTAATTCCACCAAAAAAAAAAAAAAAAAAAAAAACAGTGAAATAAAAACCCTGGGTAGAATAGGTCCACCCAGCCAAATTCTGACAAGAGGCTGACGTTTTATAACCTTTGGTCTAAACCCAAAGAGTGACAGGGAAATGTATTCTCTGCCATTCTCCAGCCTGCAAGGCCCCCTTACCCCACACAGTTAGTGCATAATTAAAAGAACGGCTTGTTCCCCTATTCGACTTCTCTCTCTCCCTCTTTCCAAGAATGCCTCTCTTTCCCTGGCATTTGGGATACCAAGGATGCCAGGTGGTGTATTTTTTTAAACTGAACTTTGAATCATAGTAATAATATATTTTCATTATAAGAAAAAAATCAAAACAACAGGGAATATATGGTAAAAAAATTTTAAAAATGCATTTATCTGTGAAGTTGCCTACAGCTCCACTCGATAGGAATCCTTATAAGAACATTTTCTAACAAGAGGTCCGGAGGTAAGCAATTCTAAAGTTGATTCATCGGCCCTAAAATGTCAGGACATTGGTCGACTTCTCTAGTCATTTCCCTCAGGGTTATAATTTGACTACCACAATTCCAAGCACCACATCCTTCTACTAGCATCCCAAGTAAGAATAGAAGGGAAAAGGTCAGAAAAGGATTCTTTTCTTTAATAGCGGCAAAATTGTTGGCCCAGAAATTTCCCTTCCTATTTCACTGGCCAAACTGGGTCTTGTGGCCGACCCCAGCTACTTGGGGGCCTGAGAAAGCAATCATATGGCAGAAAGGAATAACATCGGCACTCCTGCTGAGGGGGAGGGGCGAGGGGCAAAATCATTTTTATTCATTGTTGATGATTTTTTTAATATTTTTTTTTTAGTCTTAGGTAGACACAAAATCTTTATTTTATTTGTATGTGGTGCTGAGAACCGAACCCAGTGCCTCACACGTGCTAGGCAAGCACTCTATCACCGAGCCACAGCCCCGGCCCTGGCCATTTTTCTTTTCTTCCACACTCTCAGAACCACAATTTTGCCGTTGTTCTCCTTTTCTCTGTGGAATCCAGAATAAATCCGGTTTGCTTTAAGCCAGACAGGGATTTAAAGGGGGACTTACAACCCAGCTCTGGCCAATGAAGTGGGATCTAGAAAAAGCTTCTTTCCTCTTTTAAAAAGAACTGGATACAAAAACCACAGTGGAAGGGAACAAACACAACCCCCCCCCTTTTTTTTTATTGGTCACTGGAATACATGAATGTGACGTCTGGAACTGTAGCCACTATCTTGTGATCATGACAGGATCTAGCCACAGGATGGCAAAGTCCAAGGATGGGAAGCACCTGAGCTCTGGAGGAAATCAAGTTACCGAGCTCACCAACACTGAAGCAGCCCCACCCCGGGACTCACTGTTATGTAAACTGTCCTTAATGCTGAAGCAAATGGTCTGGGGGGAAGGTGATTACAAAGTCAAAAATCACACACATATATTTCTTTGTCCATCCCCACTGTCCTCTGCAGTACTGAGCTACACCCTCAGTTCTTGCTTTGTTTGTTTGTTTCGTTTTGCTTTTAAACAGGGTCTCACTAAATTACCCAGGCTAGCCTCAAATTGGTGATCCTCCTGCCTTAGCCTCCGGAGTCACTAGGATTACAAGCATTTGCTTTTTCACATCAGTGGATTCGTGGTCATATGCATTAGAATTGAGTTCAGTTGCAAGAAATGAAACCCAAAAGAATAGTGATAGAAATAAGATAAAAGTGTATTTCCCTCTCAGGTACAAAAAAGTGCAGAATCGCTTCGGAGGCTTACAAGTACAGGAACCAGGGACTCCCTCCATCTTGAGGTTCCACCACGTCCAATACAATAGGCTACTCCGTCTGCAGCCATCGTGTGCACATTCCAGGCAGCAGGAGGCAGTAAGGAGCCAAAAAGACAGTCTCAGAAGACTCCTACATAACTACCTCAGCTTCCATCTCATTGGCTAGAACTTAGTTCCATTGCCATGCTTAATTGTACAGGAATTTAGGAAATGTTCTTTATCTGAACAGCCATGCACCAGCTCCAAATAGGCATTGAGGGACAACAAGCAATCTTTGCCACAATGCCGTACATATCAGTTATAATTTGCTTTTCTCACTCCATGTATCCTGGCTTTCTATCTATGCCAGTACATATAAATTCACCTTATTTTGAAAGTTATTTCGTTTTTCTACATTCTTTAGATAGATGATTAGATCATTTATTTGAGACTTTTATCTAATGCTAGGCATTGAACCCAGGACCTCATGAATGTTAGGCAAGTCCTCTACCACTGAGCTACACCTCCAGCCCTTCTCTGCTAATATAAGTATTTAAAACTAAAAAATTACCTTCTAAGCTCTAGATGAATACTACACATTTTAATATATTGTTTCTTTCATTATTGTTCAGTTCAAAATATTCTCTGAGTTCCCTTATGATTTCTTGTTTCTATTCATTATTCAGATGTATGCTATTTAATTTCCTGATACTTGAGGGCTTCCTGTATATTTTTTTGTTATCTATTTCTAGCTAAATTCAATTGCAAACTTGAGACTTGTTCCATAATTCAATTTGTGGTCTATCTTGGTGCATGTTCCACAGACACTTGAAAATAATAATATTAGGCTGCTTTTGGGTGTAGTGTTCCAATAAAGTCAGCTCACACAGTGGCACACATTTGTAATCCCAGCGGCTCGGGAGGATCATGAGTTCAAAGCCAGCCTCAGAGATGTTGAGGCACTAAGCAGCTCAGTGAAACCCTGTCTCTAAATAAAATACAAAATAGGGCTGGGGATGTGGCTTGGTGGCCGAGTGCCCCTAAGTTCAATCCCTGGTACCCCCCCCCAAAAAAAAAAGAGAATTGAAGTCTCCAACCATAATTGTGCATGTGTCTATTTCTCTTTTCAGTTAATTTTTTTTCTTTACCTTGTTCTTTTTCATGCCACAAATTATTCCACAGTATGGATGGATGGACCATAACATGTTCCACTTATTTATGGAAATTAAGAGGAATGCAAATGTTTTGCCCTCACTCAAATCTGCTAGTCGAAGGGCATGTATAACCAGGCATGCCGGTGCATGCGTGTAATCCCAGAGACTCGGGGAGCTGAGGGAGGAGGATCACAAATACCAGGCCAGCCTCAGCAATTTATCGAGACCCTCAGCAACTTAGCAAGACTCTTATCTCAAAATAAAAAATAAAATGGACTAGGGATGTGACTCAGTGGTTAAGTGCCCCTCAGTTCAATCTCAAGCACCAAAAAATTTAAAAAAAGAAAAGGAAATCTTCCACCATGATTTTGTGTGGCCCTTTCCTTTTTGCCAATAAACTTTCTGCAGGTATTTAAGATGACACCATCAGATGTGTGCATATTTACAATTGTTACCTCCTCTTGGTTGGCAAAAATGCTTTATTACTTTGAAATATCCATTTTCGTCCCTAATGATTTTCCACATTTTCTGATACTCCATGTTTTCTGTGATATTATTATAGTGATAATTGCTTTGCCTGCATTTGTAGTCTCTGGAACACACTTTCATTTCCTTTTTTTTTAGAGAGAGAGAATTTTTTTAATATTTATTTTTTAGTTTTCAGCGAACACAACATCTTTGTTGGTATGTGGTGCTGAGGATCGAACCCAGGCCGCACACATGCCAGGCGAGCGCTCTACCGCTTGAGCCACATCCCCAGCCCTTTCATTTCCTTTTAATTTCAACTTTCTGTATTCTAATAAAGTAGATCTTGTTCAAGCTAAAAAAAAAAAAATCTTAGTTTAGACTTACTTATTCCACACTTAATTCTCTGCCTAGATAGAAGTGTCCTTTGGGGTGTGTAAAGCACCCCAAAATAGCAATTCGGAGGGAGGGTACTGGGGATTTAAACCCTAGTGCTTTTACCACTGAACTACATCCCCAGCCCTTTTTAGTTTTGAATTTTGATAGAGGGTCTCACTAAGTTACTTCTTAAGGCCCTCTTTAAATTGCTGAGGCTGGCCTTGAACTTGCAATGCTCCTGCCTCCACCTCCAGTTGCTGGGTTTATAGACGTGTGCCACCATGCCCAGCTAGCAATTAATTTTTAGTAGGTGTTTAGTGAGCATTTGCCACACGCACTGAGTGAAGCCCTTTCCTTGACTTACTGCATTAATCCTCCCAACCGTAAGAGAGAGCACCATTTTCCAGATGAGGACAACTGAGACTTCAAAATGTCGTGTAACTTGCCCAAAAGTTCTCAGTGAGTAATGAGCAAGGCTAAGGATGAAATCAGAAATGTCCCACTGCTAACTGAGCCTGCTTCCTCAGGTGGCCAACTCCTTCCACAGATCAGAACACTGAGGCCCAGGGAGCGAAGGACAGATCAAAGTGAATGGTGGAAACATTTTTTTAAAGTTTTTTTATATGGTGGATGAGCAGCTGCGGGTTGGCCCAACAGCCCCTCCCCCATTCTGGGTCTGGGTGACCAACTGGAAAGAGAGCGGAGAGAGCGGAGCAAGGACAGCTACCCAGCAGAGGAGTCAAGAGCATGGAAAATGTCTCTTTCAGCCAATTTTCCTGAGGAACCCTGGCTGGGGCTCAGGCTGGGAATGGAAAGTGTGTGGGGAGGAGGCGCAGCCGCGTCCATCCATCCATCCGGAGAAACTGTTTGCAAAGTCCTGCTGGGAGAGGCGGTGGGGGGGGGTGCTCTGGGCTCGAGGCGGGGTGGGGGAGGAGCAGAGCCAGGAGGCCGAGGACCTGGCATGAGCCCAGGCCGGGTCTCCTGGGAGAGGAGCAGGCGTCCTGAGCTCCCGCTTCCTCCGGGGGCTCCCAGCTCCGCTCTGCCAGCTTCTGCAGCGCCCTGCCCACTTGTCTGGGTACCGGCCGCCCTGGAACGGAGACATTGGCAGACTCCACTCTCTGGGGATGCGCACAGCTGACTCAGGGAGGGTGCAGCCACCGGGAAGGATCCATCTGACTGCCGGAGTCTTGCCCAGAGCTGGACTTGAGAGCCACCCGCTAGGCCACATGCATCCTGATCTCCAGGACGGACGTCAGTGTGGACCCTCTGTGCAGATAATCTCCCTAACTCCGCTCAGTGCCCATAATCCCACCATCAGAGACAGGCAAGGCTGTTGCCGAGCCTGGTGTTTGGTAGGCAGAGGTAGGGCCAGGCCAGCTGTTAAAACATGTGGACACCATCTTGCTAGTTGTTAATAACCAAGTGCCCTCCAGCATAATGTATACTCTGGACACTCCTCTGGGAACCCCCAGGCCTTCTCACAGTTACAAAAGAGGTGACACCTGCTGTAGCAGGGTTATCCAGGGCGGTGCGGATCACCAGTGAGGGACAGAAAGGTTTTTGCCACTTTCCATATGACTCCAGAAACAGCCCTTTGGGTTACAACTTGTCTCCTGCATGGTAGAAACTTAGAAGTAAAGGGACCTTGTGTAATCTCTTAACTTTCCAGAAAAGGAAGCAAGGGCCAGAGGGAAGCAGAGACCAGCCCAAGGTCACCCAGCCTGACCTAAGAACACGGATCCCTGTATTGTCACTCTTTCTTTGGGCATCACTCACTGTAACTGGCCCCACAAACGCTGAACTTCAGCAGATAATAGTAGAAAGGGAAGGAGAAGAATCTGTCTCCAGGCAGAACTGACAGCCAATCCCTTGCCTCTTGTACCTGGTAGCCAGAGCCATGGCAACAGTTTCCTTGGTCACTATCTCCATAGAGATGGTTGCTATGGCGATCATGGGGGGCGCCAACGTCCTGACACCCAAGAGCCTTAAGATAAACCCCGAAGCGAACCTGTTCCACAGCACTGACCCAGATCAGAGGTCTGAGGAGGAGGGAGACGTGCCCGACGTGGCCCAGCAGACTGGTGGGGCGGCCAGGTGCCCGTCCTCAGCCCCAGGCTCACACAGTGGCCTCCCTTTCTGCACTGACACCCCCACTCCCCACCCCCGTTTTTCCGCCTGCTTGGTGCTTCCCACATTCCTCCGGCCTCCGTCAGGATCTCCTTCCCACGGCATCTCACCCTTGGCTGCCTGCAAGCCAGCTCATCCTCCTGGGAACCAGCTCTGAGCTTATCGGAGGACGCATCGCAGGGGTTTGCAGCTTTAGCTGGGGCTCCCTGAAGACCGAAAATTGTTCAACACCCTTTGCCCTCCAAAGGAAATGACCTGGGGGGGGGAGGCTGCAGGCACTGCGCTCAGAACCGAGCTGTTTTTGAGATGGTAAGACCCCAACACTTGTAATTGGCAGCCACACAAAGCTGCCAATCACTTGTCTCTTATACCTGGTAGCTATTGCCATGGCAACAGTCTCCTTGGTCACTATCTCCACAGAGATAGTTGCCATGGCAATCACCACCCAAGGCCACCAACCTCTTGACAGGCAAGAGCCTTAGGATAAATCCAGTTCCCCTTGTAGAAAGGGCCTGGGCTGGGAGGCCAGAGGCCTCCATCCCACCCCACTCTGAGCCTGGGCCGCT
This sequence comes from Ictidomys tridecemlineatus, assembly GCF_052094955.1. NCBI lineage: Eukaryota > Metazoa > Chordata > Mammalia > Rodentia > Sciuridae > Ictidomys > Ictidomys tridecemlineatus. The sequence continues at coordinate 175,479,218 of NC_135481.1, forward strand.
CTTTGGCTTTTCTCAGGCTTGTCTCTGGGAATCCATGTCTCCACCAGAGAGATGGGGATGAGGGTTCTGTTCCACAATCACCTCCTTCACCTCCAGCTCCAACTGGGCTGCTGGACCCAGAGGCAATCTAATGTTCTGACATCGCTCAACAAGGCCTGACCACGGCTTAAAGGGCTGGCCTGTCTTGCTAGAAACTCTTAGAACAATGGAATGTCAGGAATGGAAGGAGGCACCAAGCACAGGGAGCAAAAGCAGGGTGACTCAAAAGAATCTCGAAAACCCACGAGGAGTCAGTATATGTTGAAAGTAGGCACGAGTGGGCAAGAGGCTAGAAGGAGAAGCCAGAGTTATTGGAAAGGACCAAGAATCAGTCCCAGGGCTGAGGAGTTACCCTGTGATCCTCAGGAACTCATCACCGAAGGCTCTGGGCAGTCTCCTACCCCTCAGGCTGTGCAATTCTATACTATGGCATATAACTGTGTGGGGTGAGACATTCTGGGGCAAAGGAGACCAGGGTACACACTGGGAAGTCGAACACTCATCCCATTCATTGTATTCTATTTAATAGACACAACCCAAGCTGTGTGACCTTGGGCAAATTACTTAGCCTTTCTGTGCCTCATCTTCATGTATAAAACAAGGAAAATAAAGATGCTTGCCCAAGAGGTGGCCAGAGAGCACATTCCCCACCTAAAAGGGGCAGCCCAGGCTCAGAATGTGGCTCAGCGATAGGGTGCTTGGCTGGCAAGCATGAGGCTTGGTTCCCAGCATGAATATTAAGTGAGTTAGTGAATACATTTAAATATTAAGCACAATGCATGAAAGAGAAGTCAGTACTCCATGAAAGTAAATTACCATTAGCCTGACAATTATTGAGCATATGTGTGTGTGTATTTCATAAAGACAGAAATAATTTTTAAAAAATAGTTAAAATTTGTTCCATCAGATGAAAATCTTAACTCCCAAAGTCAGGTATGAAAGAAATACTCAATTCTTTATTTTCTCAAATATGAAGTTAAATTGCACTCCAACCCCTATCTTTCTAAATGGGAGGGAAATTCAACTCCATTCTTAGTAGAGGCTCCTCCCTGCCAGGGGACAGGGAGGGAAGCCAGGGGGGCAGTCTTGCTGGAGGCTGGAATTATCAGCCTGGGTCCAGCCTCCCCAAGCATACCCTCTCTCCGTCCCTACAGTCTGGCCATCTCTTGGGGCAGGAGAATTCCTTGTCTGGATTCCACCAACCTTCTTTCCCTCCACCTCATCTGAAAGTTCCTTTCTCTTTCCCTGTTCTTGCCCTCAGAAGCAAACAGCACTCTCTGTAAAATTGAGTCCCCAGGAACCAAGCAGGTATACAAAGAAGCATGCCACTTGGTGACCAGAGAGCACATTCCCCACCTAAAAGGGGAGCCCAGGGGCTCAGAATGTGGCTCAGCAGTAGGATGCTTGCCCGGCATGCATGAGGCTTGATTTCCAGCACCACCAAAAAGGGGTGGGGTGGGAGAGTGGGCAGCACAATCCAGTCACCAAACTGCTGTCAGGCAGTGGGCCTAGTAGCCAGGGGTCTGCACGCTAGATAAGCACACAATGCTTCCTGGCTTCAATCTCTAGTGCTGTTTGCTGTCTTTAAATCCTCATAATCCTCTGTACCTGTTTCCTTAACCATGAAAAAGATTAACATTTGTACACTCATCCCATTCATTGTATTCTATTTAATAGACACAACCCAAGCTGTGTGACCTTGGGCAAATTAGGACAGTGCCTGTCATTAGTACATAGAACTCAGTAAGTATTAGCATGTTATAAAAATGCAGGGACCTTCTAAATCTTTAAGAGAAGCCAAATAGCCAGGCATGGTAGAGTCTGCCTGTAATCTCAGTGGCTCGGGAGGCTGAGACAGGAGGATTTCGAGTTCAAAGCCAGCCTCAGCAAAAGCAAAGTGCTAATCAACTCGGTGAGACCTTGTCTCTAAATAAAATACAAAATAGGGCTGGGGATGTGGCTCAGTGGTTGAGTGCCCCTGAGTTCAATCCCCAGTACCCACCCCCAAAAAAAGAGAAGAAGCCAAATATGGTTATTCTGAAGTTGCTGGACAACTAGGCAGGGGCAGCATAGATGGGCCAAGGAGAGGAGTGTGAAATTACCTTGAGGGGAATGGGGAGTCACTGAAGGGCTTCTAGCAAAGGGGTGTGATGGAGAAGGAACTCTAGGAGAATTAGGAATCTGTTGAAATAATGCAAGAAAGATGATGCGGCTTGGATTGGCCAGCAGCCTCGGACAGGGATGTGCCCAGGTTTCTTTGGAATCAACGCCAAAGTCAAAGGTTAAATTTGAGTCTTAGAGCAGGTCTACTGCTGCTCCATAGCCCAAGCAGTGGCTGTCCCATTGTGGGAGTTCCTGGGCTCATCTTGGACACAGCCACACCCTTGGGGGTTGACCCTGTTAACTGGCCTAGGCTGCCCCCTGCTGGAGGGAGAGAGCACTACCGCAAGTTCTGTAGATGGGCAGAGGAAGCCGGCCAAGGACACCCTGCTTCCCTGGATCCTCCCATCTCCTCATTCAGTGGATCAATTCAGGAACCCAGTTGTCACACTACCCGCTCCATTACACCCCAACAGGGAGTCCTTTTCATTTTATTTCCTAAATAGAATCCTAATACAGAAATGTCCCAACTTCATTTTAATCATGTCCATTTCTGTTTTCCATGGCCTCACCCCAGCCAAAGCCACCATATTTCTCCTTTCATCTATTTGTTCTCTTTTTAAAAAAAAATTTTATTTAGTTGTAGATGAACACACAGTATCTTTATTTGTTTTTATGTGGTGCTGGGGATTGAACCCAGTGCCTCATAATGAGAGGCAAGCGCTTTACCCCTGAGCTACATCCTCAGCCCCTATTTGTTCACTTTTATTCCTGTCCCGACCAATCCACATCTCACTCAGCAGCCAAAATACTGTGGTTTCCTCTGATTCCAAGATCCTCTCTCCTCAGTTTATACCTCCTACCACTCAGCGTCCATGGAGATTGGAAATCCCTGATGTGCTCATACTCCCATGAACCAGGACACTCCGGGACTGTACTGCCGACAGGGTCACCAGATGGCTCACGTGGGAGCCTCAAGCAAGGCCCTGGGCTACCCACGCTGGCAATGCTCGCCTCTCAGCCTAGAGTCTCGGCCTCATGCTAGAGCTACCTCAATGACTCCAACCTTCCTGCATCCTCCCCTTCTTTCCTGGTTCCTTGTTCTCTGCCTCCTACAAATTCCAGTTCCTTCCTAATGCAAAGTAGAATGGCCATTTCATCCCTGGAACCCAGGTCCCTTAGGTTCTTCTGTCCCCTTAAGGTCAAGGTACCCTCCATACATAACACTCCACTCCCTCCCTAGGAATACACCTGTGCTTGATGATGACATTCACCTGGAGATACGTACGTGATGCTAACAGTATGACTCCAGTGTTCCATCATGCCAACCTCTTATGGCTGAGCCTGAGCTGGTGGAAACTCTCGCCAGCAGACCCAGTAATGGAAGTCTTTCCCACTCTAGAGGCCTTAGAGCTGGGTACCCTGGAGACCCCTCACCAAGTTAAACCAAGGAGGCTCAGACCCGAGGAATTCCCAGGTTCTTGAGGCAAATCACAACCTGTTAACTCAGTCCATGGAGTCTGCCATTTGTAGCATGCAGGTTTGCTGTGAAAGAGGATAGACAGTAAGCAGATAAAAGCAAAGAAAGGATGCATGGATGTCCTGGCTTCTAAGAGTTCTCGAGGCCCAGCGCCAGCCCTACTCATTCTGGGCAGGGGGTTCGCTCTTCTCCTCCTCCTTGGATATGTTCTCTGCTTTACCTAAAGTGCTTTGAGCCAGGCTTCCAGCCCTGTCAGCCAAAGAATGCTGATCCACCATCAGAGAGGCACGTGCCATCTCTTTGTAAATCCAGGCTCCATCGCAACCCAACAAAGAACAAAGGGAACTCAAATGGTGAATTTCTCCTGAAGACTTCAAAGATCTTCCATGATCTTTTTTGAATGTCAGGAAGAAAGGGTTAAGTTCATTATACTCGCTCCTGAGTCAGGCATGTGGTTCACTGGAGGAGCACTTGTGCAAGGTCCTGGGTTTGATCCTCAGCACTGGGAAAAAAAATAGAAAACCACATTATGCTCATTCCTAGACTATTATCAGCACTTTTCACAAGATCCCTGTTGTATCTTACTTCTGCACATAGTTCTTTGTCTTAATCCCCAGTTCCCACTCTCATTCCCATCCCCCTAATAGGCGACCACTTGAATGTGCTTGGCAGGAATTCTATCATAAGTGAACATCCTGGGCTGGGGATATAGCTCAGATGATAAAGTGCTTGCCTTGCATGCACGAGGCCTTGGGTTCAATTCCTAGCACTTCAAAAAGTGTGTGTGTGTGTGAACATCCTTGTTAGATGGAGTAAGAACTTCCACAAGTATCATATTGTACACTTTTCTTACTGCTCAGCTTATTTGATGAGATCTGCACATGTCGACGAGGCTGGGTGATGGGAGCCTTCCTCTGACTCGCTGAGAACTGGCTGAAAACCACTCAGCTGCCACCTTCTCTGGAGAAGTGCCCTTGGTCCAACAGGAGCCAACCAGCCAGGGAGATGAGCCTGATCCCCGATCCCTGGCTGTGGCCAGTAACTGACAGATGCAGGGGTCAGAGGGCTGGGCTGGAGCCCCTGCCCCCAGGTGAGAACACCTCTGGTTCAGTTTGTGCCCCAGAGCTCCCCTTGGGGGAACACATCTCCAGTTGAGACCCTGTTACCTTCCCTCACTCCCTGCCTTCTGAAAATACTCCCTTCTCCCCAAAATTGCAGGCTCTGCTTCTAAGGACCCTGAACTACCAACCATAGATTACCATCCACACTGATACACTTTAAAAAAAGTTTTTTTAGTTGTAGATGGACATAATACCTTTATTCTTATGTGGTGCTGAGGATTGAACCCAGGGCCTCACACGTGCCAGACAAGCACTCTACCGCTGAGCCCCAGCCCCAGCCCCTAATACATTTTGAGAGTGAAAAGGGGCTCTATAATCAGACCAGGACAAATGGCATAAAGCAGGACTGCCCTGCCTACATCGAATGCGGCGTCACCCTAACTGGCCATGCACTTGCTTCTGCCTGCTGTCCCACTGTGAGCATCTGGCACTTTGTCCATCTATTCCCTAGTAACATGCATTAACGGGAGCCCACAGCCACACCCACACAGAGTAGGACAATCCTGGGTGTGTCCCCTGATCAGCCCATGTGCAAATTTCTCTAGGATCATGAAGCTGAAAACGCTGTATTAGATACATCTCCACATAAGCATTTGGGGCCTCTAAAAAGATTTTCCCAAATGAGGATCTCAGTCCAAACACAAGGAATTAAAGGAGCAGAGTTTTATCCTGGTTTCTTTTCTCTTATAAAACTCGTATGGTGAGGAGAGTAAGTGGGGCCAGATGGGAGCCGCTGTGACTTTGCGTATTCTGTGATGAGTCAGGTGACACTGAGTCTCTTTGGAACCTGTTGTCAGATGTGGCCCAGATGAAGGAGCTATAACCCAAATCTTTGGTCCCCTGGTACAGCAGGACCACGTGTCCCCGGATGAGGCACTGGACTATAATGATAAAGATGATGCAGAAGATGAACATAAGGTGGACCATCTGCAAAACAGCCAAAACACCTTCTAGCTATGACTTTATGAAATTTTAAAACTGCTACTATATCCCAGTTATCAGACCCTGATATTTAAGGCACACTTATGCTCCAGTTTGGAAAGCATTTAATTTGTTCCCCTGGGAGAAGTTCGTCAGAGAGAAAACTTGCTTCCAGTGAGGATGTAGCTCAGTGGTAGAAAGCTTGCCTAGCATAGGCAAGGCCCTGGTTCAACCCTGCCCCACACTTCGCCATGGGGTACAAAAACAAATACATAAATAAATAAAGGGCCATGGCTGGGGGTGTAGCCAATCCTAAGCCTGCCTACCTGGCCTTTCCTGCAAAAGCACAGTAAATGTTTAGGAAAGAAATCTGTTTTCTTGAGTGAGAAATTTCAGGCCACAGAAACAAAATAGAACACTTGGGAATGTCTAAAATCCTCCAAGTTGGCAACTGAATTTTTATCATTGTTTTCTCTTTTGGAAATAGTCATTGAATTACATTGTGTGATGTGTACAACTTTTAGATTCTGTTATGCAAAGAACATGTTCTGGATCATAGGCAATAATATTTCAAAGAACTGATATAAGCAAGTGGCAAAATTTGGCTAGTAAATGTTGGAATGTCAATTCTTTGAAAGTAGAAGGAAAATAAGGGAATAGAAATACCCAAGAGAGGGGCTGGAGATGTGGCTCAAGCGGTAGCGCGCTCGCCTGGCATGCGTGCGACCCAGGTTCGATCCTCAGCACCACATACAAACAAAGATGATGTGTCCACTGAATACTAAAAAATAAATATTTTAAAAAAAAGAAATACCCAAGAGAAAGGAGAGACCTTGAGGGGGACCCAAGGCAATGCTGGTTCACATCTATGCCCTGTGTACAGACATCCACAGATGATCCCACTCGGTGTGGATCCATCCTCTGACTTAGCTGGTACCTTGAGGGAGCAAGGGAGGAGTGGTGTTGTGCTATCATATGGTATATGTAGAAGTACAGAAATCAGGCCTGAGCAAACCAGCCATATTGGTGGTACCTTAGATGTTTCCTCTCCACCTAGGCCATGCTGTGGTTTTACTTAACAAAGAACTGTTGAAACTTTAAAATATATATATATGAGCTGAGATTGTGGCTCAGTGGTAGAGCATTCACCTGCACGGGCGGGACCCGGGTTCAATCCTCAGCACCACATAAAATAAAGGTATTGTGTTGTGTCCATCTACACCTAAAAAATATATTTTTTTCCTAAAATAAAATAAAACTCCTGCAGTACTGCCATCTCCATCCTGCTGGGGATGGGGGCCTGAAAGGCTGTGGGAGGGTGGAGAATACTAGGAGGAGGGAATAGTATATTCATCCATTTGTACGCAAATATTTATTGAGCATATACATTTAAAGGCCCTAAGGCCTTGGCAGCAAGAAGAACAAACACTTATGCAGAGTTTTACTGCTTTCCAGCAGATTCTCTCACAAGGATCAAGATCATGGCATTTCAAATGAGGAGTTCTCCTGAGTCTGCACTGCTCAAACTGAGTGTTCACATGAGTCACAGGGAGACAAAGCAGGTCTCCAGTGGAGCCTGAGATCCTGTATTTCTCAGGCAGCTGGATGAGGTCGATGCAGCTAGCCTGGGGACCTCACCTTGGACCACAAGGTCCTACAGAACCACAGATTACTATCCACAAGAGATTGTCCATTGATGCAATAATATCATTTTTATAACTTTATTTTATTTACTATTATTTGTATGTTGCGCGGGGGATTGAACCCAGTGCCTCACACCTGCTAGGTAAGCGTTCTACCACTGAGCCACAACCCGGCTCCAATAATATTATTTAACAAACAATCCATATTCACATTTCCCTACTTGTCTGAAATTTTTCTTTATAGCATTAAAAAATATGTTGTGGGGCTGGGGATGTGGCTCAAGCGGTAGTGCGCTCGCCTGGCATGCGTGCGGCCTGGGTTCGATCCTCAGCACCACATACAAACAAAGATGTTGTGTCCGCCGAGAACTAAAAAATAAATATTAAAAAAATTCTCTCTCTCTCTCTCTCTCTCTCTCTCTCTCTCTCTCTCTCTCTCCTCTCTATCTTTAAAAAAAATATATGTTGTGATCCACAATTTAATCAAGGGAGATACATTTGATTTTCACTTCTCTTCAATTCTTCTCATCTAGAATAATCTGTGGTTTGTTTTTGCTTGCTTTCTTGCTTGCTTGCTTGTTTTGGTAGTACTAGGGATTGAAACTTGAACTCAGGGCCACTTTACCACTGAGCCCCATCCCCAGCCCTTTTGATTTTTTTTTTGAAACAGGGTCTCACTAAGCTGCCCAGGCTGGCCTCAAACTTATGATCGTCTTGCCTCAACCTCCTGAGTTGCTGGGATTATAAACATACACTACCACACCTGGGTCTAGGAGGTTTTGTTTGCTTTGGATTTGTTTGTCTTTCAAATCAGTGATATATTTTTTTTTAAGTTCCAGCTAATTGCCTTGTATAATAGGCCGCAATGTGGATTTTTTGGGACTTTTCTTCATCTTTCCCATTAGTAGAACTCAGGTTAACAGGGTCTGGCATGTCTAGCACTATGCAGGTGATGTAGTCCCCACGACCCATTGAATCTTATCATTTTGTCCCATTATCGATGCTGCCAAGCTTGATCATCTGGTTAAGGAAGTGTCCACAGGTCACTTCATCTTAGGAAACTTTTCCTCTTCATAACTTGTAAGCCATCTATGGGGTGGCACTGAGGCTGCATGAATATCGGGTTCCTCAACAACCTTTGTCCCAGTGGTTTCAGCATCCCCAGATGATCCTTGTTTGTCATTACAGGAACAATTCAAATATGTAATAGTACGTGTGTGTGTGTGTGTGTGTGTGTGAGTGTGTGTGTGTGTGTGTGAGTGAATGTATATGAGGGAAAAAATGGAAAGTCTGATATCCATCCATGGTACTGGCCACAGCAATAAGTGGGAAAATGGAAGCTGGGTCTTTCTTTGGAACAATGTTTGGTACTTTAGCTATCCCAGACCTTAACAGGTTTCATTCTTGACCTCAGCTCAGATTTCTTCCAAGAAAGTAACCCCATGTGGAGACTTCACCTTAGAGCACCCACGCTCCGACTGCCTCCTTCCCATCTCCAGGGAATATCAAGACAAGTGGGCTCCAAGCCAGCAACCCAGCCCTCCACACAGAAGCCTCCACGGCAGCTTTCTGAACCCATGTCAACTCCTTGATTCCCCGGGTCATGTGCACAGTCTCCTGCCCTGAAGTGTAAGGAGAGGTGCCAGATCTGCTCCAGGCCAAACCAAATTAAGGGCGCAGCCCAGCAGGAAGCAGAAGCGTCTCCAACTTTTAATCCTCTGCTCTCGGATGAGAAGACTCTTGAGTCTGACTCCTGGGCAGATTCTATGGCCTGAATTACTGAATGTGCTGGTCAGTTTTCCATCACTGTAACAACAACAACAACAACAACAACAAAAAAGAACTCAGATAAAATCAACTTAGAGAAGGAAAGATTTACTTTGGCTCGTGGTCTCAGAGGTTTCAATCCATGGTCATTTGGGCTCCATTGTTTCTGAGCCTGTGGTGAGAGACCAATCATCTCCTACAGATGAAGATGCATAAAGTTACTGCTATGGTGCACGACGTCATGGCAGGGAAAGCAAAGCTGCTTACTTCATGGAGGTCAAAACACAGCGAGAGGGAAGAGAGGGACAAAATATCCCCTTCCAGGGCCCATCCTCAGGGACCTACTTCCTCCTGTTGGACGCACTTCCTAACTTGTCTGCCACCTCCATCCAGGTAGCCTGGTAAGCTATGAATTCATCAATGGATGAATGCATTGATGAGGTTAGAACTCTCATGATCCAATCACTCCCCAAGGTACCAACTCTAAACACTGCTGCCCTGAGACCAAGCTTCAAAACATGAATTTTGGTGGGAGGATATTTCAGAAACAAACCATAACATATGAATGCACAAGACAGACTGCCTTCCACTCTTCTATTCAAGCCATGTCCATCTTATCGCAAAACTGAAACCACACCACCCGGCCCAGATCAGCATTACTCTCTTGGGTCCAAACTCCTTAGCCTCTGTGTAGCTGGAATGTTGGAAAAAGCAGAGGCTTGGAGGCCTACAGACCTGTTCAAGGTTCTGCTCCTCCTTTGCTGATTTTGTGACCTGGGCAGGCAACTTTGCCTCTCCAACGCTCAGTTTTCTCATCTATAAGTTGGGACCAATCATCTCCTACAGATGAAGATGCATAAAATTACTGCTATGGTGCCTGACGCATGCTGCCTTGCCGGCCTGGTTTAGGCCACTGGATTTTACACCATCTGTACTGATTATCAAGTTACTGCCTCAACTTAATGGCTCAGTTCTAAGTGCCCTCTTTTTTGCCTGCTCGGTAATAATCCATCTAAGCTCTGTAAATATTTCCCTTTGGCAGCTGACTGTGTTGAGCCTTTTAAGTAGTGTATCTTCCCTTCCGAGTTCCAGGCTGGCTTGCTGTCAGGTCCCCGAGGGCAACTTTCTTCTCCACTGCTTGGCCCAAGGTTTCTCCAGTGGCAGGTCTCTTCGGGCGGCAGGTTTCTCCAGTTTTTCCTCCACCTGCTTTCACCACATTCTCTTAGGTAGAGCAGCAGTAGCATAATCAGAGGCCTCAGGAATTTCCTATTTGTGTCAATTTGTTTTGAAAATCAAAAGAGCCGGGCATGGTGGCGCACGCCTGCAATCTCGGAAGGCTGAGGCAGGAGACTCAAGAGTTTGAAGCCAGAATTGGCAATTTAGCAAGCACTTTATAGAGACCCTGTCCCAGAATTAAAACATTTAAAAAGGGCTGAAGATGTAGCTCAGCAGTAAAGCACCCCTGAGTTGAACCCCCAGTACCAAAAAAGAAAAAGAAAAAGAATTAAAATTATATGTTTGTTCATTCATTCAGCAAGTGCCCACTAAAGCCAGGCATGATTTCAGGTGCTGGAAATTCATCAATGGATGCTAGAGACCTGGTGTCTGTCTGCCTCCATGGAGCATAAAATCAAGCAGAGAAAATAGATATTAAATAATTACCAAATAAAAGTAAGGATGTTGTGCTAGTCGGCTTTATAGCACTCTAACAAAATCCCTCAGGAAATCAACTTAGAAGAGCAAGTTTACTTTGACTCACAGTTTCCGTGTTTCCAACCACATCAGCTGGCTCTAATGCTTTTAGGGATGAGAAGAAGCAGAAACATCTCCGAAGACAGGTGTGGCAGAGGAAAGCTGCTCGCCTCGTGGTAGCCAGGAAGAATGGGGGAGAAGAGGAGGAGATGTAGTTTACCCCCAAGGAACCAGTCCTTTCAATAAGGTCCCACCTCCTACAGTCTTCACCACCTCCAATAGGCCATCCAGCTCCAAATCCACCCGTGGATTGAGCCATTGTTGGGATCAGAGTGCTAGGATCCACTCACTTCCCAAAGCCCTATATTGGAAACTAGCTGTACTGGGAACTAAGCCTTCAATACATGAGACTTTAGGGGACATTCCAGATCCAAAAATATATAATTTCCTTGCATGACACCCTAGACTATCTTCACATTTCTCTTAGAATAAAATCCATGCCAGTCAACCAGGCCCAGTGCACCATGATGCACACTGGCCAATCTGACCTTGTTGTCACCATTGGCTCTCTTTCCCCTTTCCTCCAAATATCATTTGGTTCCTCTAACTCATAGCGCCTTTCCTCACCTGAGGACCCTCATACGCATCTTTACATTGGCCGGCTCCACCTTTCCCCTTTAGGTGTCAAATCTCCTTTGAGCACCAACCTAAGATGGTGTCCTTGTGTTACTCACTGCACAGGTCCATGTTTATCTCATGAATAGCCCTACAGTTCCTAGAGTTAGGCAAAGCACTACCTGTGTGCTAGATACGCGATACTGATTTGTTAATTAAAAGGATCAGCAAATTGCTTGTAAATGCACAGGAAGGTTCTAGAATGATACACAAGAGACTATTAAGGCCGATTGCCTTCAGGAAGGTAAGGCAGAAACCTAAAAAAGGGAAGGAGTCTTTCTTATCTTTGTGTACTTTTGAATTTTCACTTTGTGCATATATTTTCTATTTTAAGAACCACTATTAAAAATAACTTAAGTAATTTCTTCTAATTGTGATAAGAGCCATGATGCTTGAAACTATATAGGCTTATAAACTATAAAGGGATTATTATTTCCTAGCACATGGTAGGTACTTAATACATTGGAAAGCCCTACCCACTCTCATTTTTACTTTATTTTTCTCCAGATTATTTATCTGCATTTACATGCTACCGTACATAATTATACACGGCATCTTTGTTTATTTATTTACTTGGTACCAGGTATTGAACCCAGAGGGTCTTAACCACCAAGCCCCATCCACAGCACCTTTTTATATTTTATTTAGAGACAGGGTGCCGCTAGGTTACTGAGGCTGACTTTGAACTCGCAAATCCTCCTACCTCAGCCTCCCAAACCGCTGGGATTACAGGCGTGGGCCTCACCCAGCTCCATCTTCAAAGGTTATATTTCAGAATTTCTATTTTATTTATTTCACTTCTTCTCTTCCTAACCCCCCCCACACACACACACTTCACTAAAATGCAAGATTCATGATAATATGGACGAGCTTTTGCCTGTATTGTTCCCATCAGTGTCTCCAGATCCTAGCCATTTCGTAGGACCCAATAAATAATTAAGAAATGAATAAACAACGGAATATTGGATGCATGCACACATAAATAAACAAGTTTTTTAGTTGGAGACTAAGGTTTGTTGAGAACAGAACAGTGTGGGATTGAAGAAATCCACTGGAACTAGGAAATGAGTGCTCAGGTCTCTCTCAGGATGGACGAGGACTGCAGTGGTCCAGCGTTCCCTTCCCCGCCGCCAGCAGGTTGCTCAGCAACCGGCCCCTGCGCCGGCCGCCGCCGCTAGAGGGCAAGCGGGCGGGGAGACGAGGGCGCGCGCGCGTGGGCGTCGGGGCGCGCGCGGCGCCGAACGACGAGGGGGCACGTCACTTCCTGTTTCTTTAGGGGAACGTGGCTTTCCCCGCAGCGCCCGTCCCTCCGTGTGCGTTCCTGCTGCAGCGGCCGGAGCTGGAGTGAGAGCCCGAGCGCAGCCTCGCCATGGACTCGGCCCTCAGCGACCCGCACAACGGCAGCGCCGAGTCAGGCGGCCCGGCCAACGGCACGGCGCGGCCGCCCTCCACGCCCGAGGGCATCGCGCTGGCCTACGGCAGCCTCCTGCTCATGGCGCTGCTGCCCATCTTCTTCGGCGCCCTGCGCTCGGTGCGCTGTGCCCGCGGCAAGGTAGGTTCGGCAGCTAATCCGGGCCTTCCCACCCTCAGGGCTGGCATGGACCCTTCCCATCCGACCCTTTCTTGGAGGAACTCCTCGCCGGGGTCACTAACCGGCCCTAGGGTTTATCACCACCGTCCCCTCCACCCGCGCCCACATTCCGGGGCTGGCCTTTGGCGGCGTCCTCGGATCTGGGCACCGACCCTCTACCCAACCTTCCTCAGAGGGGAGCTGATTTCTCCCCCTGCTTATATCCTGACACATCCCTCTCTGTCTGCATCATGCGGCAGCCATGGTCAGCCGACCCTCACACCGCCGCTCTGGCGCTGATTGTTCGCTCTGGGCCCAGCCCCACCTTCTGCTGTCGCTGGTCAGCAGCAACATATACTCATCCCAGCTGGAACAGTCACCCCATCCAGGATTCTGGGTCAACCCCAATCTGTACCTAATGAGTAATGTTCCTGAGAATTGAGTGGTATCATCTCTAGTCATCCCTCTATCAGGAGCCCTGCCTTACCCACCCCAGGGCTAATTCTAGCATCCAGACCCATATCTAGGCTCTGTCTCCTGTCTCACTGAAATCATATCATGTGGGCACTTACATGAAGCTCTCCTATCAGGCCCTAGCCCCTGCCATGAAAAAAATGAACCCAGGAAATAGCTCCATTTTAGCATCTAGACTATTGCTTTACTTTCTGGAACCAGTTCCAGCCAGCTCTTCAGACCTGGCACCTTGGTGCCTCTACTTTTTAACCAGGCTTAGACCACTTCTTTTGTTGGCTTCCTCTAACTACCACTCAAATTTGTCTTTAGCTAAAACCCAGTCCTTCACTCTGTTCCCACCCAGCCCCTGACCCTACCTCAAAGCATCCTTTCTCCCTGTCTCCTCTAAGACAGTCCCTCCATCCAGTTGGGCCTACCTGCTGAGGAACTGAGCCAGTCCCCATCCTTGGCCTTCCTTAATATTTGTCCCATTGGATACCCAAGAGGACTCTAGCACTTTCCTTCTCCTTCCTTCCTCTCTCCCACCCTCCCCACCCCCACTTCTTCCCTATATTAAGCCCGCTCTAGTCCCTGGAACCAATGGCTTCTGACTTCCTGGCACCCTCTCTCCTCCTTAACAGCCTCTTAATCTACAAGCATCCCCACTGCTCCTCCCCCACCAGACCTGAAGATGGACCCAAGCGGAAGCAGGCCCACAAAGGAGCTGCCACTTTTGAAACTGCTCCGTCTCAGGTTCTCAAAACACTGCCCAATTTAAGCAGTGACTGAAGGCTGGCGCCTTTTTTTTTCCCAAGAACAGAGAACCCACCACTGGCTCTCTGTGGTCAGATGCAAAGGAGAACTGTTAGGGCTTGGGTTGAGAGGCTCAGTGTGACCCTGTTTTTCTTTCTATTCTGCTTTGCTAAGCAGAGTTCAGGTGGCCTTATCCTCAATACCAGGCCTGTTAGCAAACCTTGGTACAGAGAGGAGTTCAGAAATAGACCAAGACAAAGGACCCAAAGGGCAGTGTGGCAAGAGGTTGAGCAGCTTAATCTGAGTAGCTCCCAGACTGTCTGAACACTTCTCCTTAGCACCTTCTGCACAGGGATCGCTCTTCTCTTCCAAAAACACCTCCAGGAAACAGTGTTTCCCGAACTTCTGCTATTGTCTACAGTGGAGGGATGCTGCAGGGATGTGTAGGTCAGAGCAGTGTCACCAAGGAGTTCAGGAGTGTGGATGAGGGAAGGATAACTAGTTCTGTGACGGTAATACCAGCAACCGCAGGGTTTGCAGAGAAAGAGAAAGGCTGTGCACACATGTCTGGAGCAGGGCATGGAGGCTTTGTGTGGAGGGAGGCCCAAGCATTGATGGAGAGGTAGAATTCCAGCCAGGAGAGGGCATTCTAGCAGAGGAAAGTGAGAGGTAGGAAGCCTGGAAGAGACAAAGCAGTTACAGAAGCACAGAAGGTCTGGTGTGGCGGGAGCAGAGAGTGTGGATTAAAGTGCTTTTGTCTAATTGCCTCTCCGAAACATCTCCTGCAGGGCTGGAAAACTATGAAATTTACAAATGGGGCCTGACCATTCACTGATGGCCTCTCCCTCCAATAACCAGGATGCTCTAAAGTTATAAAATCTTTACCCACTTCAATACTAGAGACCTCAGTGTGGCAGGTAGAGCTAGTTTTATTCCTACTGTACAGAAAAATAAATCAAGGGTCAAAAGAATGACTTGTTAAGATCATTATACCACATAGGGGCAGAACCAGGCGTGCCTTGTCTCAGATCAGGACACTATCTTTGGATACAGGTGCCTCTAAAGTCTTACACAAGTAGCATTTTGGCCTGGGGAAAGTCACTTTTTCACCCTGCATCATTTCCTTGGTCATTTGGCAAGGAGAGAGAAGAGTTAGTGTGGGGGCCCAAGAGTTTTGGGTTTCCACTCATGTTAGATCATAAAGCCACCTGAGAAAGGGCATATGAAGACAGACTTGCCCTGGGGTCTATGTGTCCAGGGCACACTGTGAAATCCCAGGAAGAAGGTGGAGATGCAGGAGTACTGTGAAGAAGTGGCCTACAAGGGTCTGTGACGGTAATACCAGCAATTGCAGGGTTTGCAGAGAAGGGCTGTGCACGCCCCTGTCCAAGATCTGTGTTCCCAAGGGGAACAAATTCTGTCCAAGCAGCTGGTTCAGCAGCTTTGGCCTGTAGAACAAAGCAGCCCCTCAACTAACAGGACAAGGCATCTGCACTGAACCAGGTCCCAGGAGTGCTGAGCCTTCCTCACAGACCTCAGTCACCAGTAATGCACAGGTGTGTGCTGAGTCAACTAGATTGAGCCCTTGTGTGTCTCCTAGGGGAGGCTGCAGTTGACTTTACTGGAGTAGGTGAGAATTCAGTAGACAGAGCAGGGACAATGAAAAGTGTGACCTGAGGCCAGGAGAGGGACATGGATGCCAAGACAAGATACCCAGGGAACATAGCCTTTCTGAGGATCAGAATCCCAAGGCAGTGCTTAAACTTGGTAGTGACAAAAATAACTATAAACTTGTTTTAAAAAAAAAAAAAAACCCTCAAGCAGAACAGAAACATAATGGAAAAGACTCCTCAGTACTATTCCTTGGAGGTAGCCCACTTAGCTGTTTGGAATGTAACCTTTCAGAGCATTTTTTATTTATTTATTTATTTATTTATTTATGGTGCTAGGGAAGGAAACTAAGGCCTTGCACTACCACTAAGTAGTAAGTACTACTTGCTAAGTACATGCACTACCACTAAGCTACCTCCCCAGCCCACCTCTAAGAACTTTCTCTGTGTATATTCAAACTTAAGTATGTGCTTGTGTATATATATATTCATGGTAGATTTATTTTTATAACAACGGCATTATAAGTATTGCTTTGCAATTTGATTTTTTTTCCTTTATCAGTATATATTAGTCATTTTTCTACATCAGATCTACCTCATCCTTTCATGTTAGGAAGGGCAGATAATGCTTGTCCCTGGTACAAAATTTAGAAGGTATCCAGAGGTGCACAATGAGTTTCCCTCCACCCCAGCTGCCCAATTTTCCTCCCCAGAAGCAGCCCCTGTCACCTGTTTTAAATATCCTTCCAGGCAGACTATACAGTAAGTAAGCATGTGTCCCCATTTAGTTATGTAACTGTTATATTTTATTATGTGTGCAGTCTTTTCTGTACCTTGCTTTCTTCATTGAATATATTTTGGAGATCTAATCATGTCAGTATGTTATGGTCATGTTCTCTCTCTTTTTTTTTTGCTGCTGTTATTATTATTGTTTTTGTTGTTGTGCTGGGGATTGAACCCTGGAACACTTTACCACTGAGCTGCATCCCAGACCTTTTTATTTTCTATTTGAGACAGGGTCTCAAATCTGAGTTGAGAGGCTGAGTTGCTGAGGCTAGCCTTGAATTTACAATCCTGCCTCAGCCTCAAGTTGCTGGGATTGCAGGCGTGCACCACCACATCCAGTTTCATGTTCTTCTTTTTTAACAGCTGTGGTGTACCACCTGCACCTCACATTTTGTTTAGAGCACTGGTCTCAAAGGGTAGTCCCTGGACCTGCAGCACCAGCATCACCTGGGATCTTGTGAGAAATAAGATTCAGAATTAGAAACTCAAGGTGGGCCCAACAGGGGGTGTTTTAACAGAGCTTCCCCCCCACCCCATGATTCTGATACACACCCAAATTGGAGAACATTGGCTTAGGAGGCCTGTGGTCATTTAGGTTGTTTGAGTCTTTGGTTGTTACAAACCCTGCTGAAATTAATAACTTTATATATTTATTATTTCCCATTATTAGCCAGACCTTATCTCAAAATGAAACTTTAAAGGGGGCTGGAATGTAGCTCAGGGGTAGAGTACCCCTGAGTTCAATCCTTTGTACCACAAGAAGAAAGGGCAGAAAGGATTAGCTAATTCTTACCTTCAGCATTCTGTTCCTTAGGAATGTCACAGGCTTCCTGAGCATCTTCTTATCACAACTTTCCAGCAGGCTTTTCCAGATAGGAAAGAGAGAGGTCGTCTAGTAAATGGTAGCCAAGAGCCTGGGTTCTGGAAACAGACCACCACAGTTTGAATCCTGCTGCCTGCCATCTGTGTTACACTGAGCAAATTTTCCTCACTTGTAAAATGTACCTGTTTTGTGATGATGAGGTCATGTAAAACACCAAGAACACCACTTGGCACACCGAAAGTTCTCAATAAACGTTATCCTTATTAGTAATATTGCTGGTCAGCTTTGATGTCTCCCATTCTGACTCACCATTGCAGCATGAGATATTTATAACAGTCACCCACAGAGGAGACCAGATTTCTCTGATAGGTGGAGCATCTGCACAACCTTAGTTTGTCATCAAATAACGTTAAGCCTCTTCCTCTCCAGGTATTGGCAGAATTGGAGGGAATCTGTGAAGATGAGCCTTAACAATGGTTTATAGGTGAAGTTACAAAAGCCCTTGTGTACTTCCCAGCCCTGGGCCTCTGTATATGCAGGTCTCTGCTTGATAAGTGCTTCATTTCCTTGTGCACAAAGCAAACTCCTCAACTCAGTCAGTTCTACTGCATACCTGACTCTGTACCTGGCTTTCAAGCTGCATCTGCTCTGGCACCACTGACACTCCTTTATTTCCCTATATACTCATGATTCCCTCGTCCATAAAAGTGATATGAATAGTGTATACAGCTCGGGGCTGGGGTTGTAGCTCATTGCCAGAGCACTTGCCTTGCATGAGTGAGGCACTCAGTTCAATCCTCAGCACCACGTAAAAATACATAAATAAAGATATTGTGTCCATCCACAACTAAAAAAAAAAATTAAAAAAAATAGTGTATACTCAAGTACTTCCTGTGCAGAAATGGGAATCCTCACAACTCATTTTACAACTGAGGAATTGAGGCTCTGAGTGAGAAAAATCACCTTCCAAGGTCCCACAGCTGGAAAGGAGTGCAATTGGAGTCCCGGTGGGACTTCTGACCTCAGCCCTCCTTTAACCACTTTGCACTCATATCATGAATCACATCACACATCAGTATACGTTTTGTTTTGTTTTATGTCACTGTACTGTTTACCTATCAAGGTCTTGGCCTGTCTTCCTGGGAACTCCGAGGTCAGGAGCTGTCTGGTTTATTTTGTACCTACTCTGCTGTCACACAGGAATCGTATTCAATTTGTGGAGGTACACAGAGAGGCTGAGGCATTTGCCCAAGTCCCACCACAAACTGCTGCCAAAAAAAAAACAGAAATTAAGCCAGGTATGGTGTGTCTCATGCATGTAATCCCAGCTGCTCTGGAGCTGAAGCAGCAGGACCACAAATTCAAGGCCAGCCAGGGCAACCTAGAGATTCTGCCTAAAAATAAAATAAAAGGGATGGGCGTGGTGACACATGCCTATAATCCCAGCAATTTGGGAGGCTGAGGCAATAGGATTGCAAGTTCAAGGCCAGCCTCAGCAAATTAGTGAAGCCCAAAGGACTTGGTGAGACCCTCTCTCAAAATAAAACATAAAAAAAGACCCTGGAATGTGGCTCAATGATTAAGCAACCCTGGGTTTAATCCCCAGTACCAAAAAAAAAACTAAAATAAAAGGATTTAGAGTGTAACTCATTGGTGAAACACTTGCCTAGCATATGTAAAGCCCTGGGCTCAATCCCCAGTACCACCAAAAACTAGGAAAGAAAGAAATTTAAAAAAAAAAAAAAAAACAGCCTGGTAGAAAAGAGGGAAGGAAGGAAACTGGGCCTCTTGGTAATGGTATTGCTCACCCTCCCCACCCCCATCTCCTGGCGAAGCTGCTGGAGAGTGATTCACACAGAGCTCCCGGCTCCAGAGGGGAGGGCCTGCTGCCCAGCCTACACACAGCAGTTTGCAAAGGGGCTCCTCACTCACCTCTCCCTAGTAATCACAGCTTCCTGTGATCACAGTACTTTACAGTTTGCCCACCTCTTTGGCATTACACATCTCATTTGGTTTAAGCCTCTTTGCTCTTTTTTGAAGTAAGTTAAGAGGGTGTCCTCCTGTTTGACAGATGAGCAAGTTGGTACACAGAATGCAGATGACTTGCTTCAGTCACCAGCAACCGATTAACAGCCAGGAATACTTTGGATGTACTTCATAGGCATCATTTTGCTGGTATGAGAGTTTCATCTGTAAAAAAAAAAAAATTCTCAGAAGTATATTTGCTTGATCAAAGGGTCCGCGCATTTGTGGTTTGGTTTTGACATGTGTTGCCAAGTCATCTGTACAGAAGACCAAAAGTGTGGATTTTTTTCCATTATGAGGAAAAATGGAATGTCAGTGTACTTCAATTTCAGGTTCTCTTATTGAGAGTGAGAGGTGAGAGCTGGGCATAGTGATGCACACCTGTAACCCCAGCAGCTCTGGAGGCTGAAGCAGGAGAATCTCAAGTTCAAGAGTGAAGGGCTGGGAATGTAGCTCAGTGGTAGAGAGCTTTCCTAGCATGTGAGTGGTCCTAGGTTTGATCCCTAGCACTTCAGGGGGTGGAAAAAAGTGAAAAATGAACTTTTTTTTCCCTAAGACTAAAAAGTCATTTGTAGTTCCTGTCTGTCAATCTTTTTATTTCCTTGGGCATGTGCAAATTATGATTTGACATATTCTGCCAGATTGCCCTCCCCAAAAGACTGGATAGGTTTGTACTCAAGCCAATCATGCAACACACCGCTGTTTCCCTCCCTCTCCTAGTGATGGTTTCCTGGGCTGCTACCCTGTACTCCCATCTCATTCCCCTTCTGCAGTCTTCCACCTTGGGGCAGAAGAACCTCCTTGAGCCAGAATCCCCCTCCAGTAGCTCCCCTCTCATATTGTGTTTTTTTTTTAAACGTGTGTGTGTATGTATATATATATATTTTTAGTTACAGATGAACACAATATCTCTTTTGTTTACATATTTTTATGTGGTGCTGAGGATCGAACCCAGTGCCTCACATATGCAAAGCAAGCTCTCTGCCACTGAGCCACAAACCCAGCCCTCCTGTTGGTTTTTAAGAGCCAGCACTGAGCCAAACTCTTGGCAAGATTCCACAGCTGAATGGCATCCCTTCTCCCAGGAATGCTGGTGCCTTCTTCACGAGATGGACATGGTAACAGTGGAATATTGAACACTGTGACGAGCCTGTGGCTGCTATGGAAAGAATTTCACCTCGGCATGGGTGTCTCTTTTGCCTTTACTAGGATTTTGGTGGTTATGATATGAAATAGTTGGGAATTGGCTTATCCCAGTGGGGGAATCTGGAAGGGCTTCATGGCAGCAAGTGTTTGCTGGGCCTTTGAGGACGGTGAGGAAAAGTCTTTTGGCATTAATTCTATAAAGCTAATTTAAATCCTATGTTACAATGTTACTCCACTGTCAGTTTGATTGCATTAAGTTCTTTTTCATGTAAATATCATTCAACGGTCCCATTGCCTACATCACGTTCTTGCCAACAGTAGCATCTGCCGTTTATAAATGTAATAGTGTTTTGTTTTGTTTTTAACCATATTCAGTTCTCCCAGTGGTTCATTTTTTGGGTGTCCCCCCACCCCACCTTTGTGGTGCTGGGGATTGAACCCAGGGCCTCCTGCACGCTAAGCAAGCGCTGTATCCCCAGCCCTGTTTCCTTTTTTTTTCTCTCCTTTTTTTTTTTTTAACCAGAGTCCCATCTATTTATTTATTTTTTGAGAGAGAGAGAGAGAATTTTTAATATTTATTTTTTAGTTCTCGGCGGACACAACATCTTTGTTGGTATGTGGTGCTGAGGATCGAACCTGGGCCGCACGCATGCCAGGCGAGCGCGCTACAGCTTGAGCCACATCCCCAGCCCCTTTTCTCTCTCTTCTAACCCCCTACCCCTTCTCAGTTGTCACATGCTTTAACTGCCTCTACCATGGCTCTTCTCAGACATGCCACACATGCCCTGAGTTCTTCTGGATAGTCTTCACCACAATCCAGATATCCTCAATGGGAAAATGAGGGGATCAAATTATCTTGCTCAGGGGGAGTCAGGCAGCCTCCCTGGCAGCAGGACTAGCATAAGCAAAAGCCTTGAGGCACCAGATGAGTTGTTGGAACACCGAATCCCATCAGCAGCCAGCCACAGAGGACAGACAGACCAGAGCCCCACTCAGCGCTGCCTCTCTTCTCTCCTTCAGAATGCCTCGGACATGCCTGAAACCATCACCAGCCGGGATGCTGCCCGCTTCCCCATCATCGCTAGCTGCACACTCTTGGGGCTCTACCTCTTTTTCAAAGTAAGTTGTTTGCCACTTGTGATGTCATTTGGTTTAAATAACTTTATTTTCTTTTGTTTTATTTTTCTCATCACAGGAGCCATGCATGTTTGATTCTAGAAAATAAAGAGCAGGGAGAAATTAAAGATTTACGTGTAGACCCACTACCCAGAGACAGCTATTGTCCATGTTTGGGACCTTTCCTGCCAGTCTATTTCTTTTCTCCATGTAGTTTTTTTGTTCTGTTTCATGATACCAATTTGGTTTTATTGTACTGTATGTGTTGGGCTGGGGTATAGCTTGTGTCTCTGACATTACCTCTACCATACTAATCGCCTTTTTTTTTTTTTAATTTATCGAGGTTTATTTTCCCAATAAAAGTTACACAGGCTCAGTGTTGCAAACCTGGAATACACAGAAAAGTAAAAAGGGGGAAACAGCAATCATCCAAAACCCCACTTCCAGAGACAGTCACAGTTTCCCTTTGGAGGTGTGTCCTTCCGCGTTCTTCCCGTGCATGGTTTCTCCATGGCTGTGACCACGTGGTGTATTCAGTCTGTAGCTGCTTTTCTCACCTCACATTGATAACATCATGAGCATTTTCTCATGTTACTGCAAACTCTCCTTGAAACTTTTTTTTTTAAAAATATATATATATAATTGAACTATTTTCTGGGGCTGGAGGTGGGCTTACTGGTAGAGTGCTTGCCTAGCATGCCCAAGGCCTAGGTTTGTTTTATCCTCAGCACCTTAAAGAAAAAAAGAATTTCAGACTAAGGGAAGAAAATACAAATGAGCCATAATCCTCTCCTCAATATTAGTTTATTGTGGCTCTGTTATGCATAGATCTAGGATTATATTTTTAGTATATTTATCAAATCTACAGCTCTCACCATGAAAGTATTTTTATATCAACACAGTCCAATCTACCTGATTCTTTTTAAGCTGCCCGTGGTTCTGTTATATGATATACCCCTGAGGATGTGTGTCCACTATTAGAATATCAAAGTAGTGCTGCTATGAACGTCTTCCTGCACATATTTTGGCATGAAGTATTTGGCACATACACAAATTTTCTTCAAGTATGTCTGCAGTATTCCCAGGTCAAGCAGAGGCTTGTTTTATAATTAGGTAGTACCAAAATTGCCCTCCAAAGGGGCAGTTTTCCATTCCTACTGGCAGTTACAAGTGTGCTAGCTTCCCTGTGCTGTCCACTGTGTTAGGTAGCATCCACGTTTTTGGGTTTTGCTCTTCTGTAAATGAAGCAAATGCCTAATTTTTCATGCCTGTTTCCTGTTGCATCACTATCTCATTGTTCAATCATAACTACTGTTTTTAACGGTTTCAGAATATGCCTACAGGCAGATACATCACAGTTGACTTACAGTACCCCCGTCACTTCAAACAGAAAATGTCATTCTGATTTTTACTCTGAAAAATAAGGATATACCAAAGAGCATTGGCTATTTGCTGATCCCCCCCACCCCTTTTTTTTCCCTGGACCTCAGGTGAATATCTTATCAAATGCCTTGGTTCACGGCATACCACCCTCAGGTGCCCCATCTTGTTTGTTCCCCTACTTCACCCCTAATGTCCGCCTCCATTTCCCACCTTCATCTCCGTCTCCACCAGAAGTGCCTGCTCTAGTGTGTCTAGTGTGTGGTGTGTTTGTGTCTGAGTGAGTTGAGCTGCTTTAAGTAGAGCTGTGCAGTGTGTCTCCCTCTGCTTCCTTTCCTCTCCCTCTGCCTCAGAGATCTCTGTGGCTCTGGGCACAGCGGGCCTGTTGCTTCTGACTTTGCTTTTGGCAGATTTCTCAAGTCTCTGTTGTGCTCAGTGCAGGAAGACACCAAGTCCCTTGCCTCAAGACCGCCTAATATATTTAGGATTTAGGATTCTTTCCTTAGGCTAGATCCCTCCAAAAAGGAGTATCTGACAGCAGAGGGTGTGAACCATTTTTTAAGGCAGGACTGCCTTTGCTCAGCCTACCCTCCTCTCTGGGCGGGAAGCTCCCTTTCACAGTCCCACCTCTACCCCCTGCCTCTGCAGTGTCCACGGGGAGATTTCTGAAAGGCAGTTGCGGACAGGGCAGCCACCAGGCTCCTCAGGAATCTCAACCTGATAGCTAGTTGGCTGGTTGGTTTAACAGCAGAAGCACCTACCACAGGGCTCTTACTCCACTTCTTCCTCTGACTTCTCGTTGCTGTACTGGCATTTGAAACTGCATTAGACATTCTTAGAATTTTTCCTGAAATGACAGCATCCCCATAGTCAAGCTCAAAGCATCCTGTCCAGGTGACCAGGTGTAGTTAAGGCTGGTCTCTGTCACTACTTCTCACTCCAGCCCTCCCCCCTGACCTTGATGTCGAGATATTCAGACATACCAGTGAAATCCCCTCCAGTCTTTTGTTTGTGTGCTCTGCCTTGACCCCATAAAGGCACTTGCCCAAGAGTCTCCCTCTCTCCAATCTCTGAGTGTAGTAGATCCTTTCATTTCATATGCCTTTCTGAAGGACTTACTGCCTGGTTTAGAATGTTCCCTCTTGTCCTCAACTGTGTGATAAATGGGGAACTCCCCCTTGCAGAGTCTTTAAGGATCATTCCAACACAGCCAAGGAACTCAATGCTCAGAGAGGCGAGTGGAAGTACAGGATCTATTATACTCAGAGGCCCTAGAGAAGGAGGCACCGCACAGCACACAGGGACCCATGGGGTAGAAGTCCCAGGGAGCAGATTTAACTGTGCAGGTGAGAAGAAGAACCCCTGGGCAGGTGCCTGCGCTGGAGTTCAGTGCAGAGAACACAAGCATGAGGGGATCATTGTCATTGGTGTGTTTAAATGTCACAAGGGCACAGTCTTGGGAGGGAAATAAGGGGAACTTGTGTAGGGACCAGCCTTATCACACTGCTGCCTCTGTTACCTGGGTGGGGTGCTCACTGCCTGTGTGTGGGGATGTTGAGGCATTAGGAAAATATGAAGTTTGAAAACACAACAGCATTTCTCAACATGATAGCATTTACTTGATCTCCTCTCATTTACCCAATTGCTTTTAGGCAGCTTAAAAAATAAAATCCAATGGCATGAGAAAAACAAAGGGGTGAAGAAAAAAGTTGAAATAGGAAAAAACAAGTCTTGGGTGAGGACATTACCCAGACCCTGTGGCCTAAAGACTTGTATTCTTGCCAGAAATGGACCACAATTGTGGCTCTAACTTTCTGGCAGCCAAAGCACAAAGCAAAGTGCGTCTTAGTGCTCAATTCCCATAACCACACAGTCAAAGTAGCCAGCTTACGAGTGTGGCCTGAGCAAGTTTTTTCCTCGGAGCCCACATTGGAAGAACACTGCCTGAGGCACAGAACATCTCCACAGATGAGGCCTAATCCAGGTGCCTCCTCTACAGTAGTACTCATCCAGGCAGGCACTGGACTGCTCATCCGCTCAGTCCTTCTACATTTATTGAGTGCCTGCTACATTGGGCCCTGTGCCTGGGACACCACCGTAGCAAGAAAAAAGGCAACCCCCCCTGCCCTCAAGGAGCATCTTGTTGAGTAGTGGAGACAGACACCAGTCACATAGAGAAATATGAAATTAAAGCTCTGAGAAGGGGTGTGAAGACAAGGTCCCCCAGAGGCAGGAAAGCACAGAAGAACCCGCCTAGGATGAACCCTGCTCCTGCCCAAACCTCCATCTAAGACAAGAGCGCCTCTGTCCACCTAGCTGCTTGGCCAAAAACCCAGGGAGTCCTTGTCCTTGCTTCTCTCATCCTTCATATCCAGTCCCTGTGCACTTCCTGCGATCCTGATTCCAGAACAGATTTAGAGTCTTTTGCTGTTCGTCACTTTACTCCATGTCCCCCAATGCAGGTCACTGTATTCCCTTTGCTGGATTTGTAGGGCCCTCCTCACCCACTGGGCTCTCTGCTTCCACTCCTGTCCTTCAGGGTCTCTGTTCTGCATAGCAACAGAGGAATCCTATCAGACCATCAGATCATGTCCCAGCACATGCCCAAGTGACCTGTGGGTGGTAGTGTGGCACAGCCATCACACTGCAAAAGCCCTCCAGTGCTGACCGATCTCACTTAGGTGAATCTGAAATCTTTCGTGGTACCGCAGGGTCTGGCTCCCTCCTGTCTCCCTAGCCTCACCTCCTGACGCTCCCTTGTTCCCTTGCCCCAGGCTTACAGGCCCTTACTGTTCCCTACACACACAAACAAGCATCCACCTCAGGATCTTTCTACCTGCCCTTCCCTCTGCCTCAGGTGCTCTTCCCTGAGCTCCACAGCCTCCTCCTGCTCTGAGGCTTCTATTCTAGTGTCCTCCCTTCTGAAGGCTTTCTGTGGCCACTGTCTGAAGTAGCAGCTCTCACCCTATGTCAGTCAGTTTTTCATCACTGTGACCAAAATACCCAGCAAGATAACTTAGAGGAAGAGAAGTTTATTTGGGTCTCACATTTTCAGAGATTCAGTCCATGGTCAGCCAACTCCATTGCTCTGGACCTGAGGTGAAGCAGAACATCATGGCAGCAGGGCACAGTGGAAGGAAGGTCCTCAGCACATGGCAGCCAGGAACTGAGAGAGCGTAGAGAGCCAGTGAGAAAATATAATCCCCAGGGCACATCCCCAGTGAGCTGCTTCCTCCGGCCCCACCCCCCACACAGTTGCTACCCAGTATTCCACTCAAATTGATCCATTGAATGGATTAACCCATTGATGAGGTTGCAGCTCTCATAAACTAATCATTCCACCTCTGAACGTTGCTGCGTTGGGTATCATGTTTACACCACCATGAGCTTCTCAGGGGGACACTTAATATCCAAACTATAACAGCCCCTTCACTTAACCCCTTGCCCTGCTTTGCTTTCCTTAGCGCCAGCACACCTAACCGTACGTTATAGATCGTTGTTTCTTTTGAGATTCTTTCTCCCTCGCTGGCAGGTGAACTCCAAGCAGGCACTTCACCTTATTGCTAGCTATATTCCTAGTGTTCAGCACAATGTCCTGCCCAGCGTGGTAAACCAGTAAATGTCCACGGAATTACTGGGGGGACTACCTGAGGAAAACTTGGGCTGAGGAAGGATGAATAGGGCTGGTGAGGTGAAGGGAAAAGAGAGCAGCTCAGGAGTACATGCCCAAGTGACCTGTGGGTGGTGGTGTAACACAGCCATCACACTGCAAAAGCCAGTGTGACTGGGGCACATAGAAGAGGGGCGGAGAGGTCAGTGCAAGGGTGTGGGCCTTCAGCTTCTGGGAACAGTGGGAAGCCACTGCAAGGATTTAACCAGGGGACTGCTATGTTCAAGTTGGCATTTAAACACATTCCATCACAGCCTTACTTGAGAGCAGAGAGCCAGTGTCCCTGCCCTTCGCAGATGAGCACATCATTCCCTCGTAGTTCAACCATCACAGTAGCAAATTCAGCAAGGATACAGCAAGTGTAGAGGAACATGACATAGCTAAGGCCCAGACTTAAAACGTGACACTTGAGTTTAGAACATTTGACGGAGAATATGTCCTGTTTCACCTGACAATAAGGTGGCCAGGATGCGGCTATCAGGGCCTGCTGTCCCAACCTCCCACCACAGTTATCAGGAGGAGTTATCAGTGGAGTGGACATGGAGAGTGGGGCAGGGCACCCAGATACTTTGCAGTTAGCATGATGGTGGCTGTAATGGCCACTCTGTAAGGGCTCCTGGGATTTGGGGGCAGGGAGAGGAGATACGGAAGAGCAAGTACTGCAGCTCCAACAGCTCTCAGGTTTCTGTGCCTTGGGCTCCCCATCCACGCAGGACCACTCTGCAAGACTCTGGACACAAACGATAATTGCCTGTTTCCAGATAATGCAGTCACGGGCACACACCTCTAGACTCCTTTGGGAGGTACAGGATGGGGCTTGGAGTCCCACCCTTTTTTCTCACAGCCATAGAAAATAGGAGTACCCTGATTTTGTCTGAGGTTTCTTCCCAACTGTCCCCCGACTCCAGGGGCATGAGACCAACCTCCAGAAGAGAAGCTGGGACTCTATATATAGTTTCCTTGTGGCCACAGGCATCCTAACTTCCTGTTTCTTTTTGTATTTCTGCCTCAGATATTCTCCCAGGAGTACATCAACCTCTTGCTGTCCATGTATTTCTTCGTGCTGGGAATCCTGGCGTTGTCCCACACCATCAGGTCAGAAGGCATCTCTGCAGCATATGAAGCAGCTTTCACAGGAGCCAGAACAGGGTTTTGGATATGAACATGACCTTTGGTGTCATTCAGAGCCGGGTTTGGCCCAAAAACCCAAGGGAATCTTTCCCTTGTGTCACTAAAGGTGACCTAGGACTAGAACTGTAACATGTCTGGGCTACAGTGCCTTTATAGGGACCTATAAAAGTAACCATGGATGTTTCCCACTGCCACTGTTGTTGGGAAGGTTGTTTGTGAGCAGTAACATCCTGGTGTTGTCAGAGTACTGAGATGAGTAACGCCAGGTGCTGTGGCCTGCCAAGCATCTTGACGCGTTGTCTTTTTTCATGAGAGAAGCAGTGTGGGGAAAGATTAGGGAGGCAAGCTCTGGAATCTGACTACCTGACTTTAAATCCAGACTCTGCCACTTAATAGCCCAATGACCTTGGGCAAGTTATTTAATCTCTCTGGCCTCAATTTCCTCACCAGTGTGGTAGAAGATAATAACATCTTCCTTCTGGGGACATGTGGAAAGCTTTTAGCTTGGTTTCTCGCACTTAATATGTTCAATAACTGTTAACTTTGTTACTATCTGTGTTAACGTACCAGAGAAACTTGCATTTAGCTCTTTCTTTTAATCCTAGGTTAGTCAGGGAAACAGAAGCTCAGAGAGGTTAAGAACTTTGCTCTGTCCAGGTGTGGTGAAGCACACCTGGAATCCAAGTGACTCAGGAGGCTGAAAAAGGACTCGGGATATAGCTCGGTGGTAAAGCACCACTGGATTCAATCCCAGTATCAGGAAAGGAAAAAAAAAAAAAAACCGTTCTGGTAATACAGCTAATAAGCAACAGCGCCAGGATTCAAACTCAGGTCTGTGTGGCCCCAGTACCCATCTTTCTGCCACCACCTCCCTGCTCAAACCACCTCCTCATAAGGTGAGTGATCTGAACCAGTGTTCTCGGACAGGGAACTCCCATTGGCGTTCTCCCTGTGCAGGGCTAGCCTGTGCACTGCACACCTGTGGCAGCCTTGTTCCACTCAACAAGTGGAACTTGTACAGCTTCAGGCTGAGAACCATTGGTAAGACTGAGCAGTGGCAGCAGACCAGGAAAAGTTCCCAGAAGAAAGGAAGTCAACTTGAACTAAGCTTTCAAGGGTAGGAGGACTGGAAGAGATGCCAAAGAGAGACCAGGCCAGGAGCCAGAAGGACCATGCCTATTGAGGGTTCACCGTCAGGATGTTCCCAGAGTAGTCAAGAGAAAGAGCAGGGTCTGCCTCTATAGACAATGGACACCCACCTGGGCGTGGCCTTACTCTCCGGGAATGCTGACCAGACAGTGGCGGTCAGAACATAGGCTCCAGAGGCACCCTGGGACCAAGGCCTGGCTCTGCCAGCTTTGTAATTTTCTTAAGTTACTCAAGTCTCTGAGCATGAGTTTTTCCACCTATAAAATAGAGACTATAGACTGTCCTCACAGAGGTGCAGGAAGGATCAGAGTAGCCACACTGTGTGTGGCTTGCCTAGGGCTCAGTGTCAGGTGGCACTCGGGTAGTAGAGAAGCTGGCCCAAGGTTATATAGCTGGTTTTTCAGCTATAGTTTTGAGACTGAAGTCAGTATTGTCTTTACTTCACTGACCCTTTACCCAAAAACTCTGCTTCTAGCCAACTCGGGAGATCTCTGGTCCCATTCCCCATTCTGAAAAACCAAGGTCCAGAGAACCTAGCAGTGTCAGGACAGACCTCTGTAGTCATGATGAACCTGGGGAACTGGTGGGAAGCCATTATTCCAGGCACAGGGTCTCCTTCTTTCCCACACTGATGAAGACCCTCCCTGCAAGTCTAGCTCATCCCACCCTACCATCTGTAAAAGGCTTGACACCCCAGATCTCCCCATAGCCCAATTATCACTACACAGAGAAGGAAACCAATATATCTTGAAAGCCACTGCTAGACTATGTGCTGAGGAATTATTTCACTTTATCTCAGCAGCCCTGCAAGAAAGGTCATTTTTCTATCCAACTTCCCAAGCAGGGTGTTTAGAACCTTTATCGTTTTGACACCAAAGACATTTTTTTTTTTCATTTAGAACAATAACTGAGAGACATTGTCCCAGATTTCTTACAGATTAGCCAAGAAACAATTGTTTCTCTGTCTTCTAACCAATTCACTATTGTTAGTGATGAATATTGTCAATAGAAAAACCAACAGAGCCAGGTGCGGTGGCATATGCCTATAATCCCAGTTACTCAGGATGAGCAGGAGGATTGCAAGTTCGAGGCTAGCCTCAGCAACTTAGCAAGATCCTATCTCAAAATTTAAAAAGGCTAGGGTATAGCTCAGTGGTAGAGTGCATGAAGCCCTGGATCCAATCCTCAGTACCACTAAAAAGAAAAGAAAAAACCATCAGCTTTGCTAAAACTGCACATTGTAAAATTTGTTAATGACTAGAAACTAACAGAAAAATCATTTTCTTAATAAAACTTAGAGCAACAAAATTTGACCTGGGAAAATTAGATCTTGTCAAAATAACGGATGGCTGCGGGTAGAAGTGTACTCACCATTCAGGGTCAGAACTGTGCACTGAAAAATCTGATAGGAACCAAAGACTGTCCAATGAATGAAAATGTTATTGTAAAATGTATATGGAAAAGAAATTAATCCAGTGAAATTTTTTTGAAAATAATTTTTAATAAAAAGGGGAAATACAATTAATCATATTTTTTTAGAGAGTTGATGCAAAGATTCAATTGACTGTTCTTCAATTAAGTTGAATTTTCTTAAATACTTTCCTCAAAGAAAGTCACATGAGCTTCCTCGGGATTCTCATAAGGTGCAAAAGTTCAAGATGGAAATGGAGCTCAGAACGGGGGTGTATGACCACCAGGATTTGCAGCTGATAAGAGCAGAGTTAGGTTTTGAGCTCTGGTCTGTCTGACTCCAAAGCCAGTATTCTTTTCAGTTTGGGCAAAAATGAGGGAAAGGGAGGCTTAAGGAGGGCGGACCTGTGTTGTGCTGAGAGTTGGAAAGGAGAGGTCTGTGGAAAGACTGAGCAGAGCTGAGCCCCAAGCCATGGCAGCCCAGGCTGTGCTTCCTTCAGAATCCCTCCACCCATCTCAGGCCTCCAAGAACAAACCACAGCTCCCTGTCCTGGGGAAAGGCAGGGACCACAGCCTGCCTTCAGTCATCTATAGTCACCAAAACTCAAGCCCTAACCAAATCCCAGACATCCTCCTGACAAGGGAACTTGGGCTTATTTCTTGTCACCGCTGACTGAGCTTATATCCCAAGCAGCTAACTCTGGGAGAACAGAAGGCCCAAATCTGCCACCCCAGGAGGAACAAGCCACATCATCAGTTTCACTAACCCTTACCTTCCACTCCCAGATAAGGGCACCAGGATGTGGTTTCTTAGCAGGAAGCAGTGACCTTTAGGTTTAATGTGAGCCATCAAAGACCAGAAAGAATCTGTGCCTTCTACGAAAGTGCATTCAGAGTTGTTCAGCAAGCATTTACCAGTGTCTCAAGACACCATGGCTAGCCCGGATGGGTCAGAAATGATAACCTGGGCCCCTACCCTCAAGTTTATAGACTCCCACCAGCAAGATCATGTGACTTCCCTTGTGTTATATAGTACTTGGGATTGAACCTGGAGGATTCCACCACTGAGCTACATCCCAGCCCTTTTTATTTTTTTTTAATAAATCCTCTCAATCCTCCTGTCTCAATCACGAATAGCTGGGATTGTAGGCATGTGCCACCATGCCCGGCAGCCTATCTTTGCTCAGTAACAAAGACCTGAGTCGGGGCCAGTGGTATTCCTCAATGGTAGAACACTTTATCAGCATGAGTCGGGTCCTGGATTCATTCCCCGGCATTCACTTAATTCTTTTAATATTTCTATGAGAAAGCTATTGTTGTAGTGTTTCCGATGAGGAAAGAGAAGTTCACACTACTATTATGAGAACTGAGACTTGAATCTACGAAGTGTCACTCCAGCACTCGTGTTCTTAACCATCCCTACTCTCCTGGTTGACAAGTAGAGCACTAACCTCCCAAAGAAGAGGTGAAGGTCTTAGCTCCTCAGGTCACCTCCCTACCCACACCTACCACACACACCCTGATTTTAGACTTCCCCAAAAGCAATTTCTGCAAACTGAGCTGAAAGTAGCTTGTTAGTTGGGATTTGCCTTCCTCATTACCAACTTGATCTGATGTCACATGCTTTCAAGCTGAGGCTCTAGAAGAGTGCACTATGACAGAAGTTCACAGTTCTTCAACATCTCTGCTGCAAGACCCAGGGCTGGGCTAAACCGCTCATCTACCTGCTTTCTATCGTCACACAACCATTTGAGACAGGTGGTATTATGATCTTACGTACAGGTGAGGAGACTGAAGCCCAAGAAGACTCTGCCACTGAAGTGGTTCTCCCGGGACCACACGGCTGGTGTGTGACAAAGCAGGGTTCAGGCCTGGATTGCCAAGGCTGGTAGCCGCTCCACAGTATTACCAATCCCAAGACCAGGCTGGGCCAAGAGGCCTTTGTAGGCTATCTTGCTCTGAAGATGGTGTGGAAAATAACATCTGTTCCCTGCCTGGCCAGGAAGTGGGGCATGCTGGGTAATCATGAGGCCAGGCTGGTCTTGAGCAAGAGAGGCCTCATGGAAGAACTGAATATGAGGGTAATCCTGCCCTGGGGCTATGATTCACCTGGCTGATCAATTCCAGCTGTATTTGTAAAACTCAGCCTGTTGCTGGAAAGTAGGATAGCAAATTCTGGAGTGGGGTGGGGTGACTATCAGGTCATCCGACTTGATAGGTCTAGAAAGGAGCCCAGAAATGAGCTTCTTGACAAGGGGCTCTCATATAGGTGGTGTGGGGGCCAGACTTGGGAATCCCTGACTCATCCAAAAACTGTTTTACACAAAAGTCTGTCTGCCTAAACTCTGTATCTGTGTGTGATAAAATAAAGAGGTGATATAGAAGTTACTAAGAGTTCAGACACCTAGGTTTGAATCTCGCCTCAGACGTTATCTCCCTGTGTGACCCTGGGCAAGTTACCCTCTAAGAACATGGGTTTTCTCATCTGTAGAGTGAGAACAATAGCAACTACCTGGCAGGGCAGCTGTGAGGGTGCCAGGAGATAGAGCTTTAAATGGGTCTTGGTGGGGGTTATGAGAGCCGTGGTTGCCCATGGGGGCTGTGTTTGCCGACCAGCTTTGTCTTTCCTTCCAGCCCCTTCATGAATAAGTTTTTTCCAGCCAGCTTCCCAAATCGACAGTTTCAGCTGCTCTTCACACAGGGCTCTGGGGAAAACAAGGAAGGTCAGTGCCACCCACTTTCCCCTGTGGTATGTCTTGGGTGTCTTCCCTTCCACTCCCCTTTGTCTTTCCAATATTGGGTTCTTCAGTAGTATAACCGATGGAAGAGACTGGCTCTGGAATCTCATGGCTTATCCCAGCTCTGCCACCTAGGCATGGGACTCTAGGTGAATGCCTTACCTCCCTGAGCACTGGGTGATTTTGTTGGGGATTTTTTGTTTTGTTTTCCCCTGCCATTTATGAAGTAAAAATGATAATTTAGCACCTTCCTCATAGGCACAATTATTAGGAGTAGGAGTAAATGAATGGAAAGCACCCAGCACACTGCCTGGCTCACATAAGCACTCAGTAAAACCCCTCTGTCGGTGACCATTTTATAGGGTCTATTTTTAGTGTGATTACAGTCACACCTAAAATTTTGGAAAAGGAGTTCCACAGTTTTGTTTTGGTTTTGTATGTTTGTTTTAATGAAAACCATGGAGACCTTAAGAGAGGCTGGGATTAACAGGTTATTTACATCCTGGGTTCAAATACAGCAAGATCATCAATGGCTTAACCAAATGGAAGGTCTCCCCCCTTTCTTTCTCGTCCCCCGTCCCCCGAAATTCTAAGCTTGCAGAAGGTATCACTCTCTTGGTGCCTAGCGTATCCTACTTTGTCCCTAGAGCGCAGCGATGTTGTGATCCCTTTCTGCATCTCTAGTGCATCTGTGCCAAATAAATGATTGATGGGGTTTTCTTTTAAAAAGCTAAGCTTGCCCCGTAGAGTCTGTAGGGTCTCAAGCCCCATCTGTCTCAAGCTCTGCCATACTCAGTGGTGACCCCCCCCCCCCCCGGGTCAGAGATGTCTACCATCGGTTCACATTGCAGCCAGAGGGAAGGACAGGCATCCCTGTAGTGGACTCATTTAGCTACAGAGGGTGTTGGAGAAAGGTGGAGAACATGACCTGAGCGGGTCAGCCTCATGTCCAGTTAGGAACCATCAGCCGCGTGTCCAGTTAGGAACCACCAGCCGCGCCCCTGGAGTCTTCCGGCCACCTGACTGGCTGCTCCATCGCTCCTTCCTGCCCACGCCCCGCCCTTTCCGCTGCCCCCACTGGAGTGGATCGCTAGTGGGAAGAACATCCGGCCGAGCGCTGACGTGGGGTTCAGAGCAGCGGAAGTAGTCCATTTTACGGGGCCGTAAAGCGCGGCCGGCTGACCCGTCTTCCGGTTAGCGACAACGGCCGCGACCGTCCGCACCGGCCTTCCTGGAGCACGGAGATCATCGGACACTGGCCGCATCTCATTTTTTCTCGCTGCTGCCCACCCCAGTCGGCACCACTTCCTTCGCCTTGGATCATGTTCAAGAAATTTGACGAAAAGGAAAATGTATCCAACTGCATCCAGTTGAAAACTTCAGTTATTAAGGGCATCAAGAACCAACTGATAGAGCAATTTCCAGGTATCGAACCATGGCTTAATCAAATCATGCCGAAGAAAGATCCCGTCAAAATAGTCCGATGCCATGAGCATATGGAAATCCTTACGGTAAATGGAGAGTTACTATTTTTTAGGCAAAGAAAAGGGCCTTTTTACCCAACCTTAAGATTACTTCACAAATACCCTTTCATCCTGCCACACCAGCAGGTTGATAAAGGAGCCATCAAATTTGTGCTCAGTGGCGCAAATATCATGTGCCCGGGTTTAACTTCTTCTGGCGCAAAGCTTTATCCCGCCGCGGAAGATACGATTGTTGCGGTCATGGCAGAAGGAAAACAGCACGCTCTGTGCGTTGGAGTCATGAAGATGTCTGCAGAAGATATCGAGAAAGTCAACAAAGGAATCGGCATTGAAAATATCCATTATTTAAATGATGGCCTGTGGCACATGAAGACATATAAATGAGCCTTAGAAGAAATCCACTTGTGCTAAATATGGATATTGTGTCGTATTTGTGTTTTGTGTCTGTGTGTGACAGCATGGTGACGATGCCTCTGTGGTTATGCTGAATAAATTCAACAGATGCCTCAAAAACAAAAAAAACTAGGGTGCTCTTACCACAGAGGAGAAAACAAATTGGGGGACAAGCAGCAATCTGCTGCACTTGAATTTGGAAGGAGTGACTGCACCCTGAGACTCTGGCCAACCTCCACCACCTCTCTGGGCTTCCTCATTAGGAAGCTTGGAAGCAACTGAGAATGGGTCTGACATCAGGATGTCTACCGGGGGCTCCCCACAAGAGCAGCAACAGGAACTCCCTCCTGCCTTTTCTCCAGTCCTCCATCTCTTTCCTTCTTCTTCCTCTGCTAGTGAATTAGGGGTGCCAATAACCTTGATTCCTTTGGTAGCAAAGTAGAGTTTCCAGAATGTACTAGGACCTTGCTAAAGACCAGTAACAGCTGGCATTGATTGAGTACTTCTGTGTACCCCGCACTGTGCTAAGGACATTGTAAGGACAGACTCACTCCCATAGCAGCCCTATGAGGGAGGTGCTATTGCCTTTTTTCACAGATGAAGCTCAGAGAGGGAACTGCTTTCCCTAAGGTTACCTAGCTACCAGTGGCAGAGCCTGTGCTTCCAGCACCAAGGACCACTTCCCACTGAACTTGTATTAAACCCGTACTCTCTCTGGGTATCTTTAACCTTCTC
The DNA here is from genome assembly GCF_052094955.1 of Ictidomys tridecemlineatus. Classification (NCBI taxonomy): domain Eukaryota; kingdom Metazoa; phylum Chordata; class Mammalia; order Rodentia; family Sciuridae; genus Ictidomys; species Ictidomys tridecemlineatus. Next base: position 175,515,028 of record NC_135481.1, read on the forward strand.
TAGAAAATTGGGGGACTAGGGGAGGCTCCAGTGAGCTCTCTCTATCATAATATTCTCACCAGTCTGGGGCAGCCTCAGCTGAGCCCCTGGGCCTGAGGGCCTCTGACAGTGCCCACAGCCATGCCCTCCTCAGTCCAGAGGCTGACATGTGGGAGGGACAGTCCCGCCCTGGGGAGTGGACTTACCTGGCTTCTCTGCCCAGAGATCGTCAACTATGAGTTTGACACTAAGGACCTGGTGTGCCTGGGCCTGAGCAGCATCGTTGGCGTCTGGTACCTGCTGCGGAAGGTAAGTAGCTGGACCTGAGCAAAAAGGGAGGCTGGGGTGAAGGGGGCACAGCGATCTGGTCTCACCCCTTCGTTTCCCCAGCACTGGATTGCCAACAATCTTTTTGGCCTGGCCTTCTCCCTTAATGGGGTGGAACTTCTGCACCTGAACAATGTCAGCACCGGTTGCATCCTGCTGGGTGGACTCTTCATCTACGACGTCTTCTGGGTGAGTCAGCGGGGACACTGAGGATTTCCAGCTTTAACCTCCTACCTCCCTATTCCTCTGCCTCTGTGGCCCAAATGGCAGTTGTCTGATAAAAGTCAGTTCCCCAGAGCTGGTCCTCTCAGGGGCAATCTGTAAGATCACACTCAGTGCCCAGGACATTCATCCACCCTCATGGCTCTGGCAGAAGTATAACTTAATCCCACATCTCTGTAAAAAACCAAGTTGGGGTTCAGGGATGTTCAGACAAGGGCAGTAGAATGGGTCCATCAAGGTCCCTGACCTAGAGGACAGGCCGGCTGTGCTCTGGCTGCACACCAGCCCTGGGCTTCAAGACTTAACACACTCAGTCTATGAGGCCCCACTGAGGGACTGAGGTCAACCCAGCTCAAGCACACTTTCCCTGGACCCAGGTGGTCTCTTCTTCCATGGGGTGGGTTGTGCCCAGGGTTTTTAGTCTCTCAGAAGGGACAGAACCCTGAACAGACAGGCTACCTGGCTGGGGCAGTCACCTTTGAAGTTCTTTGTGTTGCTCAGAACCAGGATGAGTGGCCACCTTGCTCAATCTCAGCTCTGCTCTGGGCCTGCCAGCCCCTCTCCCACTCCCCATACATGCCAGGCAGCAGCACATCCAGAAGTCCAAGGACAGCTGTTCTTTCCTGTCTAGCCCCTCACCTCCCTTCAGACTCCTCTCTTCTCCCTCCAGGTGTTCGGTACCAATGTTATGGTGACTGTGGCCAAGTCATTTGAGGCGCCAATAAAATGTAAGTGATCAACCCCACAGTGGGGAACACACCCTGCCCTCCCCAGTTGGCTTATGGTCCCTGTTTTGGTCAATACTTCTCCCTTATCTCTTCCTCTCATACCTCTTCCTCCTCCAAGATCTCCTGGGTCTCTCCAGCCTGGTTTCCTTTTCTTTGTGTATTCTCTTGGCTGTGTTCATGAGTAGCTGCCTTCTGCCCAGGCCCTGACCTTGGGCTGCTTGGTAATGATGCAGTGTAGTGGTAAATAAGCAGGAGTGGGGAACAGCCTTTTGGGAGGCAGACAGAACAGGAGACCTCCGTGCTGAGAATTGAGAGCAGTGTTCCCCATCCCACATCTTACATGGCCTTAATTTTGTTCTTCAGCATAACCATTGTTCATAAGTGTTTCTCCCCAAATCCCCCTTTCAGCCTCCTTCATGTTTCACTGACCAATATTGGGATTTAGACAGACCCAAGTCCAAATAGGTGTGGGGGTGAGGGGGGTAGCCCAATGATAGAGCACTTGCCAAGCATGCACAAGACCCTGGATTTAATCCCCAACACAGCTAAAAAGAAAAGGGTCGGGGGAGTCCCAACTATTGGCAGCGTTAAAGAAGGGGGAAATTTGGTTATACTACAGCAAGCCCAGGTCTAGGAAATGTCAGGGGTGGGTTAATGACCCTCAATGGAGTCACCAAGAGCCAGGGTTATTTTGGTTCACCCAACCCACCAATCTCTGTATGCCCACTTGTCACTTGGTTCAGTCCTTCATGGTCCCTAGATGGGATGACAGTTCCTGGCATTGGCTTCTCACAGGCCACGTTCAGAGGCACAAAGGGGAAACCGTGTCCCATCAGGGAAGAGGTCTTTCTCCTCAAATCCCCCTTTCAGCCTCCTTCATGTTTTACTGACCAATATTGGGATTTGGACAGACCCAAGTCCAAATTGGGCTTCAGAAAGGGGGGATAGGAAAAGCACGATTAGCTTGGAGTCTCAGCCCTAGACTAACCGTAAATCACCCTCCAGGGTCACGAGGCTCAAAGGGGGCCAGAACCAGTCAGACAAGATAGTAAGGAAGGAGAAGATAGTATCAGGAAGGTGGTCAACATTCCCCAGGCCTGGTTTACTGTCCTCTCCAAGGCCAGGAGTCAGAGTATGACTTGGCCGCCTCCAGAACTAAGTTTATCAGGGAAGGGAGAACTGTTCTCTAAAGTAAGGACACAGATACTGGGCAAACCACATGAAATTCATGCCCCACAAGCTACGATGGGTGAGCCCAGGGATGGGGAAGCCTGGCGATCCCAGCCAGGATGTCAGGAGCACCTTTCCGGGTCACAAAGAAGAAATGCTCATTTACCAAGGATTCAAGGATAGCATGAGTATTTGAGAAGAGTCTACCACTTCGGCAAAGGGCTAGAAGCAGGAAAACGCATGGGACACCCTGGGAGCAAAGAACTACAGAGGCACAGAGAAGTGCAGCTGAGTTCAGCAGGGCCGCAAGGAAGGGACTGGAAAGAGGGAGACAGGCCAGATTTGGAGAAGCCAAGATTTCCTGCCTAAGAACTTGACACTGCCCATTAAGCAGTGGACGAGCCATTGTAAGGCTCTGAACAGGGAAGTGACACTTTCATATTTAGTTTCTGGTGCTTGGAATCTGACTTTCTAGGTTGGGGAGATCTGTTGTCTTAAAGTTTGTTGGTTGGTTTGTTTTTGCAGTACTGGGAATCAAACCCAGAGGTACTTTACCACTGAGCTTCATCCAAACCCTTTTTATTTTTTATTTTGAGACAGGGTCTTGCTGAGTTTACCAGGCCAGCCTTGAACTTAACAATGCTCCTGCCTTAGCTTCCTAAATAGCTGGAATTATAAGCATGTACCACTGCACCTGGCCTAGATCTTGTCTTCTAGAAGTGAGGCTCAAGAGCTGAATGATTAAGAGCACAGATGCTGGTCAAGCATGATAGCACCTGTAGTACCAACTATTACAGAGGCTGAAACAGGAAAGTCACATTAGCCCAAGAGTTCAGGGCCAGCATGAGCAACACAGCAAGACCCAACCTTCAACAACAATAGCAAAGCACCCATACTACCGGGAAGGTGGTGCTGCTTGGGAGGCTGAGGCAAGAAAATCAAAGCCAGCCTCAGCAATGGCGAGGTGCTAAGCAACTCGATGAGACCCTGTCTCTAAATAGAATACAAAAGCCCAGCGCAGTGGTACATGCCTGTAATCCCAGAGGCTCGGGAGACTGAAGCAGGAGGATTGGTAGTTCAAAGCTAACCTCAGCAACTTAGTGAGGCCCTAAGCAATTCAGTGAGACACTGTCTCCAAATAAAATATTTAAAAAGGGCTGGGGATGTGGCTTAGTGGTTAAGCACCCCAGGTCCAATCTCCAGCACCAAAAATAAAATAAAATACAAAATAGGACTGGCAATGTAGCTCAGTGGTCATGTCTTGGTACCAAAAAAAAAAAAAAAAACAGCACATATGATGAAGTCATACTAAATGGGTTTGAGTCCCATTCAATGAGGGAGACATAGACAGGCAGGGGATATCTCTGCATTTTAGCACGAGCCCCAGGGCACCTCTTTGTGCATAGTGTTGCCCAGAGCTGAGTCTTGTAAATACCCCTAGACACAAAGAAAGGCAGGAATTCTGGAAACAGGATTGTTCTCTTTGGCATAGTCATACACCACATTCAAACCACCACCAGGAAGATACAAAATCGGGGATGGGTTAGTAGAAGACATGGCATAGCAGCCAGTACTGTGGTTCAGGTTATCTAACCCTCAGCACCACCCTGTGGGAGTGCTTCCAAGTAAGAAAACTAAGGCAGCCGAGTAACCTGTGCAACAAGACAGCAGAGCCAGGCGCCGGTCCTAAAGCCCCTTGTAACCACTTCCCTGCTAACAACTGCAGCAGGATTCTGAGTAAGGGACATTAATCAAGGAATTTGCAGTGGCATGGCCTTTTCTCCCTTGGTACATAAAGAGTCCATAGCCCAGGTTCACACTGCTTCAGAACAAGTACCGCCATCTGTCCACACTCCTATTGTCAGATGGAAAACCTATGGATGTCAGAACTGTGTGGTCAACAAAGGCATTAAATCCTCAGCCTAGTTGACCCCAGATTTCTCCACACTTTAACCAGCTGTGATTCCAGATGGAACTGTTGCCAGCAGGCCTGCAATCATCAGCCCCCTGCCCCGAGAAACACAGATGTGTGCATTTCATACAGCAGGGGTGGGGGCGGGGAGTCTGGGTAAGCTGGGCTCCAGCCAACTCTTCCCCCGTCTCTCCCTGCAGTGGTGTTTCCCCAGGACCTGCTGGAGAAGGGCCTTGAAGCAGACAACTTTGCTATGCTGGGACTCGGAGATATCGTCATTCCAGGTGACTTCTGGGCCGTGGGCTGTGGTGCAAGGGTTCTCTAGAACAAGGAGGAGTACTGTGAAACACAGCTGTACTCTTTGGGAAAGGGAGTGAGAAAAAGGTCAGCCCAGGGTTTAATGAAGGATCCCACCTCAGCACACATTTTGGAGTATGAGTCATGTGCCAGGCCCTGAGCAGAGCCCTGGGCAGACAACAGCAAGCAAAAATGTCCTTATAGAGGGCCAAACACAACGGTGCACACCTGTAATCCCAGCAACTCTGGAGGCTTAGGCAGGAGGATCACAAGTTTGAGGCCAGCTTCTGCAACTTAGCAAGGCTCTAAGCAGCCCTGTCTCAAAATAAAAAATGAAAAGGACTGGGGTGTGGCTCAGTGGTGATAAAGCACCTCTCAGTTCAGTCCCTAGTATAAAATTAAAAGAGAGAAATGCTATCCCCATGGAGCTCTGGTCCAGTTGATAACTCAAGAACTACCAAAATAAGACTGGGGATGAGCTCAATGGTAGAGCACTTTCCTAACATGTATAACCCCTTGGTTCAGTCCCATTCCAGTACTGCCAAGAAAAAAGAATAAATGTACAATGAAAGACTAATACAGATTAAGATACACTCTGGGAAAAAGCCCATCCTATGACAATCTTAAAAGAACCTGACCCTCTTGTGCATATACAGTCCCAGTATTTCCAAGGATTACAGATGTCCTAAAACTGTCAAAGTCTCCTTGCTCCCCATCCCCTGTTCTGAGAAGCCTCAGGGAGAGCACCTGCATGCATAGAGATGTACTTCGTTGTACAAACTAGCGTTTGAGCCCTGTCTCTCTCTACATGTGGGTGCTGGTCAGTGTTCCCATGGGATATGACATAGGGGCCTTGTCCACAGTTCCAAGCACAGACATGCATCCCTCACATCATCAGCTTGCCTCACCCTGGGGCACCAGCATCCCAAATTCCCAGGCCAGAGCCACACTCCCACTCGGGACTGCTGAAGGCGCTGATCTCTGGAGGCAGTTTGTCTACAGACCTGGGCTGAGTGACAGCAGAGTGAGCACCAGTGGCCTTACTGGTTTCCCTAGTATCAGGTTCAGAACTGAAGAGGGTCAGAAGTCAGAGGATTGGAAGCCAGCTAAAAAGAACACATGGAACAAATAAAAAGCCAACTTCTTTCCCGTTGTAGGAAGTAATAACAGTTCTAATAACTAAGGATGTGGTATGTAATTCTGTTTACAATTCTTTCATCTCATGAAAGATATGTGAAGCAGAGGCTTGCCCTGTTTCACCAGTGAGGAAACACACTCAGAAATGAAGGGACTGTTAGAAATTAACATGTTTGTAAGCCAAACTCAAAAAGTCAAAAATCAGGTTTTCTCTCATATGGAAGTTAGAGAGGATAAAGAAAAAGAAAGATGGGGGTTGATTGTTATAAAAAGACCTGTAGAGTAAGAGGAAGGGAACCCTTCCTCTTAGGTAGGATGAGGGGAAATACTGGGAACAGTATTGGCCAAATTATATCGTTAAATCATGAGCATGTATAGATATGTAACAATGAGTCTCACTGATGTCTATAATTATAATGCACCAGCTGGGCATAGTGGCGCACGCCTGTAATCCCAGCAGCACTCGAGGCTGAGGCAGGAGGATCTCAAGTTCAAAGCCAGCCTTAGCAACTTATCAAGGCCCTAAAAACTCAGCAGATGCTGTATCAGAATAAAATATAGGGCTGAGGATATAGTTCAGTTATTAGAGTGCTTGCCTTACATGCACAGAGCCCTGGGTTCAATCCCCAGGGGAAAAAAGTGTGTGTGTGTGTGTGTGTGTGTGTGTGTGTGTGTGTATACATGTGTGTACACACACACACTCATATGTATATATATATGAATGACTAACCTGGGGATGTGGTTCAGTGGTTAAGCACCCCAGGGTTCAATCCCTGGAACCAAAAATAAAATAAAATTATAATACACCCCCAAAAAAAAAAAGTTTACCATTGGAACTGTACTTTTTTTTTTTTTTTAATTTTTTTTTTCTTTTAGTTGTAGATGGACAGCATGACTTTATTGTATTTGCTTATTTTTGTATGTGGTGCTGAGGATGGAACCCAGTGCCTCACACACGCCTGGCAAGCACTCTGCCACGGAGCCACGGCACTGTACTTTTTATTTTTTTAATTATTTTTAGTTGCTGTTGGACACAATACCTTTATTTTATTTTTTTTTTTTGAGAGAATTTTAATATTTATTTTTTAGTATTTGGCGGACACAACATCTTTGTCTGTATGTGGTGCTGAGGATCTAACCCGGGCCGCACGCATGCCAGGCGAGCGTGCTACCGCTTGAGCCACATCCCCAGCCCCTATTTTATTTATTTCTATGTGGCGCTGAGGATGGAACCCAGGGCCTTGCACATCCTAGGCAAGCGCTCAACCACTGAGCCACAACCTCAGCCCCGCAAAACTGTACTTTTGATAGTAATAACAATAACTATAGAATAATCATGACAGCTGCCAATTGTCAAGCACCTGCTGTTCATCGAGCACTGAGGCAGGTGCTGTCTGTCTGTTGTCTTCACTGCTCCTGGCAGCTCCATGAGGTAGAGGGTCCATTGTACAGACAGGAAAACTAAAGTTCAGAGAGTTGGTTCCACCTGCCATGGCCATGAGGGTCTGAGGGTGTGGGCTGGAACTCAAGGATTTCTGCAATTTGCAGTGCTATGAGGAGGGGTGACTGGCTTCCCCCGTAACCCGGAGAAAGCCACTCCACCAGACAGAAGAAATGCCATCCATTGAACCATTTGGCTCACCAGAGGATGATCTGTCACAGGCCCCCCCCCACAGAATTCTCCAGTGTCCTTGTTGGTCACAGTCCTGGGTTTAAGGCAAGCACAGGATATCTGCGTGTCTGTCCCTCCCAAATCCATATATATCTACAATCTTTCAGCAGCCACAATAAATGTAACTTGATCACGCCCTCACAGTCCGAGGGGAGCCTTGTTTTGAAGACCAGATGGACTTTAGGAATCAAAGTTCCACTCTCTGTGTAAGCCCAGTGACTCAGGAGGTCAAACAAGAGAATTGCAAGTTCAAGGCCAACCTCAACAAATAAGCAAGGCCCTAAGCAACTTTCTGAGATGCTGTCTCAAATTTAAAAAAAAAAAAAAAATGGGCACAATGAGGGGATGAGGATAATGGAAGTATTTTGCACTAGACAGAAGGGAGTGTATAGAGAGGAGGGGGCATGGGTGTAGGAAGGAGATAGTAGAATGAATGGACATTGTTACCCTATGTGCATATATGATTACATGACCTGTGTAACTCTGCATCATGCACAGCCAGATGAAAGAGAAGTTATGCTCCATTTATGTATGATGTGTCAAAATGCATTCTACTGTGCTGGGGTTGTAGTTCAGTGGTAGAGCATTTGCCTAGCCTATGTGAGGAACTGGGTTTGATCCTTAGCACCACATATCAATAAATAAAGAAAATAATGGGGCTGGGGATGTGGCTCAAGTAGTAGTGTGCTCACCTGGTATGCGTGAGGTACTGGGTTTGATTCTCAGCACCACATAAAAATAAAAATAAAGTACCTAAAACTAAAAAATAAAATAATTTTTTAAAGAAGAAATAAAATAAGATTCCATTGACAACTAACAAATATTTTTTAAAAAAATATTTAAATGCATTCTGCTCTCATGTATTTATTTAGAACACGTAAAGTAAATAAATAAATTTTAAAGGGCTGGAGATGTAGCTTGGTGGTAAAGTACCCCTGCATTCAATCCCCAGTATTAAAAAAAAAAAACAAAACCCTAGCCCAGAGCTCTGGACCCTCTGTTACACAGGAGACTTTTGTAGAGTTCTGCCACCAGGAGGCGCAGAGTGTTGCCTCTTTTCAGAAAGCAGCATTGGTCTCTGTCCACCACCTTCCTCCTCACAGAGGCTTCACTGCGGAATGACTTATTTCCCTCTTTCATTTCTTTATTCATGGATACTAGAGATTGAAGCCTTGGGGGCTTAACCACTGAATAATATCCCCAGCCCTTTTTATTTTTTATTTTATTACACTCACACACACAGATGTTGCTGTGTGTGTGAGTATAATGGCTGGAGCAGCTGACCATGTCTCAGGGACTTAGCGGCCTGTGGGTGGGAGTGTGGTTTTGAAGAGTGAGTAGGAATGCGGAGGATGGGCAGAACTGCCCTCCTCTCCTGAGCTCTGCAGAGCCTCCTGATTGTCAGCTTCCTACTCCCCTCTCCCGCTTCCTGCCAGGCAGCTGCACAGGAGTCTTTCTCAAAATCTGTTTTAGATTTTTCTCCTCCCTAGAACTCTTTTAGTGTGTCTCCTGCTCAGGGTGTAGACCTGGCTCATCCCCATAGCCTGATGCCTTGCACGGCTAGCCCAAGCCTGCATCTGCTGCCAGCCTTACTGGCCCTCCAGTCCCTACCCACTCCCCTGCCAAGCCCTCTTTCCTGGGGTCTGCACACACACAATCTCCTCTCCTGAAGGGTCACTTCCAAGAAGCCCTCCTTTATCCCCCTCTTCTACCAGCAGGCTGGGTTCATCACAGCACATCTCCCCGTGACACAGGAAGCACCCATTCACAGAAGCCACACTAACTTTTGTCACTATTTGAAGTATGTTACAGCATGTCTCCCCTCTGCTCCTTTGGCTGAACTCTGAGAGCTTAGCCATTGTGCCTGGTGCTTAATAGGTGGTCAGTAAACATTGGGACAAGAGACCCAGTGTGACATAGTTTGGTGCTGTGAGATGCCCAGTCATTGTAATCCCGGGCCAAAGCAAAATCCCAGGACTTGACTTATTGTTCTAGGTTGAAAAATGGAATTTCCATTGGCACTTATAGCATCAACCATACATTTGACCCCCAGTAATTGCTCCATGACTGGGAATTCCAGGTTGGGGACCAAGCCCAGTCTCCTGTTAGCTCGCAGCCTCCACCCATGCTCCCCTCTAACTCTGGCTCTCTCCCGCAGGAATCTTCATTGCCTTGCTGCTGCGTTTTGACATCAGGTAAGCGCGGGAGGGCCTGCTGTGCACTAGGGTTCTCCCAGGATTCTCCAGCGGCTTTCCAGAGCCCTGAGGAGGGACCTGAGGGGACCAGACCCTCCACCCCCACAGCAGCCAAAGCAGTTCCGATTTCATCTACATTCCGAAGTTGTAAGCATGCCAAGAGCCCACGGCCAAAAGTTTTTTGTTCACTTTGCTTTGTTTTTAAGTTGAGAATCATAAGCCAAGAGACCTGGTGGTACTTGTAGTGCTTTCTCACTGTGTGCCCTTGGCAAGTGGCCTGACCTTTATGAGCCTCAGGTTTCTTATCCTTAAGTGAGTGAAAAACGAGTATCTACCTTAAAATTACCCTGATAATGGAGAGGGGAGTGCTAGGCACAGGATGACCTCGGTGGCTCTGGGGGAGGTCAGCTATGGTCAATCATTGTCCTCAGCCTCATTTATCAGCCTGGGGTCAGGTCGTCATGTCCCAGCTGCTGAAGGTGTTCCTTGCCCTCTGCTTACTGAGATTCTTTTCAGTGTAAGGTAGAAAGTGAACACATGGGCTAGGCTCAGTGGTGCCGCCTGTAATAACAGCAACTCAGGAAGCCAAGGCAAGAGCATTGCAAGTTCAGGGCCCATCTCAGCAACTTAAGACCCTTCCTTAACATAAAAACGGCTGGGGATGTAGCTCAGTGGTAGAGCGCCCTTGGGTTTTATTCCTAATATCAAGGAGAAAAAGAAAAATAAAACACAAGAGAAAAGGGGCAACCTGGGTCACCACCTAAAACAAAAGGTCATGTTGGAGCAAAATCACCTGGGTAGTTGGGCCTCTTGCCAGCAGTAGGTACATGTGACTGCGCCGTCATTTTATGCTCAATCCTCCCAGCGAGTGTATGCACTCAATTTTGAGGTAGTTTGTGAATTTTTCATCTCCTCACACCTAGTAATTGCAAAAACACAAAAACACAGTACTAGTGTTGACAGTGGTAATGACAATTTCAATGCTAGCATCATTGAAATTCTATTCAGAGGCCAGGTGCAATGGGACACGCCTATAATCTCACAGCTCGGGAGGCTGAGGCAGGAGGATTGTGAATTCAAAGCCAGCCTCAGCAACTTAGTGATATTAATTAAAATATAAAAATGGGCTGGCGATGTGGCTCAGTGGTTGAGTGCCCCTGGGTTCAATCCTTGATACTAAAAGAAAGAAAATTCAGTTTGAGTGGGCCTCTGAAACACACAGGCTGACAGCCAGCCTTTGAAGGGCTCTGGCCAGGTGGTAAGTAGAAGTGCATCTGGACCAGCCAGTTCTATTCCTGGCTGTTCTGAGTTAAGACAAAGAGAAACCCACAGAAGTCCCTTGGCTCATTTGCTGCAGACACATTCAGCTGCCAACACCCTCAAAGGCAGAATTCCTTCCCACCATGAGCCCTCAGGGTAAGCAAGCCCCTCAGAGTGGTTCCAGAATCAGTGCGGTGTTCCCAAAGGGAGTCACTTGTACCCCATCGCTCATAACAGGATCGTGTCAGTGTACTTGTAGCTCAAGACTTTAGAAGCAACTAGGGCAAGGAGAGGGGAGTCAGAAGTATCCATTCATTCCACAGATGTTAACCTGAGCCTCTAGTACTTGGTGGGCACTGTTCCAGGAGCTGAGGACACACAGAGGTTATGTAGCTGGCATTGTAAAGGGAAGTCAGGTAATGGCAATGCCAGGTTGAATATGACTCGTGTGTTCTGAAGGGAACCTTGGATGAATCACCTCCAGGAAGCCACTGGCATGCAGCCAGCATCTGTTTAGCACCCACAAAAAGGTTGCTGAACCGTAGCATACACTGCACTGAAAAGCAATAACTTGCCTGTAAAGTTTGTCTTATTATTTCTCAAAGCTTGAACTCGGGATGTAGCTTGGTGGGAGAGTGGCTGCCTAGCATGAGTGTGACCCTTGGCTTAATCCCAAGCACTACCTACCCCCCCAAATTAAAAGGATCCACTTGTATCAGATTCACCTGGGTTGTTTTCAAAATGTAGGTCCTGTGCCTCGCCCTAAGCTCATCAGATCACCCTCCCTGCTGGGTGTGGCAGCAGACCCCTGTAATCCCAACAGCTGAGGGGGCTGTGGGCTCAAGGACTGGAAATTCAAGACCAGCCTCCACAATTTAGCCAGATCCTGTCTCAAATTTTTAAAAGGACTAGGGATGCAGCTGGGGTTGTGGCTCAGTGGTAGCGTACTTGCCTAACATGAGTGAGGTGCTGGGTTCGATTCTCAGCACACATATAAATAAATAAATAATAAAGGTCTGTCAACAACGACCAAAAAAAAAGGGACTAGGGATGTAGCTCAGTGATAAGGCACCCCTGGGTTAAATCCTAGTACCCAAAAAAAGGTCACCCTCCCTGGAGACTGGATCTAGAGCCCTACTTTTTTTTCCCTTCCTTCACAGCTTTCTAGATGATTTTTTATGCTGACTACACTTACAGCCACTGTTCAGAGTTCTTTTATTTGATACTCACAACACCAAGGAGACAGGCTCATGGTTTTTCTATTTTGCAGATAAGTAAACAGAGACTGAGAGAAAGAATGTGACTTGTTCAAAGATACGTAGCTGGGGGCAGTAGTGAGTGCAGCACGGAGCTCTGCCAGCCCCACAACTTACAGGGTCTCCCCCAGCTCCCTCCTTGGAAGAGTTACTGCCACTCCAGTTCCTGCACTAACTCCCTCTTTCTTCCCATGCCTTCCTGGAAGCTTGAAGAAGAACACCCATACCTACTTCTACACCAGCTTCGCAGCCTACATCTTCGGCCTGGGCCTCACCATCTTCATCATGCACATCTTCAAGCACGCCCAGGTGAGTAGGACTTACAGAGGGCTTATCTGTCATAGGTGCAAGCGGTCCAGAGGCAGGTACTGCCAGTGGTATCAGCAATCCCGTTTGTGATTCTCTTGACCTTTCTCTGGTGGTTGCAAGGTAGCTGCCATGCTCCAGGCAACTCCAGGGGCAAGGAAGAAGAGAAGGCCTAGCAGTCATACTGCCCACATCGTCAGGAGCGCGGGAACTTTCCCACAGCCCTATCAGCAACTTTCTGCTCACTTCTCAAAGGCCATTTAGATCAGTATCACACGGCCACCCTGGGAGCAGGAGCATGTGGGGAAGAGGACTGTGCTTCTGAAGCTGTGTAGTGGAGGCAGACGGAGCTGTGTAGTGGAGGCCAGGATGGGTGGGTGTTGGGTGTCCATTCTGGTGTCCACACAGATGAGATGTAAGGTGCTGAGGCTTCCCTTCCAGCTCCTTCCCAAGTTAGCCAAGGCTCTTTGTCCTCCTTCCACCAGAGTGAAGCAGCATAGTACGAGGACTAGGAAGGAAACAGAATACGTGATCGCCTCCTCTCTGTTGGCAACAAGAGGAGCTCGTATTTGTTTGGCATCCCACATTGCAGGCTCTGAGCTCATGAGGGTCCCCTAAGAATAGATGAGAAACTAGAGCTCAGGTACCGCACTGAGTATATGTGTAGTGGAGCCAGGATTCAAGCCTGGATCGACTTGCATGCCCAGGCTCTGCCCTGGCTGTAGGAAAGGCGGTGCGCAACAGGCTAAGGGAGCTCTGCTAGGAATCCAGACAGTCGACTCTTGAGATTGTGGGCAGGTTGGCTGTTATGCTTGGTTTTCCTCATTCATTCATAAAACCAGAAAAGATAGATAAATAGCCACCTTGGAGTGGTTTGAGGATGAGTTCATATAATTGAACTCCCTAGAGACATCTGGACCAGTTAACATCAGCTGTCATCACAGTAGTCTCCCCTCACCCTCCTACAGACTTTTGCTGTGGTTTCAGATACCCAGAGCTCAAAAACATTAAATGAAAAATTATAAAAATAACTTATATTAAGTTTTAAATTGCATGCAGTTCTGAGTATCATGATGAAATCTCTCACCATCCCAGAAGAACCATCTCTTTTTTAAGGGATGTATGCACATTGTATGCACCACCCACCCATTAGTCACTAGCCATCGGGGTTTCAGACAGGGTTCAGTGTTACCCACGCTTTCAGGCATTCACAATAGGGCATGGGGGTGGGTACTACTGTACTACTGTTGCCTTTCCTTTTCCCCCTCCCCATGACTCAGCCACAGAAAAACTGCCTTTGAATTACTACAGAAGCTTTTTATTGATCACTGTCAGGCACTCTGCTAAACCCTTAAAGAAGTCCCTTAGCCCATAGGTGAAGATACCAAGAACCCTTGCAGAACCACCTTGCACTCATTTCTGCTCCATATGTCCTCAGGGGCCAACTTAGAATGACATGCACTTGGCAAGGGGATCACAGAGTGAGTAGATCTGGGTTGGGTGACTAGTTCAAAGGCCTTTTGGAGGTCTCTGCTCCAGTTCCTAGCGTCAGAACTATTCCCTTGGCAGCCACCAGGTGGCAGGCTTGCCTTCTGGCTGTCTTGACTCAAAGAAGGATCCATTCCAAGCTCTCACACATGTAGGGAGCAGGAGTAAGAGATGGTCCTCTCCTTTGTGGGGAAATTGCAACCCTAGGAGGAAGGGAGACTTCCCCAAGTCACACAGCAAGTTGAGCTGGGCCCCTACAAAGCCCTAGACTCTGGTCCCTGGCCCCAGACCTGTGCTATACTCCAGCTGCTGCTCAGCCCTTTTGCCCAATCATCCACGTAGGCATCACCCTTAAAATGCTTCTTGGGAAGGGCATCAAGGACACCAGGAGAACTTGTTCCATGAAGCCTCCCCTCTCTAAGACACAGGTAGTCCTGGTGCCAGCATTGCTCTAGCAAGGAATCACTTGGGTGTCCTCTATGAGAAGTTCAGCTTATCCTCTTTCAGAATCCTGCTTCAAGCCAGAAAGCCAGCAGCCTCCTCAGGAAGGCCTGTGGATATGTTTGAGTCTAATGTTATTGTGCAGAGGGAGAGACAAGCCCAGAAAAGGAAGCAGTTTAGCCATGGTGACATAGCAAAGCCAGTGGAAAGCCAGGAGCCTGTCCTAGCTCTTTGCCCTGAGCTGTACAGCCCATCTTCTCCTTGGCACTGACTGGTGAAGTTCCCTGGATCCTTGAGAGGAAAATAAATAATACAGACTGTATCCCTCTGATAATAGTGAACCTACTGCTTCCTAAAGGAGCCCTTCCCATTGGCCCCTGAAACCTCTCAGTGACTGCCAGTTCCCAGGTGAAGCTGCCTGCAAGGGAAGAGCCAACTTTCTACCTCCTTGCCCTAGAAACCTTCTCTGCCCAGTCTGGCTTTGGTGAATAGAACACACTGGTCTTAGAGGCAGAGGAACCTAGGTCCAAATCCTGGCCAACTGTGATTTTTTTTTTTAATGATTTTTAGTTGTAAATTGATTATTTACTTATTTATTTATATGCAGTGCTGAGGATTGAACCCAGGGCCTCACACATGCCAGGCAAGTGCTTTACCACTGAGCCACAACCCCAGCCCTCAACTGTGATTTTGAATCGGTCCTTCAATTAGTCTTGCTAATTGCTGAGGCTGGCTTTGAACTCAAAATCCTCCTGCCTCAGCCTCCTGAGCTACTGGGATTACAGGTGTGTGCTGCTACGCCAGCATAAATCTTTCTCTTGTGTACCACTTGGCTGTTTCTTACAGTCGTGTGGTTTGTTTGTTTGTTTAAGTTGTAGATGGACACAATACCTTTATTCTATTTTTATGTAGTGCTCAGGATGGAGCCCAGTGCCTCACACACGCGAGGCAAGCGCTCTCTCACTGAGCTACAGCCCCAGCTCTTCTTACAGATTTTAATATGGACCTTTGTCATTTTGTTATTGTTTTGTTTTGGTTTTTGTTTATTACTCTTGGCTCGAAATCTAGTACACAGCAAAGATCTAATGCCAGTGGAAGAAGCACAGCTGTCCAGAGTCAAATCCCAGCTAACACATCTATATGACCTTTGGGCAGGTCATTTCCTCCTGAGCTTCAGTAACATCATCTGTAAAAACCAGATCCTAATACTTAGGGTTTTAATAGATTCAAGGATAATCTCCATAAGATGTGGTTCACAGCCCACCTGGGCAGGTGCCAAGAAATGATCTGAAGATCTGACTGTGCAAAGGGAAGAGAGAGCCCTGTGTTCCCTGACTGCCGGCTGCTCTGCACCAAGGATGGTATCTCCGAGACACCCTAACTTCATGAACACCCATGAAGAAGCCGGTCACTAGTATTTATCAGGCCCTGATTGGCTGATTGTTAATGCGGCATGAACAAGACAGCTGGGCCGGCACTGACCCAGGCCACAGTCCCTCAGGGGAGGAGACACCAGTCAGCAAGGGCCCAGGACCATAGATTGACCAGGAAATGCCCTAAGGGTGAGAGTTAGAGGGCTCTGGGAGCACGCATTAAGGAGACCTGTTCCCTTGTGAGTGCACGCTCCCAGGGAGGAGAGGTACTGTCAGCTGAGGGCTGAAGGAAGAAGGACCTGGACAAAGGCGGAAACAACCTCCAAGCCACAGAGACAGTACACACAAAGGTCCTGGGACTGGCCAGAGCAGGCAAGGTCAAGTGAGGGTGGAAAAGGAAGCAAGAGCCGCATTTCCTGGGGCCTTCACACCTGGCCAGCACTAGGGAAGGGTGAACTGTGGATCCATGTTTACCTTTCAGGTGCTGCAAGGGAACAGCCGGCATGTCTGGGCTGTAGAGATGGGCTGAGACATGCCAGGGTGGTCAGCTGAGGGCCTTCACTGGGCATGAGGATGCCCTGAGGGGCTCTTAGTATACTTGTCCTTTCTCTTAAGCCAGCTTTACCAGGAATCTCAGCACAGACTTTTGGGGCCAGATTGCCTGGGGGTAAATCCTGGGGAGCCAGTGACCGCTGGGTCACCTTCACACAAGCTGCAGCAAACTCCGAAAGCATAGCGGCTATGTCATCATCGTCCCCATTACAGAAGCATCCCCCAGAGCATTTGCTGCAATTCGAGCCACCTACCCTAAGCCTGGGCAGCAAGGCCTCTGAGAATGAGAGTGCCCGGGCAGCTGCAGTTTGGAATCTGGTGTCTGAGTGGTTCACACTGCCAGCCAGACTCCCAGGACCCCTTGAAGCCCTGTGTCCTTGAGTGTCTGTGTTTGCTGCAATCCCTCCAAGTGAGGATCAGCTCTGGTCTAGGAGTCTAGGAACCCTGGGTTCAGGTCCAACCACTGCCTATCCCATAGTTAAGCCCAGGAGAGGGTTGGGGTGCGGGGCATAGCCCTGAACAGGTGCCCTGCCCAGCACTGCCTGACCAGCCTCTCTCTCACAGCCTGCTCTCCTGTACCTGGTACCTGCCTGCATTGGCTTTCCCGTCCTGGTGGCGCTGGTCAAAGGAGAAGTGACAGAAATGTTCAGGTAAGGCTGGGTGGGGCAGACATTCACTTGGACCCAGGTGCACCTTCAGGTGGCGGCGGTGCACATCTCCAGAGACCACTGTTCCCTCTCCACCTGCTCCACCTCTCACTGTCTTCCAGCACCTGAGCTATGGCTGTGGACACCAGTGGAAGCCTTTGCCTGGGCCAGGAGCCTAGGAGGATGAGGCCTCGTGGCCTCATGGCAGCTGGTCTTAAGAAGGGAACATTAGTGTGGGTTTCTCCCCAACCACAGCCCAGAGTCCCGGGTTCTCAGCCTGGCTCTGCCATCTGATGACTTGAAGAGTGTCTTTCTCCTCCCCCAGCATCAGTTTCACACGTGAGCAGTGAGACGGGATGTGTGGGAGAAAGTGCCCTCTGTTCAGAGTCACGTGTTGGTCCCTGTTAGCCGCCTCCATGGCCTTCACTGCACAGCTCACTGCTCGCTCCCCATCTAAGCCTGTCTCACTCACATACCCCTTCCCCAGGGCCACATCCACATTTGCCACACCTCATGCACAGCCCCACCCCCTACCCCAAGGCCTGCGTGACTCCAGCAGGTGTCCACTCCCTAGCACCACCGACCCCACCTGCCAGGGACCTAGAAATAGCTGCCAGCTGTGATTAAGCTGCCCACTCGGGGGCTTCCACCCAGCTCCACCTGCCTGGTCTCCAAGTTGCCCCTCAAGTGCCTGCCAGGGCTTCCTGTGCACCTGGCTGCCCGCAGGGCAGCCTGTGACTCACCCCTCCCCCGTACCTGCCTCTGCCCTCCCTGTCCTGCCTGGAATCCCAGCTCCCAGCCTGCATGCATATCCTCCTGGCCTGGCAAAGCCCTGTGATCTCTGAGGCAAGTTGGGTGGGGAAATGAACTTGAGGACAGATTTGGGGAACCTTTGGGATGAGGCATGGCACCTGATCCCCGAGTTCAGCATCTCACTCATCCAGCTTCAGGCCCTACCACCCCACCCCCTGGGGTCACCTCCCTAGCTCAGTCCTGTTAGGCTCTCAGCAGCCAGAACTCTGCCCAGCCAGGCCAGGAGGTACCTCCCTTTGTGTTCCTCAATGCTCTGGTGTCCAGGCAGCCTGCCCCACCTCTGCCCCCACTCACCCAGGAGGTCCTTGGGGAAAGGTGAAAGACAGGGGGTCTTTCTCTCTCTCCATCCTGTCCTCTCCTCTCTTCTTCTCTTCTTTTTCTTTTTTCTGTGGTGCTGGGGGTTGAACCCAGGGCCCTGCGCTGCTAGACCTTCCGCTGAGCCACACCCCAGCCCTGCTCTCTTTTTATGTCCTTTCCTCTCTCCCCCTGACTTTGCACTTTTTGCTTTATTTTTTTCTTTTATTATTATTGTTCTTTTTTTCCCCCCCCATGTGTGTGGCGGTGGTCGTACTGGGGATCACTCAGGCTGTTTCACCACCAAGCTACATTCCCAGTCCTTTGAGACAGGATCTTGCTAAGTAGCTGAGGCTGGCCTCAAACTTAGCGATCCCCCTGCCCTAGCATCCCAAGTAGCTGGGATTATAGCATGGGCCATGTCACCTGGCTCATTTATTTTTAAATTGTTTCAAAATTTGGTTTAAACATGGTTCAGAATTCCATGGCTATGAGAGGGAGAACATCCTCGTGCCCCAGCCACCAGAGGCCAGCTCTCGAGTACATTCAGAAACACCTGTGATCTGAGATGCAAATATGTCTCGATGATGGTGGCATTCTGTGTCTTGATTTTTTTGCACATGTGTTTTTGTGGTTTCCTGGTGCTGGGGTTCAAGCCTCACACATGCTAAGCATACCCAGCGACACTGCCAGCCTTGGTTTTTATCTGAGACAGACCTCGGCAGCAGCACATGGCACAACCAGGGCATTCTTGCTCTTCTGCTCAGCTGAGTGAGCACCTGTCCTTGTAGAGGTACACCTGTCCTTGTTCTCCAAGTAAAACTGGCCTCTTTTCACAAAGTCTGAAAGTGCAGAGCAAGATAAAAATAAAATGGTTGTGCTCCTTGCCCCTTGGAAACGCAGTCTGTCTCCCTGAGTCTTTCCCTCTCCATCTCTTGTTCTCTCTCTCTCTCTGTCTCTGTCTCTCACACAGCTACGAGTCCTCTGCGGAAATCCTGCCTCATACCCCGAGGCTCACCCACTTCCCCACGGTCTCGGGCTCCCCTGCCAGCCTGGCCGACTCCATGCAGCAGAAGCTAGCTGGCTCTCGTCGCCGGCGCCAGCAGAATCCCAGCGCCATGTAATGCCCAGCGGGTGCCCACCTGCCCGCTCCCCCCACTGCCCCGGGCCCAAGGTAGGGCATACACTCTAGCTCTCCATGGCCACCAGCACTCTGCACACCAAGCCCTTTGGGGAGCAGGGAGCCCCAGAACTTTGGAGTATTTGGGGCTGGGGATGTGGCTCAAGTGGTAGCGCGCTCGCCTAGCATGCGTGCGGCCCGGGTTTGATCCTCAGCAGCACCACATACCAACAAAGATGTTGTGTCCGCCAAGAACTAAGAAAAAATAAATAAATGTTAAAAAAAAAAAAAAAAACTTTGGAGTATTCACCAATATTATGGGGCTCATGTGAGAGGGTGGACATAGGTGGCCCTTGTCAGATAGTGGTGGATACTGTGACCGCTTACTGTGTGCACAACCCGAGCCACGATGCTGCTGCTTTCAGAACCTTTCTTTCTTCATCTGTAAGTGGGCACATTCCTGCCTCACAAGGTTAATCTGGTGAGGAAACGTGTGTATTGTCCTTGGCATGTACACAGTTGCTCAGTAAGTGAAGTCCACAGTAAGAGTTAAGCCAAGGTGTCCATCTTCAAAAACAGTCTCCACCACTCACACCCCTGAAGCTGAGCTGTTGGGCTCCTGCCATGCGTCCTGAGAGGCAGCCCATCCCATCGGCTCAAGTTTGCTGTCTTTCCCCATACACACACTCTTTAGCAGAAGGTTCAGGAAGCTTAAAGATGATCCATCTAAGCTCATACCCAACCTCTCCTACTTGCTGCTGTTCTTGCTGCCTCTTGGTACCACGAGGGTACAGAGAAGGCAGAGTCTGGGGAGGCCACCTTGGGGCTGGGGCCAGGTACTGGCAGATACTGGGCAGTGATACAGAGCTGATGATTCTTATATGCCCAGGGGTTTCCTGGGATGGCAAGGGTGGGGAGGCAGCAAAGTTCTGTCTCCGCCTCCGCTGAATGTGTTTTTATTGTCTTTTTTTCTAATCAGTTATGAGGAGTCAAATCCTAAGGATCCAGCAGCAGTGACAGAATCCAAAGAGGCCACAGAGGCATCAGCATCGAAGGGACTAGAGAAGAAGGAGAAATGATGCAACTGGTACCCGACCCCCTCAGGGCCAGACCAGCCAGGGAGATGGGCTGACAGGCGTGCATGGGAGAGGGTTCAGGACACTGCTCCAGGACTGGGACGGGGGCAGCAGGATCCCTCCAGCTAGGTCTCTGTGGCCTCTGTTTTCCTCTCCCCCCTTCTGTGGCCCTCCTCTGCTCTCTTCATCCCCTGCAGGCAAAGGAAACCAACCCCCAGCTTCCTCCCTCCCCCGGAACCAGGTGGGAAAACTGGGTGTGATTTTTAGATTTTTGTATTGTGGACTGACTTTGCCTTACATTAAAAACTCATCCCATGGCCAGGGTGGACGCTGTGCTTCTGTAAGGGTCCTCTGCACATGCACCCAGTGCCTTGTCCTGGGTTTACTAAGTCTCATCTGCCCACCCAGAAACTTCTGCAAGCGCTCTTCTGAGTGCCCGCTCAGGTGCTGGGTCAGTTTAGCACCCCAAGAACACCCTCTGGCCAGCAGGGGGGGCCCACAAGCCCTCCTGAGCCACAGGTTTTCCTCATCACCTGCTTCTGGATACTTGGGGCAGTAAGGGTGCTGGGCAGTCACTCACCTTGGTGAGTGGTAGGGAAAGAACCAGAGGCCAACCTGACTCGGCAAGGGGACCAATAGTTATAAAGCCAGCCTGCCAGCTCCTGTGGACCCAACGTCCATATGGCTTCAGCTGGTGACCCACACTCTAGGCTGCCGTGGAGTTCAAGGCCCCATCTCTCCCATTCTGCCCATTCTGGGTTCTTCCCCAAAAAAGCAGCCAGTTACAACACAAAGGCTGGTCCTTTAGAGAGGCTGGAGTGCAGAAGGGACTCAGTGTCTCCTAGGCCATCTAGGCTCAGGAACTATAAATACCAGGACCAGAGTTTCCCTAACCCCTGTCCTGCATGAGAGCCCCCAGTGGACTGGGCAAGAAGTGACACGGCCTTCATCCATGTGCCTGGGAAAGGGTCGCTGGGTGGGGCCACAGAGACAGAAAGCTGTGGCCATTGTTCTCCCTTGCCCAAGCTCCAGGTTCACAGGCTAAAAATAACGGGCTTCCAAAAGACAAGTGTGGCCAACGCCTCAGAAGTGAGACCGATGCGGGCATCTCATTGTCACAGTCTTAGGCTGTAGGTGCTGTTGTCAGCCCAGTGTGCAGGTGAGGGAATGGAGGAAGCCTGTCCACAGACAGGGATTTGGCCTTGATCAATTCAGGTGGGAATTGAGAGTTCTAAGGACTGTTCCACTGCTTTCCAGACCCCTGGGACCAAGTCTCTGTAGCTAGTATGCTCGGCCCCTCTGAGCGAGCCACCCAACTTCTCTGGGCCCAGGATACTATGAAAAAGGAAGGAAATCTCAGGCTTCTAGCCAGGGGGTCCTTTCAGGGACTCCTGGATCTCTGCAGATTCCAGCTGCCTCTAGAGGGAGGCCGTGTGGTCCTGGAACAAAGCCCCTCTGAGGGCGGCAGATGGGGCAGGCAGCCCAGGCACACAGCGTGGTTGGCTCTGTGGCCCAAGGCCCACAAAGGCCTCATTGAGTCACCGCCGGCCCCCGGCGGAGGCTGAGGTGGCAATGGCGCCGGGCGCCTGCCACCTAATGACCATCCTGGCCTGGCCAGATGTTCCACAGACCTCGGCAGGGCCGCCCGGCCAGCCGGCACCGCAGAGGCCACTCCAATTCCAATTAACCAGCTTTAGCTGAGCAAACAGCGGGCAGCGGGGCCCAGCCCGGGCGGTAGGCCCAGCCTGCAGAGCCTCCGAGTCTAGACTCCAGATGTGAACCGCCACCGCCCGAGTCCCATGGAAAAATGGCATCAGGCCGGGCACGGATTGGGTCTGCACTCTGGGCGGCAGGGGTGGGTGGCTGGGCAGGGCTAAGGTGGGTCTGGTGCCAGCCTCTCCCTGGGGTGGGGGCAGATTCTTGAGAAGCTACTCTACTGCCCCTGATTGTGTCCTTGTCTGCCTCAGTCTCCCCTGACCACAGTACAAGGGGGCTCCAGCCCCACGGAGAGCCCCAGTACAGGCTTGGTAAGCAGCAGTTTCACATGGGACTAGCATTATGCTAGCATCTTAAAAATATTTAATCATTGTAGTAACTCTTAAGATACCTCCTTCCCACCCCCCTTGGTAATGGCGATTGAACCCAGGGGTTCTTTACCATGTCCCCAGCCCTTTTTTTTTTTTTTTTTTAGTTGTAGATGGACATAATACCTTTATTTTATTTTATTAATGTGGTGCTGAGGAATGAACCCCAGGCCTCACACATGCTAGGCAAACGTTCTACCACTGGGCCACAGCTCCAGCCCTCCAGCCCTTTTTTTATTTACTTATTTTTTCATTTGTGATCATGAGGATTACCTTTTTCTAAATTTAGAGACAGAGTCTCACTAACTTGCTGAGGCTAACTTTGAACTTGTGATCCTCCTGCCTCAGCCATGAAGTCCCTGAAATTACAGGCATGGGCCACCTTACCTACTGCAGCCAGCTGCAGGTGGCCTTGAACTTGCAATCCTCCTGCCTCAGCCTCACTGGTATGACGGTGCCCCCATGCCTAGCCTTACTGTTTTTTACAGATGAGGGAAAGGAGGCAAAGAGGCCTTAAGTATCAAGGGAGCATTTGAACCCAGGGTGCCTGATTTCCATGACCATGACAGCTGACCATGGTGGCATTTGACATAAATTCGAATTCTGGATTTCCTGGATCTCTTCTTGGTTCTGTGGATCGGTCATTGGGTGCAACCTAGAGTCACAGTGCAGGGCTGGCTCCCACAACGTGTGACTGAGAGCCACCATGCTGTCCTGTTTCCCCAGCTGTAAAGGAGTAAAAATCTCCTCCCTAGGCGAGTTTATCTTCTCAGGTGGAAAGCCTTGAGCCCTCTATGGGGCCCACTAGCAGGAATGTAAGACACCAATCAGGTGGTTGGGAACAGCAGGGTACACGAAGGTCAGATACCCACTCACCCTGAAGGGGATACAGGTTATGACAGCATAGGAATGATGCCTCGGATTGCCCTGATCCTGTCCCATCCCGAGCAGCAAAGCAAAAACCTGTGCAACCCAAAGGTCAGAGTCCTGGTGTGTGGCCCCGCGCGGTGGCGCTAGCCTGTAACCCCAAAGACTGGAGGCTGAGGCTGGAGGATCAGGAGTTCAAGGCCAGCCTCAGCCACTTACCAAGACCCTGTCTCAAGATATACAGGGCTGGAGGTGTGGTTTAGTGGTCCAGACCCCACTACCAAATAAAGCTCAGCTGTCCCTGTACCAAGGGGTAAAACTAGCCCTTGGGGGGGGTGCTGGGATTGAGGCTCAGCCTAGCACGGGCGGGACCCGGGTTTCGATCCTCAGCACCACATAAAAATAAAGGCATTGTGTTGTGTTCATCTACATCTAAAAAATAAATATTAAAAAAAAAAAAAAACTAGTCCTTTCAAGACAGCAAGACCTACAGAGTCACAAAGTGAACATCCCAGGTGGAGTCTGCTCTCTTCCCGCCCCTACCCCGTGTGACTCCCCGAGGGATCCCAGGCACAGTCGAGGGAGGCGGAGGCTGCATCCTGCCGGGCTCTTCAGGAAGGGCCGAGCGAGCGGGAAGGAAAGCACCACCTCCCGCCCCCGCCGCAACCACACCTGGGCTCTCCGCGCGGGCAGCCCCCCCCCCCCCCGCCGGCGCCCGGCTCCAGCGAGTCTGGGCCGCCTCCCCGCACGCCCAGTGGGGGCCGCCAGATGGGCCAGCTGCCCGCCCAGCGACGCAAGCAGGAAACTGCAGCCAGGCGGCCAGGAAGGCGCGCTGGAGGGACAAAGGGGCGGGCCCGGAGCGGGCCCCGCCCACCAGGGCGCGCTGGGACGGGCCGGCTGGGCGCGGTCCAGTCCGAACCCTGCGCGCCCTCGCGGGTTTCCTGGAACGAGTATTTTGCGTCTTGTGACTCGGTTTTCAAACCTGTAAAATGGGACTGCTAATCTCAGCTCGTGTCACAGTGTGACTTCAGGGCAATTTCCTTCCCTTCCGTTCTTGGTTTCTTACCTGGAAGAAGGAGAACAAATGTGCCTCCCTCCGCCAGGGCTGTCTCCACTGGAGTGTAAAGTCTGGGAGGGCTAAAGCCACGTGTTTTCCTCTCCACGATATAACACCAGGCTCAGTGCCCGAAACATTCAGTATTTGTTAAGTAAATGAATATAAAGGTCTGGGACAACCCTGAGTCCAGGCACATTAGTGAGCCCTTGACAAATGGACACATTTGCTTTGCTTGGTGCAAATGCTTGCCAACGGTGTGGCTTCCTGTCTACTGAGTTTTATTTTCCTCCTCCACCTTAACGGGTGGGTATGAGGACTGAACAATGATCCAAGGACAGCACCTACAGTATGTCCTCAGCAGATGGTATGTATGGAAGAGTCTTCAAGGTATGAAAAAAGAGACAGGATTTGGTAAATTTGAAGGTAGAGGAATTGGGTGTCTTAGGAAATATATTCTGTGAATACAAACTTATATATTTTGTATTTTTAAGATTTTGAGCCAGATGAATCTGTTCTCAAAAAAAAAAACAAAAAAAACACATGGGCTGGGGATGTGGCTCAAGCGGTAGCGCGCTCGCCTGGCATGCGTGCGGCCGGGATTCGATCCTCAGCAGCACATACCAACAAAGATGTTGTGTCTGCCGAAAACTCAAAATAAATATTAAAAAAACAAACAAACACACAATTGCCAGAGGCAGTGGCCACACCTGTAATCCTAACCACTAGGGAGGCTGAGACAGGAGGATCATGAGTTCAAAACCAGCCTCAGCAGTTTAGCAAGGCCCTAAGCAACTCAGCAAGACTTTGTCTCTAAATAAGATATATATATTTTTAAAAGGGCTGGGGATATGGCTCAGTGGTTAAGTGCCAATGGTACAAAAAAAAAAAAAAAAACCCACCAGCACAATTGCAATAAAAATGAATCTAGCCTTAGGGGAGAAAAGTATTATCTGCATATGGCATAAGGAAGAAAGGAGGCATATGAAACTGAGGGTCTGAGTCCTGCCCAGGATCACAAACAGCAAGGAAATGGCAAAGAGGAGATTTGAATGCAAATTCAATGGACTCCAAATTAAATACAAGGAGCAGAGGGGAGAAAACTCACCTCCCTCACTTGCCTTTCCTCATTTCCACCAAGAGGAGGCACTTGGCCCCAAGGAGAGGCAGGAGGGAGGGAGGGAGAGAAGCTAAAAACTCGATCGATGTCAGGTGAGCAGATCCCAAGGGCCAGGCCCGGGAGCCCAGGTTCGATGCTGATGGCAATGGGCAGCCAAGAGAGTACCTTGAGCAGGAGAGTGGCACAGTCCTCCCCCTCCATGCTCTGGCTGAACCAGGGCCTCGCCCATGCTGGGCAAGCGCTCCGCTCCAAGCTGCTCCCCAGTCCTTTCTTTTTTTTATTTTGAGATGGGGTCTCCATAAATTGCCTCTGTGGGCCTGGAATTTACAATCCTCCTACCTCTCCTCCCAAGTCTGGATTTCAGGCAGGCACCACTGTGCCCAGCATCCTCTCTAGAAATGGAGAAGGTGCCAGGCACAGTGGCTTACACCTGTAGCCCCAGCCATTTGGGATACTGAGGCAGGAGGATCACAAGTTCAAGGCCAACCTGGGCAATTTAGCAAGGCCAGAGCAACTTAGAAAGACTCATAAAAAATAAAACAGGCTGGGGATATAGCTCAGTGGTAAAGTCCCTGAGTTCAATCCCCAGTACCACCTGCCCCCAAAGAGAAAGAAATGGAGTCAGAAAACCAGGAACAGGGCTTCAGGCCAGTGATGCTGCTGCTCCCAGTGATAAAGGCTGGGAGGGGCCCAAGAGGACGGTGAACTGGAGAGACCAAGGACTGAAAGCAGGCTAGTGTGGACTCAAGGTCATCCAGCTGCTCCTCCGTAGCAGGGTGGTGTCATAAACCCATATCCTGACTCCACTTACCGATTTCCTCTTCCTCAGGGATGATTCATCCTGCACCGCTGCCACCTGAAATGCCCTGGAGCCAGGCGTGACCTTGCACTCCTGTCATCCCAGTTGCTAGGGAGGCTGGGGCAAGAAGACTGCAAGTTCAAAGCCAGCCTCAGCAATTTAGCGAAGCCCTAAGCAACTTAATGAGACAGTGTCTCAAAATAAAAAATGTTTAAAAAGGACTGGAGATGTGGCACATAGCTGAGCACCCCTGGGTGCAATCCTTGGGGCCAAAAAAGAACAAAAAAAACCCAAGCAGAACTGGGAGTGTAGTTCTGTGATGGTATAATGCCCTGGGTGCATTCATTTTTAAAAGGCTGAGGGGTAGCATTTCCCTAGTATGCCTGAGACCGAGGCCCTAACTTTTTTTTTTTTTAACCAGGGATTGAACCCAAGGTTGCTTAATCACTGCTATATCCCCAACCCTTTATATTTTGGGACAGGGTCTGGCTAAGTTGCTGAGGTTGCCTTTGAACTTGCAATCCTCTTGTTTCAGCCTCTTGAGTCTCTGGGATCACAGACATGGGACATCGTGCCCTGCTTCAAGTGTTTATAGATCTTACATTCTGTGTGTGTTGGGGGGTGGTACTGGGAATTGAAACCAGAGGTGCTCTACCCATGAATAACATCCCCAGCCCTTTTTAGTTTTTATTTTTTAATTTTGAGACAGGGCCTCGTTAAATGGCCCAGGCTGGCCTTGAACTTGTGATCCTCCTGCCTCAGCCTCCTGAGTAAGTGGGGTTACAAGCGTGCGCCACTGTGCCCATCTTTACCTCCTTCACCCTCACGTAACCCTTCCCTCACAATATGCTCAGTCTTCATTTCACAGATAAGGAAATAAAGGCCAAGAGAAGAAGGGACCTGCCCAAGGTCACACAGCAATCAAGAGCCTTCCCAAACCCAGAGGATGGCACAGGCAGAAGGCTGAGACAGGAGGATTGCAAGTTTCAGGTCAGCCTCAGCAATGTAGTGAGATCTCACCCTGTCTCAAAAATTAAAAATAAATAAAAAATAAATAAATAAACAGGGCTGGATACGTAGTTCAGTAGTAAATTGTCCTTGGGTTAAAGCCACTGGGATTGCAGGCATGGACCACTGCCTGGGCATAAAGGTCTTAATTGACTCCCCGTCCTCCCCATCCCCCACACACAAGCCCGGTACTGGGAATGGAACCCAGAGCCTCTGGCCAAGTGCTCTGCCACTGAGCTACACCAGTCCTTTGCTAACTTTTATTTGTGTCTCAATACAAAAAAAGTTGGGGAGTGGGATAAATAAACACCTTCCTGCCACCCAGAAATTCCTGCCATCAATGTTTTTCAGTTGTCTCTCTGCTTATTACATATTTTTAAACCCAAATCAGACCTGCAGCGCATATTGTTTTGACACCTGTTTCGTTTCCCCAGCCAACTACCTCCTTCCCATGTAAGCAGCCTTTGTCATCCTATCTAATACCCAGAGAGCAATCAACCTTTGTCATTTTAAGGAAGGACAGGTGGGACAAACAGACATCTGCATGGGAAGGCAGACACCTGCCTCTGAGGTGAGCCAGCTACAGTCTTCCGTGGGAGATGGGCCCCTCCTACTGCTTCCTCCTGCCACTCCAAGGCTGTGGAGTGGTCCAGCCCAGTGTCCCTAGCTGGGGAATACAGGTGGGGACTCAGACCCTAGGTTTTGCATTCAAAGCCTCCAGGTGCCTGTGCTCCTGAGGCACGCGGCCTGGCTGGCTCCAGGAGCTGGGTGCCCATTCTGTTTCAGAGGAACCCAGGGCTTAGTGGGGTGGGGGGTGTAGAAGCCCGAGAGCCACAGAGTCACAGATGGGGGAGAAGAGAAAACCCCAGGAGCAGGCTAAACAGCCAGATGCCTAGGTTGGAGTTGGGGGAAAGGGCTAGCCCTTGCTGCCTGACCCAGGTCCTTTCTGCTTTGACAGGTCCGCTATATGATTATGAGAGCCTGTGTGTGTGTGTGTGTGTGTGTGTGAGAGAGAGAGAGAGAGAGAGAGAGAGAGAGAGAATGGAGAATGTATTCTTATGAGAATCTGTGCAAGTGTTTGGGTTTGGACTAGTATGTGGGTGAGTGAAAGGGTGCTGAGATCTGAAATCTGTAGGGCAGTGTTGTAGATGTGTTTCTACTTGGTTACAAAAAATTTAAAGTTTGTTTTTGTTTTTGTAATATTGGAGCTTGAACCCAAAGACCCTTTCCCACTGAGCTACATCTCCAGTCCTTTTTATTTTTGATTTTAGGACAGGGTCTCACTAAATTGTTTAGGGCCTCTTTAAGTTGTTGAGGATGGCCTGAAACTTGTGATCCTCCTGCCTCAGCCTCCCAAGCCCCTGGGATTACAGGTGTGGGCCACTGCCTGGGCATAAAGGTCTTAATTGACTCCTGTCCTCTCCACCCCCCCACACACAAGCCCGGTACTGGGAATGGAACCCAGAGCCTCTGGCAAAATGCTCTGCCACTGAGCTACACCAGCCCTTTGCTGACTTTCATTTGTGACTCTAGAATTGGGCTGCACATCATTCTATAATTCAGTGAGTGTTCCCATGAACTAAGCACAGGAGCCTGGCTTCATCCACAGAGAAGGGCTGAAGGAAGCAGAAACAACAAACGCTGGATTGAGCATTTCGAAATTATTTATGGTAAGGTTACAGCCAGGGGACTTTCTTTTTTTACAATTAAAAAAAAAATTTTTTAGTTGTAGATAGACACAATGCCTTTATTTTGTGTATTTATTTTTATGTGGTGCTGAGGATTAAACGCAGTGCCTCACACATGCTAGGCAAGCGCACTACCACTGAGTCACAGCCCAGCCCCCAAAGGGGCCTTTGTTGCCAAGCACGGGTAGTACACACACCTGTAATCCCAAGTACTGCAGAGGCTGAGGCAGGGGGACTGCAAATGTGACACCAGCCTCAGCAACTCAGAGAGACCTGTCTCAAAAAATAAAAAGCTCAGTGGTAGAGCACCCCTTAGTTTAACCCCCAGTAACAAATAAAAAAAAGAGGGGGGTCTTCCTTATCAAGCCAGTATAACTGACCTGTCTGGGGATTTATCTTTTACTTGGAAAGTCAGATAAACAGCTTAGTTTGGGCTTGATGATGTGGACCTTCAGCATGAGTGACTCCATTTTGGTTTGGTGCAGAAGCTCAGTCCAAACCAAGGACTCCTATCGCTTAAGTGTGGTAGTGTGTTTAGGAGTGCGTATTTGTGAGAATGTCTGTGAGCAAATGGCTGCATTGGTGTGTATGTGAGGAAGAGAGACCATGTCTAACTGGGGGAGTATTGGGGTTTATAAGGGATTTGCGCAGCTTTGCTTGTTCATGTTGGTGAATTTGTGCACTCTGACCTTTCTGCTCAAGTGTGAGTCAGATTTTTTTGGTCTCTGCTCCCCTCTGCCTGGATCACTCTTGCTCCTAGCCTTGGTGTCTCCCTCTTTCTCCTTGAACCTTCCTCTCTTCTGGCCTCATGGAAGAATTCCAGAAAGAGCACAGATTCTGGAGTCCAAGAATCAGGTCCTGGAATTCTGACTTCCTTCTCTCCCTGTGTGGCTTCAGTCAGTTGACTCCAAGCCTCAGTTTCATTATCTGTAAGATGGGCATACAGTCACTGGTTATTGTTATCCTAATTCTCTCTGTTTACTTCCTGCCTCCTTTCCAAATAGCAGAATCTTTTCTGCTTTGGCTAAATTGATGACACTTTTGGTTTTTAAGCCTAAAACCAGCTTCTGCAAATTTGTTTAGCAACTAATCATTCTGGATTTACCTAGGACATATTATAGAGAAGGAAGAGCTAGTGGGGAAGAGCAAGCTGGGAGTGTCCCACAGAGGTGCTGGTTTCTGCCAACGCTGGGAAAGGCTCAGCGCTTCTGTGCAGAGCACAGCTCCATCCATCGGTGGGAAAGTTGCAACTGAGTAAAAAAAAAAAAGGTTTTTTTTTTTTTTTTCCTTCAAAAAATTTTTGATTTCAGTCTGTGTCTGTTTTAAGCCCCACCGGATGGAAATGACCTAAAATAAGAAATTAAACAGGAGGGGAAATCCCATTATCTGAGGTTTTTTAAAGGGCCCTCAGGATTCCTCGGACCCCTCTAGCCGCTGTGTGGTCCCCTGCCCGCCCACGCCCACCCACCTCCAGCCCAGCGCGCGCTTTCCCAGGATTCACATGGTAATGAAAGCATCCATCTTCTCCCAGACACACACTGGGCCCTCCTGACCCTGCGGCCTGCACAATGGCCCAGTGCCTGCGGCCCCACCACCTGTTGGATTTTCCCAGGGAAGGAGGGAGGGCTGGAGGAGAGGAGCCCCTTCCTCCCAGCCCACTGTCCTGCACCCTGGGCCTGGGAGCCGTCCTCGCCTGAGAGTTCAGCTCTATCAGTTTCCTCATCTGCAAACTATAGGTGACCAGAGTTGCAGGGTGGCTGGGTAAGGACGAGCGTGCGCATGCGTGCCTGGTGGTGACTGAGGGCAGGGAACTGGCAACTGCCAGACAAATGCAGAGTGGGGTCCATAGGAATTCCCGGGCTGGCGAGGGAGGGCAGTGGTAGAGCCTGGCATCCAGGAGGCCTGGGGTTCCCTCCCCAGCCCTGCAAAAACAAAAATTGAAAGTAATAATAATAAGGGGTTTGCATCTAAAAAGATCGAATTAAAAATTAAAGTTAAAACTTTAATAAGGAGTTAGTTTATATGTTTGTTCTGTTCCTGGGGATTGAACCCAGGGACCCTCTACCACCATTATCTCGCTAAATTTCCCAGGCGAGTAGCTGGGATTGCATGGATCCCATTGACTGGCCTGGATCACAGAGCCTGGCAGTTTTTCTTCCTTAAACCTAAGTGGTGGCTTTCTAGACACCCTGCCCTGCAACCTCCTTTGCTTTCACTTATGTCCCTCAGATAACAGTGACCTTCCTCATCTCCTATCGCATTTTTTCTTTCTTTCCTCCTTTTTTTTTTTTTTTTTTTTTTTTTTTTGAGATGGAGTCTCCTGATATCATTCAGGCTGGTCTGGCCTCAAACTCCCAGGTGGTGGATCTTCCCACCTCAGCCTCCCTGGCAGCCAGGACTGTGACTTCTGGCCACACACCCAGCGATTTCACATTCCCTCTTGCAGCTGCGCAGAAGGCCCTCCTAGGAAGAACGACCTTTATTCAACCAATGCTCTGGTGGGTGGACACACAGGGTTTTTTTTTTTCCAATTGGCCGCTTTTCCTGTACATAAATCACTTCTCACCTTTGAGTCTATTCTTAGGATAAATGCCTGAAAGTGAAAGTGCTGTCTCTTGATTTCCCAGGGCCGCAAGGAATTTCATAGTTTATTTAGCCTTTTTCCTTGTGGTGCACATTTAGTTTGTTTCTAATCGGTTGCTCTTACGAACACAGCTGCTGTGAATGCTTCGGATATCCCTCCCAGACCCTTTGGCAATGTGTTAGAAACTGCAGATTCTTTTCCAAAAAAAAAAAAACAACAAAAAAAAAAAACACCATCAATTCACCCAACTTTGAACTCCACCCAGGAGCTTTAAGAAACTGATCTGCTCTAGTGGCCCGCGCCTGTAACTGCAGTTACTGGCGAGGCTGTGGCAGAAGGACAGCAAGTTCCAGGCCAGCCTTGGCAACTTAAGGAGACCCTGTCTTCAAATAAAATGAAAATTTAAAGATGGGCAAGGGAAGACTGGGGTTGTAGCTCAGTGGTAGAGCACTTGCCTAGCATGTGTGAGGCACTGGTTCGATCCTCAGCACCACATGGAAATTAACAAATAAGGGCATTCTGTCCATCTACAACTATAAAAAAAAATTAAAAAAAAAAAAAAGATGAGCAAGGGATGTAGCTCAGTAGTGGAGTGCTTGTCTAGCCTGTGAGAGGCCCTGGGTTCAATCCCGGGAACTGCAAAAAAAGAAGAAGCCTGCAGTAGCACACCCCTGTCATCCCAGCAATTTGGGAGGCTGAGGCAAGAGGATCACAAATTCAAGAACAGCCTCTGAAATTAGTGAGGCCCTAAGCAATTTAGCAAGACCCTGTCTCAAAATTTTAGAAAAAAAGGGGCTGGGGATGTGGCTCAAGCGGTTCGATCCTCAGCACCACATACAAACAAAGATGTTGTGTCCGCCGAAAACTAAAAAATAAATAAATAAATATTAAAATTCTCTCCCCCTACCCCTCTCTCTCTCTTTAAAAAAAAAAAAATTTAGAAAAAAGGGTGGGGGGCAGGGGTGCTAGGAATGTAGCTCAGTGGTACAGTGCCCCTAGATTCAATTTGGTACCAAACACAACCCCTATGACTCCTATCTCACTCAGAGTAAAGGACCAAATTCTCACTGTCGCCTACTTGGGCTCACATAATCCATCCCTGCCCTGCCCCACCCACCCCTGATATCTCCCTGACCTTGTTTCCTCCTTGCTCATTCAGCTACTGTCACACTGACTTCTTCCACACCCCAGGCAAGCACACCTCTGCCTTAGGACCTTTGCACTGGCTGTGACTTCTGCCTGGAATGTTTCCTTTCCTCAGTAGCTGAGGGAAGGCTGGGAATGTAGATCAGTGGCAAAGGCTTGTGAGTATGCAGGAGGCCGGGGGTTTGATCCCAAGTACTACAAAATAATATTATACTGCGTGCAGTGTGTTCACTTGTAATCCCAGCAATATGGGATGCTAAAGCAGGAGGATCTCAAGTTCCAGGTTAGCCTGGGTAATTTAGTAACACTATATCTCAAGATAAAAATTAAAAATGACTTGGGGGTGGGCTGGGGCTGTGGCTCAGCAGTACAGCACTCACCTAGCACATGTGAGGCCCTGGGTTCAAACCTCAGCACCACATAAAGATAAGTAAAATAAAGGTATTGGTCCAACTACAGCCAAAAACACAAAATACATTTAAAAAAATGACTGGGGGCATAGCACAGTGATAGAGTGCCTTAGGTTTAATCTCCAATACCTGCCCCACACACACACACACAAAAAAAAAAAAAATGCCGAGGAAACAAGTTCTTTATTGAAATATCACCTTTCTGGGGAGCCTTTGCTGACCTCCACTCTACACTTCATTTAAGAATGCAACTAGGCAGGGCGTGGTGGTGGTGCACACCTGTAATCCCAGAAACTCAAGGCTAAGGCCCAAGGATCCCAAGTTCCAAGCCAGCCTCAGCAACTTAGCCAGACCCTCTGTCAAAGCAAAAATGAGGGAGGAGGGAAGGGGAAAAGGAAGCACTGGGGACTGAAATGGAGCAAATTATATTCCATACATGTATTATTATGTCAAAATGAACCCACTATTATGCATAACTATAATGCACTAATAAAAATATTTAAAATTAACATTTTTTGAGAGGAAAAAAAGGATTGCAACCCACTCCCAATCCAGCTTTCCAGACTTGTCTTTCTTCATAGCACCAGATGAGGGGACACACACACACACACAAACACACTATACCCATTCCAACCTCACAGGACAGGATTCCTGTTGATTCTGTTCAATATAACATCCGGCCCAGAGCTGTTGGAGTAGGCCCCTGCAGAAAACTTATTGATTCAAGGAAGGAATAAGGTTTGTAAAAGCATCTTGCATACAGGAAGCTAAAGGGGGTGTGATGTCCAGGAAACCACAGGCTTTGCAAATCCTAGACTCCAACTACAACTCCATCTATTACTTGTTGTGACCTTCAAGGAGTCGCCTACCATGTTCCCGGTATTGGAGGTGATACTTACACAGGGCAGCCTTGAGAATTCAATGAGATTAGAGAGCGCTTGGGGGCTCTGGTAAGTGCTTAATAAGTGTCAGCATCCTGCTGCTTTGGGGACAGTGACGGCGGTGCAGCAGGTGCGCAGGCTACCTCCTCGGGCCACGTACTGCTGATACCAGGAGTGGGAGGTGGTCACGTGGGCGGATTCCTGAGATGGCTATCTAGTACTTTCCGGCCAGAGGGAGGGACGGCTGATGTGGTGGGGACGCGCTCAGGTACAAAGCTTCCACCTGGGCAGCCCTGCGACCCGGTCCTGGGCTCCCCTCCCAGGTGCCCGCCCTGGCGGTGGCCGCCACGGCCGCACCTTCCTGGCAGCTGCAGGGAGGACGGCAGGAAAGCAGCCGGGTTTTCCCAGGCTTCCGCCCCCCCCCCCCCCGCGAACATCTGGCCGCGAACATCTGCCCTTCGCCTGAGTCTCGCGGCCCCGGGCCGGCCTCGCACCCATCTGCCGCCCCCGGCCCCGCCCATCTGTGCGCTCCCCCGGGGCGGCTCCCGGCGCCCCGCCCCCGCCCGCCAGGCCGGTTCCCACGGACCGAGCGCGGGAAGCAGGGGCGGCCCATCTGCCGCGGGCTGCTGCCTGGCGCGGCGGGTCCCGCCGCCAGCGTCCCCCGGGGGCGGGGCGCGGTGCCCAGGAATGCCTTTCAGGAGGTGCGCCCCGAACAAAGCCCGGTGCCGGCCTCTCCTCGCCCAGCTCGGACCAGAGTCGCGCCAGGGGCTGCCGGGGCAAAGGGCGTCATCGCGCCCCTGTCGCCTCCCTGGACGGAGCTGCGCGCCCTCCTGCCCGCTGCCCTCCTGCCGCTGACCCCAGCTCTCAACACGCCCAGGCGTTCCCTCCATCACGAGCCCCCAAACTTGCAACCTCCTGGGTCCTTCTGCCTGATGCCCCTTGCCCTCCTCGCTTGCCCAACTTTTTCTCCGCCCACCCTCCCCTACTGGGGATTGAACCCAAAGCGCACTACCACCCAGAACTTTTCATTATTTTGAAACAGATTCTTGCTAAATTGCTGCGGCTCGCCTCGAATGGGTGATACTTATGCCTCATCCTCCTGAGTCTCTGGGATTACTGGTGTGGCCACCTCGCCTAGTCCAACTCTATCCTTTTACTGCACAAAAACGTAATTGCTCGTGAATGATTTTCTTAAAAAAAGAAAAATCTGCAGAGCCCAGTGACCCAGGCCTATAATCCCAGAGACTCCAGAGACTGAGGCAGGAGGATCACAATTGATGCCAGCCTCAGCAACCTAAGGAGACCCTGTTTCAAAATAAAAAAGGGATGGGATGTGTAGCTTAGGGGAAGAACATTCCTGATTTCAATCCCCAGTACCAAAAATAAAGAAAAAAAAAAAGCATTCTGCAGTTTTCCTAAGCAACCCATTTGTGCATGCATCTAGCAGAATGCACACATATCTAGCTCATTCCTATTAAATGCTGCAAACTTGGCCATCGTCATTTTATTTCTCCATTCTCCTGTCCTTGGTGGAGGAGGTGGTTTTCCATTTGTTGCTGCTGTAGAAGCGACTACCAGGCTCCAGTCTGCCTGCGTCTGCTGTGTCTTATGTGTAGAACTCTGAGCGAATGTCCGTGGGAGTGAACTGCTGGGTCATAGGGTGTTCGAATGTTCACTTTTACTTGATATTGCCACACTGAGCTCCAAGTGATCATACCAGTTTACACACCCACCAGCAGTGGATGAGAGTTTTTATTTTCCCACATCCTCACCAATGTCTTCAACTATCAGACTTTAAAGTCCCTCCCCCCCCCCCAGGGCTGTGGCAATTGTCCCCTGCAGACATCGGGGCACACCAACTTTAGGGCTCAGGAGCACCTGCCTCACTTCTCTGACCCTTTTTCATGGGCTGCGGCCTCCTCTGCCAGGAAGACCTCTCTAGCTGAGGGACAGTCTTTCTGGGCCACTCTCCTGTGTGTAGCCCCTTGTGATTCCCTATCACGGCGGCCCTGGGAACTTGGTGGGGGCAGGAGACTGACTGCTCTATGACAGTCTGGCTGTCACACCAGGCCGCGAGCTCCCAGACAGGAACCACATTTGCAGGGCCATTGAACAGGCTGCGAGGAGGCACAGCAGCTAGGAATTACTACATGCCTTCTCTTTTTTTTGGTACCGGGGATTGAACTCAGGGACATTCAGCCACTGAGCCACATCCCCAGCCCTATTTTATATTTTTTTTTATTTTGGGGGGGTGGGGGGGCCTTCTTTCTTTTCTCTATTTTTATTGGTGCATTAAAAGTATACGTAATAGTGGTATTCATTGTTACATATTCATTCATCGACCCTGACCCTCTTCTTCCCAATTCCTACAAAGGGCCCCCCATTGGGATAGCTGCAGTCCACCCTCTGACAGCGCCTGTGTGTCCCTGTCCCCAGCATGTAGATACAGGCACCAGGAAGCAATCACTTGGTAGAATTTATTCCCATTTGATCACCCCCACCTGAAAGTGGTTTCCTAAAAGCATGAACCCAGGCCCTGTTCTTTCCCCTGGGAACCTTGCAGAAAGTGAGTGTCTGTGATTTGCCTATGGAATGAATGACTGGCATTTAATGGCTCTATTTTATTTATTACTTTCTCTGTGTGTATGTGTGTGTGTGAGTGTGTGTGTGTGTTGTGTGTGGTGTGCTGAGGCGTCCCGTATGTTTAGCAAGTGCTCTACCTCTTAGCCACACCTCCAGCCCTTATTGATAAAGTTCTGTAATTCAGTGGTGGAGCATATCCCAATTACTTAAAATTAGTGACCTCCTGGAGATTAGTCACAAGAGTAATGTACACAACTCGCGTGTACTGAATGCGTGTACCGAATGCCGACTGCCAGGAGCAGTTCTGAGCTCTTCCTGGGACTTGTTTAACCCTCAGAGGTGGGAGTTCCTACCATCCCCACTTTCACAGATGAAGAAATTGAGACAAGAAGAGGTGACATGACACAGTTTGCAAATAGTGAAGCAGGAACGTGAACCCAGGTTTTTTGGCCCTTTGAGAGACTCACTCTGCTGCTTCCTAAGGAGAAGGGTCCCTTTCTTTCTTAAATGTTTCTGGATGTCTTAACTTCCTTTTAGCCAGAACTTCATTGCTTTTGCCTCAGTAAAATAAAAATGATAGCCAGGATGGGGTGGCACACACCTGCAGTCCCAGAGGCTTAGAGGCTGAGGCAGGAGGATTTCGAGTTCAAAGCCAGCCTCAGCAATTTAGTGAGACCCTAAGTAAATTAGTGAGACCCTGTCTCCAAATGAAATATAAAATGTGGCTCTTTGTTTAAGCGTCCATTGGCAATTCCCAGTAATAATAATAATAATAATAATAATAATTTTTAAAAGAGAATGTAAGAAGAGGTTGTCCTCAGCCATCACAGTAGTTGAGGAGTATAGCTGTGCTTGTGGCCTGAGGTGAGGGTGTGGCTGGAAGTGCCGCCCCCTGATGACAGGGTGCTCAGAGTTGAGTTGAACAGGGAGGGTAGGGGTTGCCCTGGGTTTGGCAGGTTCTGAGAGACTCGGCCTCAGCTGGTTCCCGGGTTCTGGGCCCTCAGGCAGTGGGAGGGGGAGCAGGTGTATGGGACGTGGGTGAGTCAAAGGAGGGCCATGCAGGGCGCGGCCGGCGGGGAAGGTACTGCTTCCTAGGATAGAACCTCTGGGACCTCTCTCTGTCCCTCAGTGGGCCTATGGGAAAACCACTGGGCATCCCAGCCGGGGGTCTCTTGTCCAGTCTCCCCAGGACCACTGGTCCCACCGCAGTGGTCCAGAAGGGCCCTTGCAGCTGGAGCAGTGGTCTTTACTGAGCTCTGCCTTGGGGGTGTGGCTAACTGGCCTTGGGGCGTGGCTAACTGGCCTTGGGGCACTGCTGCCTCCCTGACTGCCAGGGTCTGACCAGCTCCCACACCTCCGCCCTGGCAGGGCCCAGGCCTGCATGCGTGGGCGTGAGACTCCAGAGGCCTGGGTAGGTGTGGTGCTGTGTCCCTGGGGCTCCTGCAGAATTCTGGATTGCATGTGCACGCTCCCAGGGAGGCGCAGGAGCTTAGTGGTGGATACAGATGAGGGGATCAGAGGCCTGGACAGTGAGATGCCGCAGGAGACTTCAAACTGGGCCGGGGGTGGGCCGGGTGTGTGGGGGGGGGGGGGCGGAGGTGGGGGTGGGCACCAGAGGGAGCCGGCCTAGCCTCTCTCCAGTTCTGGGCATGTCCGTCAGTATCTTGGCGTGGCTGCAGTTTTGCTGTGAGCAATACCGGGGAGGTGCGTGTTGTGTTGGTGTATCGGTGTGTATGGACCTGTGTTGTGTGTTGTCTGGGTTGTTATGTGTTGAGTGTGTTTCTGTCATGAGCTTTGCAGTGACTCCTTGCTCTCTATTTTTTGGTGATGGCTGTTGGGGTTTTGGTGTTCTGGTTGTGTGTGTCGAGGGTGATGCGTTGTCGTCGATGATGGTATATCGTGTTGCACGTTCTGGCAGGTTGCGCTGTTGGTTTTGTGTGTCGGTGGTGTGTGCTGTCACGCTGGATGTGTCACTTGTGTGGAGTGTGCATTTGGGTGCTGCTCTGTGGGTGTGCAGCAGCATGTCCATTCAGCCCTGCAGGTTTGGCCTGAACTGAATAACCCCAGATGGGAACTCCCGGGTTTTACTCTGCCTCTCCGCAAGGCCACTGGACACCAGGACAGCAGGGGCCCTTTTTTCCCAGCCACAGGAAGGCTCCACCCCTCCATCTGCAGGGGACCCTGGGAGGGGCCCAGACTGCCAGGCTCCAGCCTCCTGTCCATTGTTCTAGAGCCTCTTTGGAAAACAGGATGGAGGGAAAAAGGTGGATCCAGGCCTGGTTCCTCACACTCCTGAGGACCCAGGAACCCAGAATAGAACCCTAGGGTAGAGGCCAGCTGAGGTCCCCATTTGGCAGATAGGGAAACTGAGGTCCAGAGTAGAAGACTTAGCAGAAGCTTTAGAGCCCGTTAAGGGTAGAGAGATGAAAGACCCCACATTCTTTTTTTTTTTTTTTTTTTTTTTTTTTTTTTTTTTTTTTTTTTAAAGAGAGAGTGAGAGAGGAGAGAGAGAGAGAGAGAGAGAGAGAGAGAGAGAGAGAGAGAGAGAGAGAGAGAATTTTTTAATATTTAGTTTTTAGTTCTCGGCGGACACAACATCTTTGTTGGTATGTGGTGCTGAGGATCGAACCCGGGCCGCACGCATGCCAGGCGAGCGCGCTACCGCTTGAGCCACATCCCCAGCCCCGACCCCACATTCTTCATGTCCCGAGTCCCCTGCTGAATTTGAAGGTTAGAAAGATGTGACCTCAGCAGGCACGGTGGTGCACCCCTGTAATCCCAGCAGCTTGGGGGCTGAGGCAGGAGGGTCGCAAATTCAAAGCCAGCTCAGCAACTTAGCAAGGCCTTAAGCCACTCAGTGAGACCCTGTCTCTAAATCAAATATAAAATAGGGCGGGGGATGGGGCTCAGTGGTCGAGTGTCCCTGAGGTCAAGTCCTGCTACCCCCATTAAAATAAAGAAAAAAAAAAAAGAAAGAAATTCTCTACCCTGTTCCCATTTTCAAGTGCTTCCCTCATAGTAAGTACTGAAGCACCATAACACCGGGGCTTAAGTTCAAATTTTGACCCCATTTTAGCCCAGTGCAGTGATGCACGCCTGTAATCCCAGGAACTCAGGACACTGAGGCAGGAGGATTGCAAGTTCCAGGCCAGCTTAGGCAATTTAGCAAGACCCTGTCTCAAAATAAAAAATAAAAAAGGACTGGAGATGTAGCTCAGTGATAGAGTAACCGTGAATTCAGTCCTCAATATTGAAAAAAAAATTTTTGTCCCCATTTTGCACACAAGGAAACTGAGAACCATAGGCAATAGTTCATTACTCAGCAGATATTACTCTAAATATTACTCCTGCCCAAATGCTATACTGTGTGACTTTGAGCAAGTTGCATACCTTCTCTGGGCCAGGTCCTTCTTCAGCTCTAGTCACAGCTGCGACCAAAGGAGACATGGCTCTGCTTTCTTAGAGTTCACAGCCTGGAAGGAAAGGGATGGTGCAAGGAATAAACAATATACCAGAAAAGTAAGATTATTTCAGAGGGTAATAAATTAAATGTGTAATTTGAAAGCCAGGGGAATGTGAAAGAAAGGGGTTCTGCGAAGGCATCTGAGGAGGGACAATTGACCTAGGACCTGAAGAATGAGCTGGTGGACAGTGCTGTAGACAGAGGGAGCAGCAAGGGCAAGGGCCCTGGGGCAGGACCAGCTGGTTCAGTAAAGGAAGCCAAGTGGTTGGTGAGAGAATGGGAGGGGCAGGAGACGCGGTTGGTGGTGGTGGGCAGGGGCTGCAGGCCGCGGGAGGAGTTTGGATTTTATTCCCAGTGAAATGGGCAGAGATTCAGTGTTGGCTGGGCAGGAGGCTCTGGGTGGGGGGGCGCCTGTGGTCTCCTGTTACAAGTGTGGGGGGGTGTGACGGGGACACCAGAGCCAAAGGTCTCTCCCCCGCAGCTCAGGCAGTCCCAGCCCAGAGGCGCCGGCCTGGCGGCTGGAAGACTGCACTGTGGGCACATCTGGGGAGCAGCTGCCGGGCCAGGGCCAGAGTGGGTCACGTGGCGCACAGGACAGGCTTACCCTGGAGCTTGCAAGGCCAAGGCTCTGGGCAACACACTGGAGAACCAGCCACAGCTGAGATGTGCTCTGCAGCCCCCCACCCCCTCCCAGGATCCAGGCGGCCTGGGTTCAACGCCACCTTCGGGCTGGGTGATCATGAGCAAGCCATTCAGCCTCTTTGGCCCTCAGGGGCCTCAGCCCTACAGAGAGGTGACATTACTACCTGGTCCATGGGCTGCTTCGCATTCGATAAATATTCCCTGAGTTCCCCCCACCGTGTGCCAGGCATTGCACTGGGCTCTGAGTGACAGCACTGAACAGGACAGCTGTGGTCCCCGCCCTCCTGAGCTCCAGGCCTGGGTTAACAGTTGGAAGAATGCCGACACTGAGTGAGCACTTTGTCAATCTGAGCCATTTGCCTCAAGCCCTGGAAGCCAGAGGAAGCCAGGAGGGCAGCCCAGGGGCAGGGACCCTGCACGCAAAGGCCTTCCCCAGCCGGGCTCGGGGTGCGCCTGGAGACCCAGGGACCCTGCTACTGGAGAGGCCAAAGCAGGAGGACTGCCTGAGCCCAGGCGTTCAAGACCAGCCCGGGCAATATAGGGCTGGTCCTCAAAACACAAAAAAG
Organism: Ictidomys tridecemlineatus; assembly: GCF_052094955.1. NCBI lineage: Eukaryota > Metazoa > Chordata > Mammalia > Rodentia > Sciuridae > Ictidomys > Ictidomys tridecemlineatus. Next base: position 175,556,188 of record NC_135481.1, read on the forward strand.
CAAAAGGCACCCCAGTCCTCACTAGTGCTGCGCCCAGCTCTGGCCTGGCTTATCTCACTCTCGTGCCCACTCTGTGCTCTGATGCATGGATGAGCAAACAGAGCCCTCCAGGGGCAGTGAGAGATCCGGGGGCCTAGGGGAGGGAGACCGCTCTAGGGCCCAGCATGGACCTGGGCTGGGAACTGGGGCTGCACTAAAGGAGCCCTCCCAACCCCGCTGGCGGCCAGAAGTGGGCTCTGTTTTCCTGAGCTGACCTGGCACTTGGAACCGGAAGGAAAAGCCTCTGGAGAGTCACACCACCAAGAAGAAAGCAGAAAAACGCCCAGGGGACAACAGGTAAACAGTCTTCATTTAAACTTCTTCCAGTCCTTAAAAACGTAAGAGATAGCTGGTGTGGTGGCGCACACTGGAATCCCAGTGATTGGGAGGCCTGGAATCCCAGCAGTTGGGGAGGCTGAGGCAGGAGAATTGGGAGTTCAAAGCCAGCCTCAGCAAAAGCAAGGCACTAAGCAACTCGGTGAGACCCTGTCTCTAAATAAAATACACAATAGGGCTGGGGATGGGGCTCAGTGGTCGAGCCCCTGAGTTCAATCCCAGGTAGCTCCCCCCTCCAAAAAATTAAAAAGGGCTGGGGATGTAGCTCAGTGGTCGAGTGCCCCCGGGGTTCGATTTCCAGCACTCCCCCCCCAAAAAAAAAGTAAGAGATAAAAATGAGCACATGGGAACACTGACAACAGTCTGGACCAAAATAAAGGCAACTTTTCACAGACCTAAGATGTGTGTGTATGTCGGGGTGTCATTATTTCAGTAGGGAACTTTGAGGGGGGTGCAGTGAAGAGAAAGGTTCAGAGGCTGTAACAAGGCTCCCTGAAACACCCTGGAAGCAGCTGGGTGTGGCGGTACATGCTTGTACTGCCAGCAGCTCGGGAGGCTGAGGCAGGAGAATCACAGGTTCAAAGCCAGCCTCTGGCAATTTAGCAAGACTGTAAACAACAGAGTGTGATCTTATCTCAAAAAAAAAAAAACAAAACCTTGGAAGCAGCCAGGCATGTTAGCACACACTCAGGTCACTCCAGCTATTCAGAGGCTGACGCAGGAAGATCACAAGTTCAATTAAACCAAGTCACTGTCTCGAAAATAAAATAAAAAGGGCACAGGACAGAGCACCTGCCTAGCATGAGGCTTTGGATTCAATCCCTAGTACTGCAAAAAAAAAAAAAAAAAAGAAAAGAAAAGAAAAAAAACCGAAAACACTGGGTGCAGGGTGCTGGCCTAGAACTGGACACCTGCTATGACTCCGCCATTTATCTGCTGGGTGCCAAGCCCCTGCAGGCACTGGGCAACTCCACCCAGGAATCCAAGGAGGTGGGAGTGTCTATTCCCTTGATTTGGTACCAGGATTGAATCCAAGGGCACTTCACCACTGAGTCACACCCACAGCTCTTTTTTGTATTTTATTTTGAGGCAGGGTCTTGCTGAGTTATTTAGGGCCTCGATAAATTGCTGAGGCTGGCTTTGAACTCACAATCCTCCTGCATTCGCCTTCCAAGCTGCTGGGAATACAGGCCCCCATGCACCTGGTTCTTTCTTTGTTTCTAAGGTAGCTAGGAGGAGGAAACTTTCATCCTGTGGTCCTTGTGTGATAAGAATTCCTTTCTGTGGCCCCTGTGGCTTGCACAAGCCAGGCAGGCAGTAGATGCTCATGAATGTTTTTATTTATTTATTTATTTTTATATTTATTTTTTTGGTACCGGGGATTGAACTCAGGGGCACTAGGCCACTAAGCCACATCCCCAGCCCTTTTTTGTATTTTATTTAGAGACAGGGTCTCACTGAGTTGCTTATTGCCTTGCTTTTGCTGAGGCTCGCTTTGAACTCGAGATCCTCCTGCCTCAGCCTCCCAAGCTATTGGGATTTCAGGCGTGTGCCAACGTGCCCGGCTCCTCCTGCGTGTTAACTGTGCTTCCCTAGGGGACTCTAATTGTCTTTTGACTTCTTTTTCTCCTATTTGTCTGCAAAAGTATCCTTAGCCTTCTACTTCATCCACACCAGCAGTCAGGCCCCAAGTGAGGTATAATAAACACTTAGAGTTGACTTATTACACAAAATAGTGCATGAATATTCTTATTTCCTCTTCCTTTCTTTCCTTCTTTGTTTCTTTCTCTTTCCCTCTCTCCCTCCCCATCTCTCTTTCTGTGCTGTGGTTCTAACCCAGTGCTTCCTGTCTGCTCAGCACTCACTCAACCACTCCAGCCCCTGAAGGTGCTTCTGTTGAACAGTGTATTCATGTGTAAAGGATCACAGACCTACAGGGAAACCTAAAGCCACAAAACATCTGAAAATACAGGAGAGAATCTTTGAGATTTAGGATTAAGCATGAATTTCTTAGACATGACAATAAAAGTATGATTCCATGATTTTTTTGAGTGGGGGGTGGGGTGGGGGGAGTGTTGGGGATTGAACCCAGGGCCTTGTGCATTTGAGGCTACTCTTCCAACTGAGTTACAGCCTCAGCTCCCATGAAAAATTTTAATAAATTGGACTTCATTAAAATATAAAACTTCTACTCTTTGGGTTTTTGTTGTTTGTTTGTTTTGTTTTGAACTATATTCCCAGCTGTTTTGTTTTGTTTTGTTTTAGGGGGGTACCGTGGATTGAATTTGGGGGCACTTGACCACTAAGCCATATCCCTAGTCCTATGTTGTATTTTATTTAGAGACAGGGTCTCACTGAGTTGCTTAGGGCCTCACTTTTTGCTGAGCTGGCTTTGAACTCAGGATCCTTCTGCCTCAGCCTCCACAGCCCATGTGATTACAAAGCATGTGCCACCTGGCCTGGCCATTCCCAGTTCTTTGTGTTTTTAATTTTGAGACTCAGTCTTGCTAAATTGCAGTTATAGAGTCTGGCCTTGAATTTGTAATCCTCCCACATTAGGAGGCCCTGGGTTTAATCCCCAGTACCACAAAATAAACAAATAAATAAACAATCCTAATGTCCTTCAATGGGTGAATAGATAAACCTATGGTGATATATAGCTATTTGGTGTAATACTATTCAGCAATAAAAAGGAATGAACATAGATGAATCTCAAAATAGTTATGCTGGGTAAAAGAGCAACAAAAGATTACATACTGCGTGATTCCATGTATACAAAATTCTAGAAAATGCAAATGAATCCATGGAGAAAACCTGTATTTGGCTGGATAGTGGGTGTTAGAGGTAGGAGGGAGAGGTTAAAGGGCAGAAGAGAACTCTGGGGTCAGGAAGGTGGCAGAGCATATGTTAATTTTCTTGATTTTGATGATGTTTCCTAGGTGTGTGGATATGTCAAAATTTATCAGATTACATGCTTTAAATATGTGTAGTTGGGGCTGGGATGTGGCTCAAGCGGTAGCGCCCTCGCCTGGGATGCGTGCGGCCCGGGTTCAATCCTCAGCACCACATACAAAGATGTTGTGTCCGCCGAAAACTAAAAAATAAATGTTAAAATTAAAAAAAAAAAAGATGCATCACGCTGCATATACAAGGGCTAGCTGCTTCTTTAAAAAAAAAAAATAATAAATAAATAAATAAATATGTGTAGTTTGTCCTTTACACTTTAATAAAACTCTTTAAGAAAAGAATGACATACCTCTGTCGGCTGGGTGCAGTGTCCCACACCTCTAACCCAGCTACTCAGGGAAGTTGAGGCAGGAGCATGGCATCTTCCAGGCCAGGCTGGGCAATATATGTTTCTTTTTTTTTTTTAATATTTATTTTTTTTAGTTTTCGGAGGACACAACATCTTTGTTTGTATGTGGTGCTGAGGATCAAACCCGGGCCGCACGCATGCCAGGCGAGCTCGCTACCGCTTGAGCCACATCCCCAGCCCCGGCAATATATGTTTCAAAATAAAAATAAGTAAATAAGAAGGGCTGGGGAAGTAGCTCAGTGGTCCAGTGCCCCTGGATTTAATCCCCAGTGGTGAGGTGGGGACTTATGTAAAGACAAGGGTTTGGAGGAGCAGTTCAGTGGTAGGGCACATGCTCTGCATACAAAGTTTGACCCTGCACAAACTTCAGCCTGTGTGCATGACCACCCCAGCCCCTGCTCATGCACTTATGCAAAATTCCTACTTCACACTGGTTGGCTTCTCCCTCTCACCCCTCTCTGCAATGGAAACCCTATTAGTTTTTTAGTGTTTATCTTTTTTGGCTATTTTAGCTTTACTTTTTGCAGCATTGGGGACTGAACCAGGACCTCACACATGCTAGGCCAAGCAAGAGCTCTACCACTGCTCTGCACCCCAGGCCAGCTCTCTCAGAGCCACACCTCCCACCTGCTTGACAGCCAGGCCAAGCATTGATGCTCCATTCATAATTCGAAGAATGCCACTGTCCAGTGTGCATTTAGGTCATTTGAAGTTAACCTATTTGCATATAGCAGTGAACATGCGTGAGCAGCCATCTTTGTGCCTGTCCCGTGATTTCTTTGGAATTGACTGCAGCAAGTGGAATTTCAGGGTCAAGGAGCAAACCCGCGGTAATGAATGAATGCTTCCATTTCCTCCAGTTGACCACCAATCTTCCAGTTCTTCTAAGGAGCACGGTGCTGTCTCCATCACTAGGGAATTGCTAACCAAGGCCTAGAGAGTTCGCAGGGTAGTGGGGTGTGTGGTAAGTGGGCGAGGAGTCCAGCTATTTAATTGATTATGTCTCTCTCCTTTGAAGCTGGTCTTACTGATCAGTTTTCCTGGTTTCCTGATGTAGGGGCAGAGGATTGATTTCTTTGTTGTTCTCTCCCCAAACATCTGTGGGAAAAGGGAACCTGCTGATAACTGCTGAATTAGTTACTTGGGAGAGGAGGGACTATAAGGCCACCCTCCCCTAGGTGAATTCCGTAATTTACTCCTGCTTATGGGGTGGCTGGAGTGACTATCCTGAGCCTTGTCCCTGCTGAGACAAGCCTAGGACTCAGGAGTCAGATTGCCTGCCCTAGGCAAGAAGGGGCTGCATGACAATAATGTGTCCTTGTTACAACAATGCAGCCATCACAGCAGCTAAGGCTTTGGGGAGGTTTTTTAAAGTCTCTTTTGTATTTAAAAACAAAATAAAACAAAAACCACCGAATAACTCTAGTCGTTGGAGTTGTGGAGAGGACTACAGAAGATGATAATGGCAAGCTCTTTTCCCAGTGCAGGTCCCACTCGAGAACGCAATAAATGGTCATCCACAGCAGCTGGAGTCAGGCCTCCTTCCCCAGGCTCAAGCGGAGAGCGGGGGTTGGGGTGGTGAGGCCAGGAGAAAACTCCCAAGCGGGCCAAGCTGTGAGTCTGGGTGGGGGAGCCTCGCAGGTGTGGGGCGGGGAGGTAAGGTGACCCTTGCCCAGCGACCGACCGCACCCACGAGGAACACATTCCCAGGCCTCCCGCTCAGGGTCTGCAGGTGACTCGCGGGGGGGGGGGGGGGGGGGGGGGGGGGGGAGCAGGGAACGCTCTAGCCCAGTTTGTCGTCTCCATGGCGACCGCCCGCGCGGCGCCAGCCTGACAGCCCGTCCGGGTTTTATGAATGGGTGACGTCACGCGCCTGGCGTCTAACGGTCTGAGCCGCTTGTTCAGACGCTGACACAGACCGGCCCGGGAAGGGGAGGGGGAGACTGGATCTCCGCAGCTGCCGCGCTGTGGGAGGGAGACCCCGCTTCGAGGTTTTAAGGGGGGAAGAAAAGCTGGCTAATAAAGGGAGAAAAATTAAAAATCGCTAGTTGCTGTAAATTTGGTGGGTTTTGCAGGGACTGCATTCAGGGTAGGACCCGGGGGGAATGCAGGTCCACTCCACCACGTTCCTTCCATCTAGTTTAGGTCCAGAAGCATCATCCTCAACTCAGGAGGACTTCCCCGAATTAACTGCCCCCACCTCAAGGGACCTGGGTAGGCCGTTCTGGTGGTAGAAACATTAGCAGCCATAATCTCTGGGAACTGGGGAAAGACCAGCCCTGGGAATTGAGCGCGAAGTTGCGCCCATTTTAGCCGCGCGCAGCGGGGCACGCCTTTAACAATCCCAGCTCTTTGGGAGGCTGAGCTAGGAGGACCCCAAGTTTGAGTCCATCCTGGGCAACTTAACGAGACCTGGTCTCCAAAATAAAAGGGCTGGGGTGTGGCTCAGTGGAAGAATGTCCATTGATTCAGTCCCCAATAAGGGGGGAGTGGGGTGGGGGGGACGGAAAAACAAAAACCAAGAAATTCCACTTAAAAATTCTTCCTGAAATTTGGAGATCAGGGTCCGAGAGGCAATCTTCCAAGAGGATCTGGAAAACTTGATTTAGTCCTGGACACTCTGGGCGACCCAGAGCCAGCCACTTCTCCGCCCAGGCCTCAGTTTCTCTCATCTGTAAAATGGAGTTAGAGAGGTGAGAAAACGAGGAAACCTAAATCCTGTGGTCTTTTCGTTTTCGGCAATACCTATTTTGCCTCCTTGTCTCCTTCCAGAAGAGCCCAAGACAGCCCTCACCTCCAGTAGCCACTCGGCCAGTGCCTCTCTCTCCCTGTTCTGGGATTCGGTCGCCTTTCCACTAACCTCCACTAATGCGAGGGTGCACTAGTTGGGCAGGGGGCGGGACTCGAGAGTGCACGAGGCCCCGCCCCCGATCGCCCATTGGCTGCTTTTGAACGTTCTGGACCCACCCCTGGGGGGGGCGCGGCGTCCCTATAAAAGTCGGGTTCTGGAGCCCAAGTCCCACATTCTACTACCGTCTTCTTATCTTCGCACCGCCCAGTTCCCAGGGTCTTTTTCCTCTTTCCGCCTCACCTCTCGACTTAGCCAGTCTCGAGAATCATGAAGGTTGCCAGTGGCAGTGCCGCGGCCGCCGCGGGTCCCAGTTGCACCCTGAAGGCCGGCAAGACGGCGGGCGGCGCGGGCGAGGTGATGCGCTGCCTGTCGGAGCAGAGCGTGGCCATCTCGCGCGGCGCCGGGGCGCGCCTGCCAGTCCTGCTGGACGAGCAGCAGGTGAACGTGCTGCTCTACGACATGAACGGCTGTTATTCGCGCCTCAAGGAGCTGGTGCCCACCCTGCCCCAGAACCGCAAAGTGAGCAAAGTGGAGATCCTTCAGCACGTCATCGACTACATCAGGGATCTGCAGTTGGAGCTGAACTCGGAATCCGAAGTCGGGACCCCCGGGGGCCGAGGGCTGCCGGTCAGAGCTCCGCTCAGCACCCTGAACGGCGAGATCAGCGCCTTAGCGGCCGAGGTGAGCGCCGAGTTGGAGTACCAGATTGTCCTCTCACGACTGGGAAGTGAGGCAAGGGGAGGGGGGGATTTGTACGATGTCCGCCCCATCCTTTTGGGCACCGGGCATTGCCGAGATGCCCAGGGAAGAGAGAGCGCCTGCTGCGCTTGCAGCCGTGTCCCCTCCAACCTGCCGCATCTCATCCCCTCTTTCTGTCCTTTTCACAGGCAGCATGTGTTCCAGCGGACGATCGCATCTTGTGTCGCTGAAGCGCCGCCCGCAGGGATCGGTGGACCCCAGCCCTCCAGGAGGCAAGAGGAAAAAGTGCTCTCGGTTCCCCCCAGGAGCCTCGCGGGAACTGGGGGAAGCAAGACGGATTGGCGGCCTTCGGGCCTTTGCAGATCCGGCCCAGGGCTGGGAGACTGACGAGGGGAGGCTTCTTTCCACATCTACCAGCCGCCAGAGACTTTGGGGGGTTCCCCCGTGTGTTTCTATTTTTTGAAAAGCAGACATTTTAAAAAATGGTCACGTTTGGTGCTTCTCAGATTTCTGAGGAAATTGCTTTGTATTGTATATTACAATGATCACCGACTGAGAATATTGTTTTACAATAGTTCTGTGGGGGTGTTTTTTTTTTGTTTTTGTTTTTTGGTTTTGTTATTAAACAAATACTTTAGATGGTGGTAAAGTTGCAATGATTTCTTGGATTGAGGGGAGGGGCTGTGGGTTGACCTCTGACCCTTTTCACAGCTGGTGCTCAGAGGAGGGGGACTGGAGGGCCACATCTGGACTGTCACTGTTACCGACCTGAATGAGTGTTTCCGGTGTCTTTAAAGTCTATTCTTAACCATCCCTGGCCATTTCCCTTCTCCCCAGTGTCATAAAATTAAATCCTCTAGACCTCTAGGGTTTCTCTCAAAGTGGTCACTGGGCCATCTGGATCACCTGGGGAGGTTGTTAAAATGCAGATGAACCTGTGGAGGCCCCCTCAGGGTGGGGAGTGTTGAAGCCATTCAAGTTGGAGAACCAGGTCATTGGACCATCTGTCTCAGCCAAGATGTTGGAAGTGAGACTCCGGGGGAAAGGGACTTGCCCAGGGGTCATAACTTGTCTGAAGCAAAAGCTTCTTTTTCCCTATTCCCCAGTAGGAGGTGCCTCCTCCAGCAGGCCACTTCTCCCTGGGTGCCAGCAATCTGCCCTGGGGCTCCCAGCTTGTCCAAGTGGGTGATCAAGTTGGCAAGGCCAGCCTGTGCACAGCTGCTGGGCCACCTGCTCCGTGTTGGGACTCAGCCCCCTCACCCTGGCCTGGCTGTGCCAGCAGCTCAAACCAAGCACTGCCCTGGGGCTACTGTGGGCTCTGAGAAGGAGTGGGCGAGTAAAGTCCCTAGCTCCTGAGCAGGAAAAAGGTGTCATTGGCAAGGCCTATCTGCCTGGACATGTGGGTTTGTGCTCTGGGGGGAGGGGGTGGGGTGCATTAAGTGTCTGGGCTTGTATATGTGACATGAGTAAACTGGTAGTCTTAGAGAAGACGTTGGGTCATCTGCTCATGTACAGGCCTGGGGGTGTAAGTAAGGTTGTGTTTGGGGGGTGTGGAAGGGTAAATGCAAGCACATGTGTTCTGCAGATAAGTGTGCAACCTCCAGCTGTTTGGGCTTGTATGTTCTGCCTAAATGCATGTTGGGCATCTCTGCATGGGTCTGGGTTGATGGATGGGATCTTGTGTTGGGGGGGCGTGTGTGTGTGTGTGTGTGTGTGTGTGTGTGTGTGGGTGTGTGTGTAACTATAAATCACTTGGCATTCCTGGGCCTCTGCAAGTCTAGGGTAGGATAGGGGCAGCTGCGTTCAGGCAAACCCTTCCTCAGAAATCCAAGTACCAAATCCCTGGGCAATTTTTGGGCTTGGGGACACCAATTCTCCAATATTCCCATCAGGTCAACTTTCCTGTTATACAAAAAGAAAGAGTTCCCAGAAAGGGCGAATAACTTGTCCCAGGGAGGGTAAGGACTACAGAGACATTATGTCCAAGAACAAAATAGATTAAACAGCACCTGGAACCAGAGGCCTGACTCCACCATTTACATAAAGGATTTCAGGGATCCCTGTGGAGCTAACGGTAGGACTGTGACAGTTTTACAACAAAAGATACCAGGTCCGGAAGAGGATGAGCAAAAACAAAATTTAAAAGTAGTAGTGATTGATGGGCTGGGGATGTGGCTCAAGTGGTAGCGCTCGCCTGGCATGCGTGCGGCCCAGGTTCGATTCCCAGCACCACATACAAACAAAGATGTTGTGTCCACCAAAAACTAAAAAATAAATATTAAAATTCTCTCTTCTCTCTCTCTCTCTCTCTCTCTCTCTCTCTAAAAAAATTAAAAAATAAATAAAAGTAGTAGTGATTGAGCACTAACGTTGTCAGGTACCGCCCACAAAAATTGTATGGACTTCATCAAAGAAAATGGTATTTGTAGGTAAATTAAGTCCTTTGCTACCCACTCCCTGCCCGTTGCTGTTTTATAAAATTGTCCAGAATAAATGAAATCAAGTAAAACTGAGCACAGTGCTTGGCACGTACTGTTTTGACAGTTATAAATTACTAATTGTCTGTGTGTCCTTGGAGTGTCCTCAGAGGCACACGTGGACACCCACTGCCTCCCTTGTGTGGGCTCCCCCTCACTCCCGCCCGCAAGCCCACCCACGGGGACGTGGGCGTGTCCCCTGCGCGCACTCCTACATGCAGGGCCTGGGTCCAGGGGAGGAAGGGGCTGCGGCAGGGCCTCGGCCACCTCCCCCGCCATTCAGGCCCACTCTGGATTCCACGTTTCTCTCTCTTCCCCTTTGGCCCGGGCCCAGCCCATCTGGAGGCCGACTCGGCGGCGGCCTGGGAGCGTTTCCATCAGCTGGGCCCGAGGAATGCGGAGCTATTTAACCTGAGCATCCCCAGGTGTACGGAGGCGCCTGGCTGTCTGGGGCTCGCCGTCTTTGGCACCGCCGCGCTAGACAAACAGCGCGCCGCCCCCGCCCTGCCCTCCGCCCGCAGCTGCAGCCGGGCCTGGGAACGCGGGCGCCGGCGGCTTGCATAAGAGGCTCCCGGCCTCGCAGAGGGAGGGAGGGAGGGGACAGAGGCGCTGTGTGTGTGTGTGTGTGTGTGTGTGTGTGTGTGTGTGTGTGTGTGTGTGTGTGTGTGTGTGTGTGTGTGTGTGTGTGTATCTGCGTGCGCGCGCCCTCGCGAGCGCACAAAACCCTGCTACTTTGGAAATCATTAACGCCTTAACCCCTCCTGGACGGGGCCAGCAAGCAGCTGGGGTGAAGACACCCAGAAACTCTAGGACAAAGTTCCTTGGGCACTAGACCTGCCCTTCTCCTTCTCCTACCCCCCCCCCGCTGTGCTGGGGATTGAACCCAGGGGAGTCCTACCACTGAGCTACATGCCCAGTCCCTTTCATACAGTGTCTCCCTAAGTTTTGCAGGCTGGCCTTGAACTTGCCATCCTTCTTGCCTCAGCCACTGAGCAGCCAACCCGCATGGCTCTTAAGTTCTTTTTATTTAACACCTATAGAGTGTTTATTATCTGCTGGGTGCTATACTAAGTAAGCTCTTTAAAATATCATTTCATTTAATCCTCACAATCTTAACTCTTACATGCTCTTATACGCTCAATCTAATAACAGTAATGATAAGAGGTTAACCTTTTAATAGGGAGGAAATTAGAAGGCAGCCTGTGTCAGCGTTGATGTTCGTCACTTGATGAGCTCCCAGTTCACATCTGGAAAATGTGTTTCAGAACCTGGGCTTCCAGGATCAATTGACTTGATGCACATAAAAAGCTTACCCAGGGGCTGGGGTCGTGGCTCAGTGCTATTGTGTTTGCCTGTGGATGAAGCACTGGGTTCAATTCTCAGCACCACATAAAGATAAATAAAGGTATCATGGTCCATCTACAACTAAAAAATATTTTTCAAAAAGCTTACCACAACCTCCTCCTCCCCCACCAGGCCTGTGGTGGCACTCCTATAATCCTAGAACTCTGGAGGCTGAGGAAGGAGGATGGCAAGTTGGGCTAGCCTCAGCAATTTAGGGAGTCCCTGTCTCAAAAAGACTGAGTATTAGCTCTGTGACAGGATGCCCCTGGGTTCAATCCCCAGTACAAAAAAAAAAAAAAAAAATCACCCTTAAGATGGGCAGGTGGTGGTCCCTGTTAGGCTCAGCTACTGGGGAGGCTGAAGCAGGAGGGTTGATCTCTTGAGTGACATCCCTTCTCAAAACAAAACAAGGAGCTGGGGCTGTCCTTCAGTGGTAGAGCCCTTGCCTAGCCTATGTGAGGTGCTGATTCCATCCTCAGTACCACAAAAAAAGAGTTTAGAGTCCTGTCTGGCTCACACAGGCACTTAGTAGATGTTGGTATAGAATGTTTGGGGACCTTACTAAGGGTAAGCAGCCCATCTGTTGTGGGGCCCATGGCTACTCCTATTCAGATGACAAAAGAGAGGCATCAGAGAAAAGGAGGGACTCACCTAAGAACACACTGGGACTTTGACTTTTCCAGAAATCAGATTGTTCGGAACCAGGTTTATAAGAGACCTCATATTCCTAAAGGACGTCCAATTTAGCCTTTTCATCTTATTTCCAATTATAATTATAATCATACCTGGTCACCATACACACTCACACACACATGCACATACAATATGTACATATGCACATACATATGCATATATTTTTAACTATGTATCTTCAGGACACAGACATATCACAGCTTTTATGACCATATTTTGGCATCTCAATTTTAAAACTCTAACTGGAGCCTGGAAGGATGGTCCGTCAGCCTCCATTTCCGAGAGGTCCAGGTGGGATCCTGCGTGACCCAGTTCTGAGAGAACTGGTCACACAGCAAGGCAATGTCTGGAAGCAGGTGCGAACAAAGAAAATGCTGTGGAAAGGCCAGATTCTGATACTGGCGGCTGAGGGATCCTCTAGCCAAGCCCTGATTTCTAGAAATACCCTTCCCCCAACCCAGGTCCAGGATGCTTCCGACACAAACACCAACCTTGTACCTGCCAATGGGATTCATTCGGACCTCAATTTTGCCTTGCTGGGGGAGGCTGCCCCTGGACCACCCCACATTTTGCCTCCTCAGATGAAGGCTTGGCCTTAGAACTCTTCTTCGTGCCAGTCACTGCTACTGAACACCAGGAACTGCCAAACCAGATAGGGTTCCCCAATGCCCAGAGTCACACAGCAGGGTTCCTGAGTGGCAGGCGGGCCTTGGATCCCAGTCTGGCTGCCACAGTGAAAGGAGGTGAGTCACAGGGGCAAGGCCAGGAGTTGGGTGAGGCTGGGGCCAGGGTCCAGGAACTGCTTTCCGGGAAAGGGAAGAGAAGAGGAAACCAGAGGCCTGGAGGAGCTATCTGAAGGGCGGGGCAGGGAGTCCTTATCTCCCTGACCAGCCCTGGCTGGTCCTACTTCCTGCCTACCACCCCAACTCTTGCAAAACCTCCTTCCCAGCGTTGCCCCCAAGAGGGGTGCCCCAGGCCGGTACACTGTTGCATCAGAGCTTGTGCAAGGGGCGGTTAGGGGAAGATGGTGGCTATGGGCCAAGAGGGAGCAAGGGAAGACAGACCCAGTACCACTTCTGATTGGGCACTTGCTTCACTCCCTGGCCCTCAGACTCCCCAGCTTTGAAATGCATGGTCAATCCACTTTTCTGAAGTTTCAGCGATATCATCTCCAAACCATGCACACTGAGCCTCAGGTAAACGGTTGTTGCTTCCACCTGGAAAACTGTACTAGTCCCAATTGGTTCATTGAACAGTTAGAAAGCTCCTACCACATGCTAGGAATGAACTGGGGAGCTAACAATTTAGAAAAGAAAATCCTTCCCTCCTGGAACTTTATTCTTAGTGGGAAACAGCAAAAAAAAAAAATAATAATAATAATAATAATACATGTATAACCAGAAGTGCATTTACTCTGAAATTACTGAAGCTTAAACTTCCAAGCTCCTCAAGTGAGAAGAGCACTAAACTTTGTGTTCACAGGTGGTTCTTTTCTTTCTTTCTTTTTTTTTTTTCTTGTACCAGGTTTGAACCCAGGGGCTGAACCACTGAGCCACATCCCTAGCCCTTTTTAGTTTTGGAAATAGGGTCTCTCTAAGTCCCTTAGGGCCTTGCTAAATTGAGGCTGGCTGATCTTCCTGCCTCAGCCCCCCAAACTGCTGGGATTACACAGGTGCCCCATGTTGCTAGGCTGTTGTTGTTGTTGTGTGTGTTTGTTGTAAAATTTGAAAACAGTTGTGTTCCTGTTTGAGGCTCCACAAAACCTAGAGTCTAACATATAAGAGGAAAGGAAGACCTTGCACAGTGGTGTATACCTGTAATCCCAACTGCTGAGAAGGCTGAGGCAGGAGGATCACAGGTTCGAATCCAGCTGGGCAACTTCATGAGACTATTTTTTTTTTCTTTAGTCATTAAAAAAAAAAAATTTAAAAAGGGCTTGGTGATAGAACCCTTTTGAGTTCAATCCCCAGTACCTCAAACCAAACCAAACCAAACCATGCTGGGCTGGTTGTAATTCCAGCGATTTGGTAGGATGCAGGTTCAAGACCAGCTTCAGCAGCTTAAGGAGACCCTATCTGAAAATGAAATACAAAAAATGAGGGGAAGGGTGGGATGTCATTCGGTGGTAAGGCCCCCTGGGTTCATTATTCCCAGCATCAAGCAAACAAAAAACAGGGCCGAGGAGGTAGCTCAGTGGTAACAAAGCTTGCATGGGTGAGGCCCTGGGTTCGACTCCACAATTTTGTCAAACAAAAAGTGGGGGGAGGGAGCAGGGCCCAAGTTCAAAGACAGAGCCCTAGAAGACCGATGAATCATCTGAAGACAGAGAAGAATCATGTCTATGAGAGCTGTTCGTTTTGGGGAATTTAAGAGACCTCTGAAGGTCTACCCGCCAGCAGCTGGGACGCGCACGAAGCTGCACACGCCGGCTCTGTGCTGGCTGCGACCATCCTCAGGCCACGGGCGCCCCCTTCCGGGATGATTCCGGGCTGTGCTCGCGCGGGCAAAAAACCCAACCAGTTCGGAACCCTGGCGGCCTCTAGTGGACTTTGTGGGATCTGCAGCTGAGAACGTTTAGGAAGTAGAAGCCGGGGTGTTTCTGAGACAGGTGGATGACTATGTGTTAGTACAGATGTACACAGCAGACGACGAATCCAGAAGACAGTAACAAAGCACACACCTAAGTACCATCCATGCTGATAAATAGAAGAGTAGTTCTTCTGCAATCCCTGTATGCCCGCCTGGATAAAATGCCCAACCTCCCTTGTGGGATGCGATGATCTCTATCCAGAACTTTGTGTCAATCAATCATTTCTCCTCCTCCTCCTTGTCCTTCTCCTCCTCCTTCCTTTTCCCATGCTGGGGGTCGTGGGACCCCACTCATCCTCTTTCCTTTTTGCTTCCTGGCTGACATGGTAAGTGGGTTATTTCAGTTGGCTGGTTGTTTGGATTTGTTTTGTTTTGCTGCAGTACAGGGGTTGAACCCAAGGGCACTCTGCCCCTGCACTACATCCCCAGCCTTTTTATAATTTTTTAAAATTTTATTTTGAGACAAAGTCTTTCTAAATTGCCCACGCTGGCCGCTGGCCTTGAACTTGCAATCCTCTAGCCTCAGTCTCCAGAGTATCAGGGATTATAGGCGCTCATCAAAGCACCAGGGTTGGCAGATGTTTTATATAACTGATCTGAACTCTTTGAAAGTATCAAGGTCATGGAAAAGAAAGACTGAATAGTGGTCAGATCAAATGAGGCTAAAGAGACATGATAACTTAACACCATGTGGGATCCTGGATTAGATTATGAACAAAATGAACAGCAAAATGACATGAGTAAGAAAACAGAGGAAATCTAATAATTTCTTTTGGGGAAAAAGCACCAGGGATTGAATTCAGGGGCACTCAAGCACTGAGCCACATCCCCAGGCCTATTTGGTATTTTATTTAGAGACAGGGTCTCACTGAGTTTCTTAGCACCTCACTTTTGCTGAGGCTGGCTTTGAACCTTTAACCCTCCTGTCTCAGCCTCTGGAACTGCAGGGATTACAGGAATGCACCACTGCACTTGGCATAATTTCCCTTATTTAGTTAATTTTAATTAATTATCAATAGTAGGGCTGGGGTTGTGGCTCAGTGGTAGAGCGCTTGCCTAGTATGTGTGAGGCACTGGGTTCAATTGTCAGCACCACATAAAATGAATAAATGAAGTAACGTATTATGTCCATCTGTAACTAAAAAAAATTTTTTTTAATAGTCAATAGTAATGTACCAAGGTTGATTTCTTCGTTTTTTTTTTTTTTTTTTTTTTTTTTTTTGGTACCAGGGATTGAACCCAGGGACCCTTAACCACTGAGTCACATCCCTAGTCCATTTCTTTATTTAGACAGAGTCTCTCTTAGTTGCTCACTAAAGGTCTCATTAAGTGGCTGAGGCTGACTTTGAACTTTGGATTCTCCTGCCTCAGCCTCCTGAGGCACTGGGATTACAGGCGTGCACCACCACACCCAGCATTTCAGAGGAGTATCCTATCATTATGTAGGATTTTGACAAAAGGGGAAGCTGGGTGCAGGGCATACAGGAACTCTGTACAATCTTTATAACTTCTGTGAGTCTAAAATTATCTTGGAAAAAAAAAAAAGATCTTACAAATAAAAGAGAGCTACCAGAGGGGAGGCTGGAGTCACCTCTCTACTACTTGTCTCTCCCACTGACTATGACAAAGACCTCTAGACAGAGTCACAAAGCAGCTGCTTAAGGAAGAAGTCAGAAAGACAAACAGGAGAGGGCAGATGGGCTGGCTAGAGACTAGTATTTGAAGAACAACCAGTACATAGTACTGCAGTGGGGAGTTTCCTGGTGAATTTCCTAATTTCTTCTTTTATCTTCTGGCCTTTCCCACCTGCCCGCCAACCCCTCCCCAGTGGTGCTGGGGATGGGAGCCCAGGCGTCACACATGCCAAGCAAGGGCTCTGTCACTGAGCCAAACTCCCAGTCCCTCTGGCTTTATGTGACTCGGGGTAATTTGAATGGAGAAACTATGTGCTTGATAGCAGAAATCACCTACTCTGGAAAGCTGGCTCCAAAAAATCTCCAAAAGAAGAGCCTAATATATTCCAGCGGCTCTGGAAGCTGAAGCAGGAGGACCCCGAGTTCAAAGCCACCCTCAGAAACTTAGTGAGAACCTAAGCAACTTAGTGAGACCCTATCTCTAAATAAAATATTTTAAAAAGGGCTGGGGATATGGCTCAGTGGTTAAGCATCCCTGGGTTTAATTCCTGGGGGATGGGGGGAGCCAAAAAGCCTAATATTCTGGTCAGAGACCCAGGAAAATGGACCTCTATGAATTGAAGCATGTGAGATTTTTTTTTCTTTCTCTTCCTCTTTCACCTTCTTCTTTTTGGTGGTCCTGGGGGCTGAATCCCCATAGTTCTACCACTGAGCTACATCCCCAGCCCAGGAATCCTCCAATTCCGTGTGTGACCCAATACAAGTTCTAGACTGAATCTCGAGTTGTGCCTGTGTAGTATACACCCAAAGAAAAACGATAAAGGGTGGGAGTACTGAACCACCCCACGACCACTGCCCAAGGCCCCGCCCCGTCAGCCTTGCACCAAGCAAACCCAAATAGACAGCAAAGGCTGGAAAATAAAATTGATTATTATCAGGGTACATGCCTGTAACCCCAGCCTCTCAGGAGGCAGAGGCAGGAGGATGGCAAGTTCAAAGCCAGCCTCAGCAACTTAGCAAGTCCCTGTCTCTAAATAAAAATAAAAAGGGCCGGGCTGGGGATGTGGCTCAAGCGGTAGCGCGCTCGCTTGGCATGCGTGCGGCCTGGGTTCGATCCTCAGCACCACATACCAACAAAGATGTTGTGTCCGCCAAGAACTAAAAAATAAATATTTTTTATTTTTTTTTTTTTTTAAAGAGAGAGTGAGAGAGGGGGACAGAGAGAGAGAGAGAGAGAGAGAGTTTTAACATTTATTTATTTATTTATTTTTCTTAGTTCTCGGCGGACACAACATCTTTGTTGGTATGTGGGGACACAACATCTTTGTTGGTATGTGGTGCTGCTGAGGATCGAACCCGGGCCGCACGCATGCTAGGCGAGCGCGCTACCGCTTGAGCCACATCCCCAGCCCCTAAAAAATAAATATTAAAAAAAAATTTCTCTCTCTCTCTCTCTCTTTCTTTAAAAAAATAAATAAAATAAAATAAAAAGGGCTGGAGATGTGGCTCAGGAGTTAAGCTCCCCTGGGTTCAGTCCCCAGCACCAAAAACAAATAAAACAAAACAAACAAATAAACAAGCCAACAGAAAAAAAAAAAAAAAAAAAAAACCCTGATTATGAAAACCACTGCCTAGGACTAGGTGTGTAGCTCAGTGGTACAGCCCAGACTTAGCATGTAAGAGGCCCTGGGTTCCTTCAATCAGAAAAACAAAACAGGGGCTGGGGCTGGGGCTCAGTGGTAGAGCGCTTGCCTAGCATGGGTGAGGCACTGGGTTCCATCCTCAGCACCACATAAAAATAAATAAAAAAAATAAAGGCATTATATCCATCTACAACCAAAAAATATTTTAAAAAGAAAAAAAAAAAGCATATTCTTCAAAAACAAAACATGCTGGGCACCCTGACACCTTCCTGTAATCCTGGCCTGAGGAAGGAGGATTGCAAGTCCAAGGACAACCTGGGATGTTTAGGAGCTGGGGATGTGGCTCAGTGGCAGAGTGCTGGCCTAGCATGCATGAGGCCCTGGGTTCCCAGCACAGTTCACACATAATAACAGAGCTGGGCCCTGTTTGTGTGTGCACCTGTAGTCCCAGCTATCTGAGAGGATGAGGCAGGAGGATCCCTTGAGCCCCGTAGTTGAGGTCAGCCTGATCAACATAGTGAAACCCTGTCTTTTTACATAGGGCTGGGGATGTAGCGCATTGGTGCAGCACTTGGCTAGCATGGATGAGACCCTGGATCCAATCCCCAACACTGCCAAAAGTACAAAAGGAAACCTAAATTTCCTTTTCTCCATATATACACGAATGTACTCATTACTACATAAAAATCCACCAACTAAAAGATAACAATTTTTGAATGGGAGTTAAAAAAAAAAAAAAAGCAAGACCCAACTATCTACTGCTCATATGAAGCTCACTTCAATATGATTACACAGGTAGATTAAAAGAAAGATGGAAAAAGATACACTATACAAGCACAAGTTTTGTTTTTTGTTTTTTCCTTCTTGTGGTGCTTGGGATTGAACCCAAGGCCTTATGCATGTGAGGTAAGCACTCTACCAACTGAGCTATATCCCCAGCCTGCAAACACAAATTTTAGAATTTGGAAGTTGGAGTGGGCTGGGCATAAGTGGTTCATGCCTCTAATCTCGTGAATTGGGAGGCTGAGGCAGGAGTATTGCAGGTTCGAGGCCAACCTCAACAATTTAGCAAGGCCCTAAGCCACTTAGTGAGACCATATCTAAAAAAAAAAAAAAAAAAAAGTGTAGATTAGATTAGTTTAGTAGTAAAACACTTCTGTGTTCAATCTCCAGTACCAAAAAAAAAAAAGTTGAAGTGGGCTGGGGATGTAAAACTCAGTGATAGATGGGGATGTAGCTCAGTGATAGAGCACTTACTATGTGCAAGGCCCTGGATTCCATCCCTAGCCCTAGAAAAAGAAAAGAAGGAAAAAGAAAGTTGGAGCAACTATATTAATAACAGAAGTGACTTCAGAACAAGAAAAAATCACCAGGGATAAAACTACAGGTGAAAAACCAGCCTCTACCTCAGAGCAAAGCCTGTCCAAGGAAGGGGGCGTGACCCTTGTCCCTGGAAAGACCCACAGAGCACTCCCCGCTGAGTTGTTTATCTACAAATAACAGGAGAGATCTGCTGCGCCAGGTGTCCCTGACTCAGTCAGGCTAGGTGAGGACCCACAGCAACCCCCTAGCAGCCACCAATCATCATGAGACAGGGAATATACCTGGGATGCCAGATGACCCTCCCAGTAGTTTATGGTGGTTGATAACATGGTGGGAAACCATGTAGTTCAGCATGTACACCCCTTTGGGCCTAAATCAATCAGTTCAAAGGAATCCCCCTCTTGTTCTGACCAATTACCCCTCCCCAACTTGTTCTCCCCAGTGAATGTGCTAATCATGTTTTAGAGTTGTTTTATGATTTTCCTGCAGTGTGTGATGATTTGCTAAGAGATGCTATGATGTATGTGAAGTCCCTGCCTTCCCCAAAGAGTGTATAAAACTGCCACAAACCCTGGGCTCTGGGCCTCTCAGCGTCACCAGTTGCTGGGTGTGCGCAGAGGACCAAGCTAGCTCGCAATAAACACCTCTTTGCCGTTTACATCGATCTTGGTCTCTGGTGGACTTTTGGGGATCCCGAATTCGAGCATAACACAGGTTAATTCACCAAGAAAACAGAGCGATCCTGTGTGCATATGTCCTTCTTAATAAAACTCCTAAACATAAAAAACAAAAAAAATGGATAAATCTGAAGGGGAAAAGAAATTCACAGTTATACTTGTGGATGTCAACAATCTTCTTTCAATAACTGATACAAAATTTGAAACACGTGAAAAACTTGAACACTGTCCACCAACTTGACCTAGCAGACATTTATAGAAAACTCCACCCAAGTCAGATATGGTGGCACCACACTTGTTATCCCAGAGACTGGGGAGGCTGAGGCAGGAGGATTGAATGTTGGAGATCAGCCTCAGCAATTTAGGAATACCCTGTCGCAAAATAAAATAAAACAAAAATAAATAAATAAATAAATAAATAATATTTACAGTAGGGTGTAGCTCAGTGGTAAAGCATCCCTGGGTTCAATCCCCAGCTCTACACAAAAGGGAAAAAAAGAGAAAGGGGGGAGAGAGATCCACAAACACAAAGCATGTCCTTTTAAAGTGCACATAGAACATTCACCTAAATGGGCCTATTAGGGGCCTCTTATACTTAACATTTAAAATTTTAAGTGACATGTTCTCTGATCATTATGGAATTAAAATAGAAATCAGGAACTAAACAAAATCTGGAAACTCCTCAAATGTTTGGAAACTAAACAACTGACTTCTAAACGACCCATGGAAATTTCATTAGAAATTAGAAACTATTTTAACTGAATTAATGAAATAAAATTACAAGATATCAAAATATGTGCGATCCAGCTAAAATAGAGCTGAGAGAATTTTATAGTATTAAATGTTTATATGAGAAAGGGAAGGCCTCTGCTGGACATGGTGGTGCATATCTGTAATCCCAGCTACTCGGGAGGCAGGGCAGGGGCATCACAAGTTGGAGGCCAGCCTCAACAACTTAGTGAGACCCTGTCTCAAAATAAAAAATTAAAAGGGCTGGGGATGTAGCTCAGTGGCAGAGCGCCTCTGGGTTCCATCCCCAGTAACACACACACACACACACACACACACACACACACACACAAAGATGACATCTGAATAGAATTTGAAGGACAATAGTGGGGTTTGGGGTGTCAATACATAACTTGATCTTCTTTGTCAAGGGGGAAAGAAGGGAAGAGAGGGAGATGGGAATAGGAAAGACGGTAGAATGAACTGGACATAACTTTCTTATGTTCACATATGAATACATAACCAGTGTAACTCCACCCCGTGTACAACCACAAGAATGGGGTCCTAGGGCTGGGGATGTGGCTCAAGTGGTAGCACACTCTCCTGGCATGCGTGTGGCCCCGGGTTCGATCCTCAGCACCACATACAAAGATGTTGTGTCTGCCAAAAACTAAAAAATAAATATTAAAAAATTCATTCATATTCTCTCTCTCTCTCTCTCTCTCTTAAAAAAAAAAAAAAAGAATGGGGTCCTAGTTAGAATTTTTTTAAGTTATGCCTCACATATGTTTAACACGTTAAAATACACTCTATTGTCATGTATATCTAAAAATTATATATATATATATAGATAGATATAGATATAGATATATAGATAGATAGATATAGATAGATAGATATATACTCTTCTTTGCCCAAGTTATGACAACTGAGGGCCTGAGGAGGAGTCAGGGTACTGAAATCAGAACAACTTACTGTTCTAGTTACTATGGTGCATGAGAAACCTCCTGTAAACTGTGTATAAAACAACTTTGATGCCTATGGATTCTGTGGTCAGAGATTCAGAAAGGGCACAACAGGGATGGCTTGTCTCTGCTCCATGATGTGTGGGGCATCAGCTGGAAAGACCAGATGGCTAGGAAGGACTTGAGGGCCTGGGTCTGGAATCATCTCAAGATGTATGTCTTAGTCCACTTTGTGCTGCTCTAATAAAATACCACAGGCTGGATGATTTATAAGAAATGACAATTTATTGGCTCACAGTCTATAGGCCAGAAAGTCCAAATGGGAAAGACTAGGATCTGCTGAGGGCCTTTTTCTGCCTCATCCCATGGTAGGAGACAGAAAGGC
The DNA here is from genome assembly GCF_052094955.1 of Ictidomys tridecemlineatus. Lineage (NCBI taxonomy): Eukaryota > Metazoa > Chordata > Mammalia > Rodentia > Sciuridae > Ictidomys > Ictidomys tridecemlineatus. Next base: position 175,577,888 of record NC_135481.1, read on the forward strand.
AAAGCGGGCAAGAAGGAGCATGAGAGGAAGAAACTTTCCTTTTGTAAGAACCCCACTCCCTAGCTCATTGACTCGGCCCTCGTGGCCTACCCACCTCTCATGGGGCTCTTCTTCCCACTGCTTTGGGGATTGTTTCTAACACATGCTTTTGGGGAGGCACATTCAAATCACAGCAATGTATGTGTCTGTAAGTTGGTGCTGGCGGTAGACTGGCCCCTCAGCTGGGTGCCTGTCAAGACACCTACTTGTGACCTCCCCAGGTCTCTCCACATGAACTAGTGTGACTTCCTCACAGCAAAAGCTGGATTCCAAGTGTGTCCCAAGAGAGCACCTGGTATTTTTATGACCCAGTTTCAGAGGTCACACAGTTTTACTTCCACCCTATTTTACTATCACAAAGATAGACCCAGGTTCAAAGAAGGGGAACACAGACCCCATCACTTGATAGCAAAAGTGTCAAGGTCACATTGTAAAATGAGCATGTGGAATTGGAGACATTTTTAAAGTTATTTATTACTTACTTATTATAGGTGTTGGAACAAACTCAGGACTTTGTGCTTTCTAAACAAACACTCTACCACTGAACTGCATCCTCCCACCTTTTCTAAATTAATTAATTAATTAATATGTTAAGGAAGAGTCTTTGCTAAATGGCCTATGCTGACCTCCAATTAGAGATTTTACTGTCTCAGTCCCCTGAGTAAATGGGATTACAGGCATGTGCCACCACACCCAGGAAAGGATATCTTTGTTGAAAAATACGATTTGCTGAGCTGGGGATATAGCTCAGCGGTAGGGTGCTCGCCTAGTGTGCCTGTGTGTGAGACCTTGAGTTGGATTCCCAGCATCCTCCCCCCAAAAAAGGGATCCCTAGCATGCCCCCCCCCAAAAAAAAGGAAAGGAAAGAAAATACGATTTGCTACAATTACTGATATACTAGTTTGTAAAACATAGCTTAAGACATAGGTGAAAGGCCAGGTTGGTTGCTACAACACAGCTTTCCCATATGGAAACAGGTGGTGGGAATATATGTTTTGCTGAGACAAGAGCATTTCAGCAGGGGAAAGAGTGGTAGAGAGGCTGTGCTAGGGCAGGTCCTAAGCAGTGAAGGCTAGCATGGCTAGGCATCATGGGAAAGGAGGAGAGGTTGATGCAGGAGCTGAGTTTGGAAGGTCTGGCAGGGGAACTGTGGATATCAGGCTAAAGAACTTATTGGGAGGCCATTGGGTGCTAATACAGTCCCAAGGATGTCCAGTGTGGTAGCACATGCCTGTAATCCCAGTGACTTGGGAGACTGAGGCAGGAAGATCACAAGTTCAAAGCCAGCTCTTGCAATTTAGAGAAACCCTATCTCAAAAATAAAATAAACAGGGTTGGGATATAGCTCAATGGTGATAGAGCATCCTTGGGTTCAACCCCCAATACTGGGGGAAAAAAAAGACTCAAGGATGTCATAGGCATTCTTTTCACATTTGGGAGCCAACCCCTATGCCCATGGCCATGAGCCAGTAGTGTCCTAAAGGCTACTTAGGATGAGGAGGCTGAGCCAGGAGGATGGCAAGCTTGAGGCCAGTCTGGGCAATTTGGCAAGACCCTGCCTCAGAATAAATTTAAAAAAAAGGGGCTGGGGATGGGAGCAACCCTGGGTTGATCCCTAATACCACCACCACCACACCACACACACACATACACACACACACACACACACACACACACACTAGGAGAAGAAGAAGGAAAACAAGACAAGTGCCCAGGCCTGAGTTTGGCGTCCTGGTTCTGAGCCAACTTGTTTGTCCAGTTTTCTTTCTTTCTTTTTTTTTTTTTTTTAATTTAAGAGGCAGGTCTCTCCATGTTACCCAGGCTGGCCTCGAACTCTTGGTTCTGGTGATCCTCCGGCCTCAGCCTCCTCAGTAGCTGAGGCTGTTCGTGCCATCAAGCCCGGTTTCGTCTGCAGGTCTTCATGCCACGTTCTTCCTCCGGGCACCTCCGCCCGGTATCCTGCAGGTACATTCGCGAGTGGAGGAGCCTCAGCCCACCAGCTGGCCCCGCCTCCCTGCCAACTGACCAGGCTTCCTTAGCAACTCGATTGGTAGGCCCCGGCCCCGCCCCACAGTGTAGCCCCGCCCCTTGGTGTAAGTTTCGTCCACTTGCACCTCCTCCCACCCTACCATCGTGCAGGGGGGTCTGCTCTCGGCTCCTCCCCTCGCGCTCGGGCCCCGCCCCTCATGAACTAGACCACCTTCCCCAGTTCAACCAGCTGCTGGGACACCCGAGGCCCTGGAGGTCCCGTCTGCGACGCTTGTCTGGACGTGTGACACCTCTTCCTATTTTCGCCTCAGGTCCTGCGTGATACCTAGATCTTCCTCGGCATCCCCTCTGACTTGGCAGGCTGGAGTGGGGTCCTTCATGAAGCTGAGTGCCTGGGTGGTGGTCGTGATGTCAGGACTTCGTGTCTGGGTAGAATCTCGTGCTCTCGGGAGCTGCTGACTGAGTGCGACATGCCCCTTTGTACAGGGCGTCCCCTGGGGGCCCGAACCGCAGAGCCTAGAGGAGAAGGTCATAGCCCTTTCACCTCCCATGCGTGCTGTTCCCACAGCTCAGCCTGCAGCCCCACAGGACTCACCAGTAGTGCCCATCGCCATGAGTGGCCTGTAATGAGCCATCTGGAGCCCTCCCTGCTCTGTGCTCACCAGAGTTTCGGGGCCGAGTCCGTCTACTCCCAGGGTCAGGATCTCCAGACGGTGCTCCACCATCGCCTGCACGGGGGGTCGCCCCGGGTCCACCGTGAGCTGCCTGGGGTCTGTTTTCACCCCATCGCCTTCGGCCCCGGGGGCGACTTCCCGCACAGATGTTCCTTATCAGCATCACTCCACTTCTGAAGCTTGGAGTTCCCACAGAGGCGGGGGTGGGAAAGCGCAGGGAGAACCAAGGGTCGAGGTCCCCAAATGCCTCCCCTTGGGAGGCCCGGGAAAGACGGGAAACTGAGGCCCAGAAACGGAGCCGCTTGGCCATTTGGTGTGGCAGCCGTAGAGCCACTCACAGGCCGCCCCGGACACTGACCAGATTCAGGGCGTGCTCTCCTCCAGGTTCCGTGAGGTGGCTCCCCTCTGTCTCTAGGACAAGAGACGGCTGGTCCCGGCTCAAGAGGTAAGGCTTCCTCCGGGGTCGCTCAAATCTGGAATGACCTTGGTCGAGGAAAGAGGAGCAGCTCTCAGGAGTGAACACCAGAGGGCGCCGAACCCCGAAGGGCCACTCTTGGGCTACTGGAATTCCGTAACGCCTGCGCAGTCTCAGGGCTGTTGGGTCTGCCTCCGCCCTGGTCCAGAAGGAGGTGATGTGCAGCCTGCCCACTCGAGATTCTTTCTACCGTCTTCCCCTGAGTCCTCCTTGCCTTCTAGGCCCATCTGTCCCCGGGGACTAAACTTTCCTCCAGAAACTGGCTGGAACAGGACCCTCCCTGGGCTACTGAAACCCTTGAATGGGCGAGGGCCCAGAACCGGGATACCTGAAAACTATGGCCCCCGGCCCTAGTGGGGACCCACCAGCCTCACCATCGGTCCACCAGGGTAGACAACATGAGGCCACGCTTACTGTGCTCGTGCTCTGCTCTATTTAACCACATCTCCCTGCCTTCCTTTGGTTGCCTCTCATATTCTTTTTTTTTTTTTTTTTTTAGAGAGTGAGACAGAGAGAGAGAGAGAGAGAGAGAGAGAGAATTTTAACATTTATTTATTTTTTCTTAGTTCTCGGCGGACACAACATCTTTGTTGGTATGTGGTGCTGCTGAGGATCGAACCCGGGCCGCACGCATGCTAGGCGAGCGCGCTACCGCTTGAGCCACATCCCCAGCCCCTCATATTCTTTTGAATAAAACCCAAGACCCTTATCATGGAGGTCCTGCTTGGTGGTTCATCCTATCCCTCTCTCTCACCTCTTGCCCATGATGTCCTCGCCAAGATGCCTTCTCCTCTGACTCTGGGCCTTTTCTTCTCTGCTTGGAACTGGACTGTAAGCTTTTCAGGGCAGGAACTGGGTTTGAATCTGATCCATTTAGTTTGGTAACAAATGCCAGCTGCAGTGGATCTCAAATTACTTTTTACAGTTTTTTTTCCTCCCTTATATGGGGGTCTGACTGTGTTGCCCAGGCTGGCCTTGAACTTGTCATCCTCCTGCCTCAGCCTCCTGAGTAGCCAGGATTATAGGCACACACCATGCTTCAATAAATATCTTTTCTCCCCTTGTTCATCATCACATTCCAGCGGTTAGCAAGCCTGGCCCATAGTAGGACTAAATGATTCTTCTTCTTCTTTTTTTTTTTTTCCTTGCTGTGGGAAGCCATTCTAACACGGGATTGAGCGACTCCCGTTAAGGGCCTGAGGCACTTTGGCAAAAATCAAAGTTTTCCTGACCCTTTCCTGATGAGAGAGCCCATCCGTGTGTGGGTGTGCCTGACCACTGACCCCGGGGAACCAATCACTGACCCTGACCTTGGAGTGCGGCCCCCCTCAACCTTCATTGGATGGAATTCTCCCCTGAATCTCTTGTTCCCCAATAAAAGGCTGATGCCCGGCGTGCTCGCTCTCTCTCTCCTGCTAGCCCTGAGTAATCCCTGCTGCCCTGCTGGGCGGTTGGAGGAGGGAACCAGAGGGGAGCCGTCTCGGACCTAGCAATAGAAATAAGGTAATTGAGTCTGTGTTTTTATTTCGATCTCTTCTAACTAACTTTATGCCTAGAACCTCATTAATGAAACCACTGCGCAGGCCGTGTGGTAGACCTTGCTGCATTGGAGATTGAACCCAGGGCCTTACATCCCCAGCCCCACCCCCTTTTAACTATTTATTTATTCATTTCAGTACTGGGAATTGAACCCAGGGGTGCTCTACCACTGAGCTACATCCCCAGTTCTTATTCTTATTTAATGTTGACCCAGGGTCTAAGTTGCCCAGGTTGGCCTCAAACTTGGTATCCTCCTACTCAGCCGCCAAGTCTCTGGGATTATAGGCATATGCCACCACCACTGCCACCTGTATTAATGGTTCAGTCTTTACCACAGTCAGGCGAGGTTATGAAAAAATGAGGAGGGAACTATCATTATAATGTCTCATTTCAGAAAGGTTGGACCATTTGTTAGAGGTCACACTGCTAACATTTGAACAGGCTTTTCAACAACCTCGCACTGGAATAGAGTCGGGGAAAGGGAGTACACCACGGGACAGGTCCCAGGTGCCCGGTGATTGACGCTTTCTGTAGTGGGAGGCATTAAACTGGGCTGAGAGGCTGGCAAGACTCGCGTGAGGAGAGCATTCTAGAAGGACCAGCAAGGAACAGTGGATACGGGGCCTCTTGGGACGGTCCAGCGCAGAGCGCGGGGACGCTGCCACTGAGGGTCCCCAGAGGTAGCAGCCCGGAGGCTGGAGAAATTAACACGGTGGCGCCCTCGGGTCCCTCCCCGCAGGCTTGGGCCGGCGCCCCCAGGGACTCTGGCCGGGCAAGACAGGACGTTCCCACGCGGGGGCGGCGCAGGCAGCGCGGGGCGGGCCGGGGGCGGCGCCCGACTCGGGTCCCCTCGCAGCCCATTCTCCGTTACTCGCTGGGAGACCGGGTCGCGCTCCGCCGCCGCTGCCAGCTTCGAGGTGAGAGGGTGGGAGATCCTGGTTGGCCCAGCCCGCCCCAGCAGGTGCGGGTGGATGCGGCTCGGACCCCGTTTTCCCCGCCTGGCCAGGCCCCTGTGGCCCCTGCCCCAGAGGAGGGTCGGGGTCTCCTGGGGGGCTACCCTCTGTCCGCACCTGGGGTGCGCCCCCTTCCCCCACTTACAGATTCCCGGCTGCAGCTCCTGATGCACGGAGCTCTCCCACCACTGATCCCTGACCCCAGTCCTTCCTTTCCAGCTGTGGGGGCACCCCTCCCACTTATCACATAAGATGTGCCCCCTGCCGCTCTCTAGTTCTGGGGCACCCCTTTCTCTTTCCAGAAGTGGAATGCTTTCTTCTTCTCCCCAGATGTGCCCACCACCCCCTCCTGCTAACCCAGTTTAGTCTCTGTCCTCTAAAGCTGTTCCCCACCCCCATGGGATGCCAGACCCTGAGACTCCCCCCAGGGGTGGGGGTGGGGCTCAGCCTGTCCCCTCCCCCACCAGATCCAGCCCAACCAGCTCTTGTGCACGTAGGCAGGCAATTAGGGGGAAGGGCCCCCCTCCCGGGGCCATCTGTGCTGAGGCCTCCACAGATGGCCCTGTGGGGAAGAGCTTCAGGATCTGCCCTTTCTGTACCTGGACTCCCACCCAGTTTCCCCTGGGGGCAGATAATTGAGGTGGCGTCCCCAGTCTGGCCAGACTGAGCAACTGGCTGGCACCAGAACCCAGGCCCCCAGGCCCATACTGTTCAGACATAGGTGGGAGATAGGACTCCTCTTACTTCTCAGTGCCCTGGAGGGATCCACAGGTCCAGGACCCTCCAGTGTATTATCCCCTCCCCTGGGATAATATACAAAATTAGAAGGGTCAGGGGCATAAGGGTGACTTGGAACCCTCTTTAGACTTTCACTACCACTACACGGGGAAACAGTTTCCTGGGCCCTGCGGGGTGGGCAAGAGCAGGGGGAGAACTCTTCCATACCTGCCCAGATGCTCTCCCGGGCTGCCTGGAGCTCTGTGCTGAGAAGAGGAGGACTTGGAACTCGAGGGACACACAGCCCAGGAGGCCCTGGTAAGATCCCACTTGCTCTGTCCCAGAGTTAGGGACAGTCTGCCCGCTTCCTCCCTTGTGGCCCTGGACCTGGCCCCAGTCCACTTTCCTGGACCCCATGCCTTTGTCCTGAGCCAAGTTCCTTCAGAAAATGGAGCCTCTGAGGTAAGTAGATGCATCTCCCTTATTTAGGGCCCGACCCTCAGGCCCCTAAGCCCTTTGGAGAGAAAGGATGCTACAGCTGGCCCTCCTTTCCAAGGCCTTGAAATCAGCCCTAGTCAGAAGGAAGTGTCTCTTTTAAAAAAAAAAAAAAAATTATTTAGTTTTTAGTTTTAGGTGGACACAATATCTTTTATTTTAATTTTATGTGGTGCTAAGGATTGAACCCAGGGCCTCATGCACACTAGGCAAGTGCTCTACCACTGAATCACAACCCCGGCCTAAGAAGAAAGAGCTTTAAAGCAAGAGAGACTTCAGCCACCTAGCAGAAGAAACTTTCTGACCTCAGGAGAATAATAACAAACATGTATTGAGGCCTTAGTAGGTCCCCAAGCTGAGATAAGCATTTTGTATAGATTAAGGCAATTAGACGTCACAGCAACTGTGCGAGGTGGATGCTGCGCTAACTCCATTTCTCCGATGAACAAGTTGAGCCCCAGTACCTCAGAAGAGCCAGGACTCCTTGTCAAAGGCAGCTCCAACACTATCCCCTTAAGGTGACACAAGTCACTCCTGTGGGCGTTGCCAGTGTCAATGAACAGAAGAGCCCTTATCAAGACCATCCCTGGTGCCCAGCCTTATTCTGCACCCCCACAAGGAGCCCTGGGGGCTTAGCCATTGGGGGAGCTTCTGGGAAAGGGGGCCAGTAGAAAAACCCACCTCTGGGACTCGGTATAGTGAGCCGAGCCTCTGCAGAGAGGCGGGCACCATCTGGACCCTCAATATCCCACTTTCCAGGTGAGGATAGCACAGCAAAGTCAAGGGGCTTGTTGGAGTTGGGATGATCAAACCGGGTTTCAACCCCAGCTGATTCCGAATGCGTGCCCTTGACTCCTCGTCAGGGCAGGTGTTCTTCACTTTGTAGTTTCATATCTAGAGATTCCTGCCTCTGAGCCTTTGCCCAGCCAGGACCTCTGCCTGACATAACCTGGGCTCAGATCTTCCCAAAGAACACAGGACTCGGGGCTAGAGGGGCTGAACTGCAGCCTGGGCTCTGCTCCTTCTTGCTTTGTGCATTTCAGGGAGTCACGTAGCTGCTCAGTTTATTCATCTGCAAAATGGAGATAACCCCAGCCCGGAGTGGAGGCAAATGCCTCTAATCCCAGCAATTTGGGAGGCTGAGGCAGGAGGATCACAAGTTCAAGGCCAGCCTGGGCAATTTAGGGAGACCCTATCTCAAAAAAGAAAAAAGGAGCTGGGCACGGTGGCGCAAGCCTGTAATCCCAGCAGCTTGGGAGATTGAGGCAGGAGGATCTCAAGTTCAAAGCGAGCCTCAGTAAAATCAAGGCTCTAAGCAACTCAGTGAGACTCTGTCTCTAAATAAAATACAAAATAGGACTGGGGATGTGGCTCAGTGGCCAAGTGCTTTTGAGTTCAATCCCTGGTACCACAAAACAAAAAATAAGAGGAAGAAAAAAAAAGAAAAATGAAGGACCAGACACTGTGGCACACATCTGTAATACTAGTGGCTGGGGAGGCTGAGGCAGGAGGATTGCGGGTTCAAAGCCAGCCTCAACAACTTAGCGAGGTACTTAGCAATTCAGCAAAACCTGTCTCTAAATAAATATAAAAAAAGGGCTGGGGATGTGGCTCAGTGGTTGAACACCCCTGGGTCCAATCCTCAGAACATCCCCACCCCCAAGGAAAAATAATAAAGGAGTTGGGGAGATGGCTCAGTTGGTAGAGTGCTTGCCTCCCGTGCACAAGGCCCTGGGTTCAATCAACACAGGCTGGGGATGTAGCTCTGTGGAAGTCCCCCGTACTGCCAAAAAGAGAGATGACCCCATCCCCAGCTCAGAGCTGTTAGGAGCCAGTGAACCGACCCATCCAAAGGCCTTATCCAGGCTTTTGCTCAATAAGAGCGGCCCTTCTTATTAACATCATGGTTAGAGATGGGAATCCCAGGGAGGTGGGGGGGCCGACTGGCACTGTCTCTCCCTGTGCCGCAGCCCGCGCCCAGGGGAAGATGAGCCCCTACACCAACTACTTCGCCCAGCGCTCCTACCCCATGCCCGACGAGCCCTTCTGCACCCAGCTCAACGCCGAGCAGCGAGCCCTGAAGGAGAAGGAGAAGGGCAGCTGGACCCAGCTGAGCCGCACCGAGAAGGTGGCCTGTAGGTGTCAGGGAGGGGCCGGGTGGGGGAGGCCCCAGCGCTGGCGGCAGCCCGATGTTCACTCAACCTGACGGTAGGCGGCACTGGGGACAGGAGAGAGAGATGGGATCCTGGAGGGTGCTTCCAGGTAGTGGAGCAGCGTGGGGGAAGGGCGTCATTGATGGGGTGGGGGAAGGGACAGCGGGGGGGGGGGCCCCCGCGGGGAGCTGAGACCTGATCCCAGGAGGCAGGAGGGGTGCGTGGCCCAGGTCCTACCCACACAGTGCCCTGCCACCGACCCTTTGATATTAGGAGCTTCTTAGTGTCATTCCACAAACCGAGGAGCTCACCTGACCCCCAGCCTTTGAAGGCTCAAGGACTTGCTGCTCAATTCATCTTCACGCATCAACTTTTTTTTTTTTTTTTCCTTTAGTACCAGGGATTGAACTCAGGGCCCTCAACCACTGAGCCACATCCCCAGCCCTAGCGTATTTGATTTCAAGACAAGATCTCACTGAGCTGCTCAGGGTCTCACTAAGTTGCTGAGTCTGGCTTTGAACTGGCGATCCTCCTGCTTCAGCCTGCCGAGCTGCTGGGATTCCTTGTGGGTCACCACCCTGGGCTCATCGGTGTCTTACTGAGCACCTACTACGAGCCAGGCGCTAGGCAAGTGGCTGGTAGCAAGTCCGCTCCATTCTTGCCCTGAAACCTCACATTTCCGGTTCTCTCCCCTCAGTTCTTTTCCCAGTCCTCTCAGATCTCTCTCTCTCTCCTTTTTCCCTCCCTCCCTCCCATCCCTCTTCCCATTTCAGAAACCGACATTCCCCCCCCATCCTAAAGCACAGAGCACCTGCTCACACTCAGGGTGCAACCAGCTGGGAGGGCAGGTCCTCTCACCAGCTCACCATCGAGGGCTGAGGCCGCACAGCCACAGGGAGGGAAGGAAAGAGAGAAGGAGAGAGCACAGGAAGAGGGGTCAGCCTCCTTCCTAAAGTCGCCCTGAGGTCAGGTCTTTGTATGCTTTTTTCCCAGAGAGAAACTACCTTGTGCAGAAGTAGTTCCTGGGGCTGGGAGTGTCTCGCCTAGTGTGTGGGGGGCCCTGGGTTCCCTCCCCAGCTCTGCAAAAGAAAAAGAAAAGAGGAGTCCCTGGAGTCGCCCCTGCTCTCCTGTGCACTCTCTTCTTTCACCTGACAGCACTCTGGGCCTAAGAGCTCAGGTGTCTCTGCGGGCAGCTGGCTGGGTCCCAGCCTGCCCACCTCCTGACAACTAGGCTAGATCCTATGTCGAGATCCCTACCCGTGCCTACTTCACAACTGGCACAAGACAGGTTAAGCAAAAAAAAGTTCTGTTTTTTAAATACATTTAAAATATACATATAAAAAGAATCTCCTCTATGTCAACCGCTGTTCCAGGTGCTGGGATCTAAGAGGGAAGAGTGGGTCCTTGTCCCCCTGAAGCTTAGAGTCAAGTAGGGAGGATAAGCAGTAAATGAGAAAGTAGAGAATAAAAACATTCTTCAGTGTGAGGGAAGCGAGGGTCGGTCCTGATAAAAGTTGGGTTAAATAAAACCACAGCTTTGTCACCTCCTTTCCTACAGTCTGTCCTCCCCAACTCAGAATGAAATCCAAACTCCTGTCTGTGGCTGGCAAGGTCCTGGGTGATCTGGCTGCTGCTGACACCAGATTGCAACACTTTCTCTTCTGTAGTTCATCCTACTACAGCCACAATCCCCTTCACTCACCCCGGGCCTTTGCACTAGCTGCTGGTTCTTACTGGACTATTCTCCCTTTGACTTCTTCAAGCCTCCGCTCCAGTGTCACCTCCTCTGAGAGACCTTCTCTGACCACTATAACTGAAGTAGCCCTTGCCCACAGTCTGTCTGAAGATTTGCCATTTGTGTCCCGCTCCAAGCTCCACAAAGGCAGAAATTTTCAACCACTTTATTCAGTGCTACGTCACCACTTCTTGGCCACCCTTTGAATGTAGTACAATCTCAATAAGCATTTGCTGTGTGGTGGCGCACACCTGTAATCCCAGCGGCTCAGGAGGCTGAGTTAGGAGGATCGCTAGTTCAAAGCCAGCCTCAGCAACTTACCAAGGCCCTAAGCAACTTAGTGAGACCCTGTCTCAAAATAAAAAATAAGAATAAAAGGGCCTGGGATGTGGCTTAGTGGTGGTAGAATGCCCCTGGATTCCATCTCCAGTACTGGGAGGGGAGAGGGGGATTTTCCAGATGAATGGCATTTGCTGGAGGAAGGGGGAGGTCAACTCCTGGCCTACGGTCTTTGAAATGGAAGCCCCTTCCCTGCACCCCACCTGCTTCCAGTGTACCGGCTCCAGTACCACCAGACCTTTGCGGAGATGAACCGGCGCTCCAACGAGTGGAAGACAGTGATGGGCTGCGTCTTCTTCTTCATTGGGTTGACGGCCCTGCTGATTTGGTGGCAGCGTGTTTACGGTGAGTGGCTGCAAATGTGAGCCATGCCCGTGTGGCCATGGCCACTGGCCAAACCCTTACGGAAGCCATGTTGTGACTCACCTAAAAACTTGAAAAGTCTCCAAAGAGGTGGAGGGTGAAGGACAGAACGTTGGCTGTCCTGGATGAAATGTAGGGACTCTACCTCTAAAGGCCTCAGGTTCCTCATCTGTACAATGGGAATAATAATGCCCATGTCTCAGTGTTCTTGTGAGGATTAATGAGAGGGACTTGGGCCAGTGCTTGCCACATGGTCTTGAGGGTGTTGTTACTGATTTTCTGTGTATTAACCATGTAGATTCCAGTATGTTGTTTCAGCTGCTGTAACAAAGATCCCCAGCATAAGAACTTAAGCAGTATAGAGGTTTATTCCTTTATCACAAAATGAGGCTAAAGATATAATTCAGAGGCTGGTTTGGGGGTGCACACCTGTAATCCCAGAGACTTGGGAGGCTGAGACAGGAGGATCACAAGTTCAAGGCCAGCCTCAGCAAGAAGCTGAGCAAGACCCTCAATGACTTAATAAGACCCTGTCTCAATTAAAAAAATAAAAGGGGCTGGGGAATGTAGCTTAGTGGTAAATGGTCCCTGGGCTCAATTAGGGGAAAAAAGAAAGAAAGAGAAAAAAGAAAAAAGAAACAATCCAGATGAGTATTGGGACTCCACAAAGCAGGCTCCTTCTGACTAGTTTCTCTGCCATCTTTAACATGTAGCTTCCATCTTGACACACAAGATGGCTGCTCAACTCCTGCCACATCTCCTTGCATCCTATTGGCTAGAAGTGTTCACATGATCCTGCCTAACTACAAGGGAAGCTGGGATATGTAGTCTTTTGTTGGGTCTCATGTGTCCAGCTGAGGTTTTATTATCTCAGAAGAATGGTTCTCCGAGTGTCCCTGGACAGACAGCCCCACCGGCAACCCTGCTGGACATGCATGTTCCCGGCCCCCTCCAGATCTGCTGAGTCGGACACTCGGAGTGGAACCCGCCCTCCCTGCCTCGTCCCCCTCTCCTTCCTTCTCTTTGTGATACTGGGAAGCTGACCTCAGGCCTCGCCTGTACTGGGCTCCACCCGCAGCCTGTACTCCTTTTAAAACAGCCTCCCTGGCTGGTTCCAAGGCTCTCCCAGGCCTGAAGCCATTGCTCTGGACAAAGGGGTAAGGACCTTGAGGAAGCCTGGCATCCACCCAGTGGCCTGGCCTGGTTTCCTGTGTGACAGTGCACGAGGGTGAAATGAGACCGCCTCTGGGACTGTCTGGTGTGGCCAGTGTGGCACATAATAGGTGCCAGTGAAGACAATGCCTTTCCTTCCCCTCTCTGGGATGGAAGCACCAGGGATGGAGGCCAGGCAGCCCAGGTGGGCTGCAGAGGCAGCTTGGCCAGGGAGGAGAAGGTTGGGAGTGTGGCCCCAGGACCTCCCTACCCACACTGTGCCCGTAGTTTTACAAATACTAATTCCCTGGATCCCTACAACCCTCCAGGATAGGACCTGTTTTTGAACAGGTAAGGAATCTGAGGCTCAGAGAGGTGAGGTGACTTATTGACTTATTCAAGGCCACACAGCAAGGGAGTGGTGTAGCTGGGATTTGGATTCAGTGGTCTTCAAATCAGTGCTCCTACTACCATTGGCTACAGAGGTAGGTGAGGACCCAGAGGCTCAGGCTGGGGAAGGACCTGGCCCAGTTCCTACTGTGGGTCAGAGGCAAGGCTGGGATTAGAACCTAGAGTTCCCTGGAGTGATGCTGGTGGGGGCCAGATAGGAAGAGGGAGGTCCTCAGAGCAGGGCCCCCGACCCTGGGGCTGGGGCTGTGGCTTGGAGGAGCCCTGGGACAGCTGGGTCCTGAGCCACGGCTGTCCTGCCCTGTGCCCGCTCCACAGTGTTCCCTGAGAAGCCTGTCACCCTGACGGACGAGTGGAAGGCCCAGCAGCTTCAGCGCATCCTGGACATGAAGGGCAACCCGGTGCAAGGCCTGGCCTCGCGGTGGGACTACGAGAAAAAGGAGTGGAGGAAGTGAGGCCTGCCTGCCCTGCCTGTCAGGCCTCTGCCCCTGCAGCGGCCCCTGGCCGCAGCCTCCAGCGCCCCTCCCGCCCCTCCCCTGAGCTCCAATAAAGCTGGCCTCTTCTATTCCACCCAGAGCCTCCACCTGCCGGTACCTGGCGCCTAAACTCAGGCGCTGAGAGATGAGCCACCTCAGGGGCCCAGAGCCTGGTGATCAGGGAGGGAGCTTCCTGGAGGAGCAGGGGCTCTGGCCAGACCGGGAAAGGCAGGAAGAAGCGAAGACATTCTAGGGAGAGGGGATGGCAAAGGCAGGGGTGTGCACTCAAGTCAGTCAGTAAATATTTATTGAGCACCGACTGTATACTGGATCTTTTTTTTTTTTTGGTACCAGGAATTTAACCCAGGGGTGCTTAACCACTGAGCCATGACACGAATCCTTTTTATTTTTTATTCTGAGTCAGGGTCTCACTAAGTTGCTGAGGGCCTCACTAGGGTGCTGAGGCTGGCCTCAAACTTGCAATCCTCCAGTTTTAACCTCCTGAGCCGCTGGGATTAAGGGATGGGCCACCACACCTGGCCCCTGGCCGTGTCCTGGGTACTCATCCAGACCCTGAGTGTGCAGCAGTGCAGAGCGGGAGGCTCCAGGTTCCATAGAAAGGAAGGAAGGGGAGACGGAGGGAGGGCCCCACCCCTGAGGTGGGCTTGTGTGTGTGTGGACCTTCAAGGAGGCTGCCCTGACAGGAGCACCCTGGGAGAGGAGGCCAGGCCTGGGGCGCTGGTCTTGGGGCGAAGAGCAGAGCCCACGGGGCCCAGGGATCCTCTCCCTGGTGTGATGGGAGCTGTGTCAGGTTGGGGCCTCTGAGGAACAAATGCCCAGATCAAACACGCGAGGAGATTGGGGGAGGCAGTGCCCGTGAAGGACAAGGACAGGGGGGTCGCAGTAGGTGGGGAGAATCTTCAGACTAGTCTGAAACTAGCCTCAGACCATGTGGTTCTAGCCTCAGACTGCAGGGCATCTCTATCTGTCCCAATCCAATCAGGAGGCAGGAACCACAGAGCCACCCAAACAGAGGCTGCTTAATGCGAAGCATCATGCAACTCATACAAGAGGGTGACTCTCAGGCCAGGTCCAGTGGCGCAGGCCTGTAATCCCAGCGGCTCTGGAGGCTGAGACAGGAGGATCGCAAGTTCAAAGCCAGCGAGACCCTGTCTCTAAATAAAGTACAAAACAAGGCGGGGATGTGGCTCAGTGGTCCAGTGCCCCTGAGATCCTTGGTACTTCACGTTTGTGCAGGCAAAGCCCAAAGTATGTGTGTCAGGAGGATGGCAGGAGGATGGTCCCCAACAAGGGGCTTAAGAGGCACACTGGGCTCGTGGGGGGTCAGATGAATTTTAGAAAACACACACACACACACACACACACACACACACACACCCTGAGAGAAGCAGCCTCCTTCGCAGCGGCCTGCAGCGCCCTCTACCGGCAAAGGTCAGCATGTCCCTGTGGAGGAGACGTGCTCGCGGCCTCGTCCCCAGTAGGTGGAGCAGGAACTGAGGAGTGAATCCGGAGCCGGGACGCCGCCGGTTGATACCTTGAACAACTACCGAGAAAGTCTTGGGGAGGTCAACAGGGAGCCCCAGAGCCCGTGCTGCCCATCAGAGGAGTGTGGCATTCGGCCCAACTGCCCCGTCCCCGTGACCCCGCAGGGCTCAGTCCTTGACGGCGAGCCGCCCAAGGGGTCCTAGCCTCGGCAGCCGGGGTGGTCCTACAATCAATCTTTTGAAGACAGATCTGAGAAGCACACCCCTTGGACACACTAGATGCCAAGGGAAGGACTTGGCAGAGCAGTTGTGGCAACATTCATTTGATCAATATTCATTGATGATTATGTACCCACTGTGTCCCAGGATCTGGGGATGCAGTGAATGAGACCTCATTCCAGTCTCGTGACTTCCAGTCCTTGCGAATATCAAAGTCTGAAATGGGAAAAGAGACATCAACCAGAGGGTGGCTTTAATAAATTGTAGCACAACTGTGTGCGAAGTGGAGGTTCATGGTACTTGGAGTAACCAATTGAGGAACTGACGGGGTGTGGAGGAAGTGTCTTCTTTCCTGAAATATGAAAGATGAGCCAGGGGCAGTGGTGCACCCCTGTAATCCCAGCAACTTGGGACGCTGAGGCAAGAGGATCACAAGTTTGAGGCCAGCCTCAGCAAATTAGTGAGGTCCTAAGTAATTTAATGACATCCTGTCTAAATATAAAGACTAAAAAAGGGCTGGGGATGTGGCTCAGTAGTTCAGCATCCCTGGGTTCAGACCCTGGTAATAAAAAAAAAAAAAAAAAAAAGCCTGGATCCTGGATGTAAACTGGATGAGGGGTAGGAGACAGCATTCCAGGTGGAGAGAAAAATCATATGCAAAGACCCTGTGGTAGTGAGGATCATGACATAAGAGAAGAAATAAAGGGAATCCATGAGCTGTCACACCAAGAGGAAAAGGAAGAGATGAACCAGGGAAGGTGGGAGCAGGAGACCATCCAGGTCCTGGAAGTTTGGTGCCTCTGCCAAAGTGATGAGTTTGGAGGAAAGCAGAGAAAGGACAGGAAGATGGATCTGGAGGACATTGGGAAAAAAGTATGGGAAGCCTTGAACATTAATTCAGTTTATCTGAGAAAGCAGCTTTCTTGGCCCCAGGCTCTATCTGCCTTGAGTGGAGAGATGGCAGGGACACAGAGAAAGAGAGCAGTAGGGGACCTTCCTGCCAGCTCTCCCAGCCTGTTGGGAGGACATGATAGTCAGAAGGTAATGAGGCAGAAGCTATAGAAATATTCAGAAATGTGTTCCAACCTGGGTGTTCTGTTTCGAGTTCTTTTGCATAACTAGGGACTGCGCCCAGGGCCCGTGCATGCCTGGCGAGTGCTCTACCACTGAGCTACACCCCAGCCCCTAAGTGTTTTCTGTGTAGGTCTTGCTTCTGCATAATGGTATTTTATATCTACTCTTTAAATTGGTGCATTATAATTATACACAATGGATTCATTATACCATATTTGTACATGCACAAAACAACTTGATCAATCTCATTCCCATACCTTCCCTTTCACTTCCCTTCTCCCTCCCTTGATCATATCTACTCTTCTTTGAAGGTTAGTTCACATTCTTTTTTAAAAAAATTTTTAATGTTTATTTTTTAAAAGTTTCTGGCAGACACAACATCTTTGTATGTGGTGCTGAGGATCGAACCAGGGTCGCACGCATGCATGCGAGGTGAGCGCGCTACCGCTTGAGCCACATCCCCAGCCAGTTTACATTCTTTTCATATTAGTACCTTCATAGCACTTTTTTTTTCAGTTCTAAAGATTGGATCAGGGACTTCCTCAACGGCCTCAATGGAATTTACTCACCTCTTCAAAGGCTCTATTCTCCCCAGTCACATTCCCAGGTCCTGGAGGTTAGAATTCCAACGTAGGAATTTGACGGGACATGATTCAGCCTGTAGTTTGCTTCAGGCTTCTTCCCTGTGTCTCCATGGTGTGGGACCGCCGGGCACCTAGGGCATGTTCTTCTCCTGGCAGAAGACTTTGAGGAGGCAGAGGGACAAGTGGGGACCCTCTCCATGTCCAGGCTTAGACTAGCACACAGAGAAGTAGCAGTAAATCCACCAACCACAGCGCTCTAGTGAGGGTGGCCGCGTTACAGACCACCCCAGAACACACGGAGGAGCACGAAACAACCATTTTGTTCTGCTCAGAGAATCTGTGGGTCAGGAGTTCTGATGGGGCACGGTGGAGACCACTTAGCTCTGCTCCAACGAGTGTGGGGCTTCATCTGGAAACACTCAAAGGCCGTGCCAGAACTGTCTGGGGTGTTTCACTTACACATTGGGTGGTTGACGCAGGCTGACATCGGGGACCTCAGCTGGAAGTGAGTTCAGTAGGAACACCTCATGTGGCATCCAGTGGTCTCTCTGTAGGGGCTACTTTGGGCTCCCTCAAAGCATGGTGGTGGTTGGGTTCCAAGAGCAAGTGTCCAAAGAAAGCCAGGAGGAGAGACATTGACTCTTTATATTCTAACCTCAGAAGACACATAGCATGACTTCCCTGAGCCCTGTAGGTCAGGCACTCCCAGAGGTCCACCCAGGTTCAAGGGGAAGAGGACATGGACCCCACTGCTTAGTAGAAGGACATCAGGATCACAAGACTTGAGATGCTTGTGAAATGGGAATATTTTTGTGGTCATCTTTAGAAAATATGGTCAAGCCCAATATTAATGGGCAGAGAAATAGCTTCCCTGTGGAGGATTCATGGCAAGCGTCAGGAAAGCAGCCAGATACGAGCAAATAGTAAAGCCTATCACAGATGTGCAGAGAGTCAACATAATATCGAGTTGACAGGGTTTTTAAAAGATAATTATGGGCTGGGGTTGTGGCTCAGTAATAGAGCGCTTGCCTAGCATGTGTGAAGCACTGGGTTCGATCCTCAGCACCACATAAAGATAAATAAATAAGTAAATAAATAAATAAAAGTGATTATCATTTTTTTTTCTTGTGCTCGGGACTAAACCCAAGGTCCCACATAGACTAAGAAAGCACCCTACAATTGGCTGGAGATGTGGCTCAGGTCGTAGAGTGCCTGCCTTGTATGTACAAGGCCCCAGGTTCAATTCCCAGCACCAAAAGGAAAAGAAAGCACTCTACAATTGAGCTGCATCCCTAGCTCTTTTTCTTTCTTTTCTTTTATTCTTTAAATTGCCCATGCCATTGCCATCCTCCTGACTCAGCCTCCTAAATTGCTGGGATTATAGATCTGCACTTTTACTCCCCTGGGTTTAATCTCCAGTTCCAAAAGATAAATAGATTGAAACATCAAATCAAATTAACAGGAATGAAAATTGACCATATTAAATTGGTTATTAACTAAAATTCAAAATCTTGACATTTAAATAAGCATATTTGACCTGAAGAAATCGGACCCGTTGGAAATAATGGACACTAAACACCACACACAATGACACAAAACTAGTGAACGCAGATACAAACTCAAAATGAATGAAGGAGCAATAAAAGAGAATAAAATCATGGCATTTGCAGGTAAATGGATGGAGCTGGAGAAGATAATGCTAAGTGATGTTAGCCAATCCCAGAAAAACAAATGCCGAATGTTTTCTCTGATATAAGGAGGCTGAGTCATAGTGGGGTAGGGAGGTGGAGCATGGGAGGAATAGAGGAATTCTAGATAGGGCAGAGGGGTGGCAGGGGTTAGCAAGGATGGTGGAATGTGATGGACATCAGTATCCAAAATACATGTATGAAGACACGAATTAGTGTCAACATACTTTATATACAACCAGAAATATGAGAAATTGTGCTCTATATGTGTAATATGAATTGTAATGCATTCTGCTGACATTTATTAAAAATGATTAAAAATAAATGAATAAATTAAAAAATATTTAGAAAAAAAGAATGAAAGAAGAATCTGATCTTCATAGTGATGTTTACTTGGAAGCATTGGATTGGAATAGAAAAATAGCTTTGGGGCAGTGGGGCGTACCTCAATGGTAGGGTGCTTACCTAGCATGCAGGGCTCTCGGTTCAATCTGCAGGTGAGAGAGAGAGAGAGAGAGGGGGGGGGGTATGAGCAAAGGTCATAACAAGGGTGATTAGAGAAAAACAAAACAAAAACTTGTTATGGAAATTTTTAAATATACAGAAAGAATAGAGAATGGGTCTTTTGACAACAGATCTCTTAGTATGCCTTCATCTGATAATGTGATAATATCTTGAATTCCCCTTGATTACTCAAGAATACCTTTTTTTTTTTTTTTTTTTTTTTTAGTGCTGGGGTGGAACCCATGATGTCACACATGCTAGGCAAGTGCTCACCACTGAGCCACATCTCCAGGCTGTATTTTCTGTTCTTGTTTTTCCAGTACTGGGGATTGAATTCAGGGCCACTCTACCATTGACAGACATTCTCAGCATTTATTTACTTTTTGAGACAGAATCTCCCTGAATTGCCCAGGTTGGCCTTGAACTTGTGATCCTCCTGCCTCAGCCTCCCAAGCCGCTGGGATGACAGGCACGCACCAGGGTGCCCGACACCATGGCTTCTTTACTTTTCTTTCCAGGACTGTTCCACCTCTGAGCTGCATCCTCACCAGCCCTTTGTATTTTTTTTTTTTAGAGAGAGGGGGGGTGGGAATTTTTTAATATTTATTTTTTTTTTTTTAGTTTTCGGCGGACACAACATCTTTGTTTGTATGTGGTGTTGAGGATCGAACCCGGGCCTCATGCATGCCAGGCGAGCGCGCTACCGCTTGAGCCACATCCCCAGCCCATGTATTTTCGATTTAGAGACAGGGCCTCACTAAGTAGCTGAGGCTGGCCTCAGACTTAAGATCCTGCTACCTCAGCCTCCCAAGTTGTTGGGGGATTCCAAGCGTGCGCCACTGCATCCAGCTCATTTTTAATTGTCGGCCTGGCCATGCCTGGGTGTGCTGTGATCTTTTTCAGAAGGTGCGAGGTGCCTGGTGTTCTTTGTGTACCATTAGCAGCTTTCACCGGTCACTGTGCAGATTCATTAACTTATTAGGAGTGCAGAGGGCTCTCAACCACGTGAGAAGATGTCAGCCTCAATTAGAATTTTAAACATGAAATTTTAAAGTCCCAGGACTGTTTTTTTCTCATCTACCAGACTGACAAAGATCAAGGAGTGTTAACACAGAGGCTGGCAGGAGTGCAGGAGACCCGGCACTTTCACAGGACGCCAGAGCCAGATTTGACTGGATCCATCAAAATGACAAATGCAGATCCCTTTTGGCTTAGCAGTCGTTCTCCTGGGGACCCATCCTGTGGCTGCACCAGCAGGTGTCCGCAGGATGGATGCACGGGCTTGTCTGCTGCAGTACAGTTCAGAGAAGCCAAACTGGGGGACTGCTAGCTGCTCCTCCCTCCAGCAGCGTGTCCCAGCTGGTGTGCCACCAAGTTGTCACAAGTTGTGGCAGCCTTGTTGGTGGCCCAGGCATGTGCCCTTGGCACACCCTCAGAGGTCATATGCAGACTTGGTGAACCATTCTTATCCAAGGGCACAGGTGCCCGTGTCTCTCTGACTGCAGGGTTACACTTTCCTCCACAGGATGTGCCATATGCCAAGGAGAAGTTGGCATCCCTGGGCCAACAAGGGATGAAGCGAGGGGGTTGAATGCCTTGGTGCTCTTGTTAGTGTCCCTTGGTGATATAATTCTGAGGAGCATCCTGCAGTTTTTTTTAAAAAAATATTTATTTTTTAGTTTTAGGTGGACACAATATCTTTATTTTATATTTGTGTGGTGCCTCATGCATGTCAGGTGAGCGCTCTACCACTGAGCCACAACCCCAGCCCTCTTTCTTTCTTTCCTTTTTTTTTTTCAAAGATAGAGTGAGAGAGGGAGAGAGAGAGAGAGAGAGAGAGAGAGAGAGAGAGAGAGAGAGAGAGAGAGAGAGAATTTTAAATATTTATTTATTTATTTATTTTTTAGTTCTCAGTGGACACAACATCATTGTTTGTATGTGGTGCTGAGGATCGAACCCGGGCCGCACGCATGCCAGGCGAGCGCGCTACCGCTTGAGCCACATCCCCTGCCCTCTTTCCTTTTTTTTGGTACCAGGGATTGAACCCAGGGGCACTTAACCACTGAGCCACGTCCCCAGACATTTTTATATTTCATTTAGAGACAAGTTGTCACTAAGTTGCTCAGGGCCTGGCTAAGTTGCTGAGGCTGGCTTTGAATTGGTGACCTCCTGCCTCAGCCTCCTGAGCTGCTGGGATTATAGGCAAGTCCCACAGTTCTTTTGAAGAATCCCTTGGGGTGATCCAAGGATCCCCTGGGTTGAAATGGTAATTTACTCATTGTCACACCCTGTGTTGTGTGTTTATCGGTTTTCCATCACTACGATGACATATCTGAGATAATTATTCTATAAAGATAAAAAGTTTATTTTGGCTCACAGTTTTAGAGGTTCCAGTCCATGACTGATTGGCTCCATTGCTTTGGGCCTGTGTCCATCCAGCACAACATGGCAGGAATTTGTGGTGGAACAAAACCACTCACTGCGTTGTGTGTGGTGCCTCAAACCTGTGATCCCAGACACTCAGGAGGCTGAGTCAGGAGGATCGAAAGTTCAAGGCCAGCCTTAGCAATTTATTCAGACCCTAAACAACTAAAGGAGACTATGTCTCAAAAAAAAAAAAAAAAAAAAAAGGAAAAACAAGGACTAGTGATGTGGCTCAGTGGTTCAGTGTCTTTGGGTTCAATCCTTGGTATGGAAAAAAAAAAAAAGTAAGACATCAACCTTGGCACATTACTGTTGACTATTAACTGAAGAAAGGAGGTTGTGGGCTGGAGTTGTGGCTCAGCAGTAAAGCATTCGCCTAGCACGTTCGGGGCCCTGAGTTCAATCCTCAGCACCACATACAAATAAATAAAGGTACAACTAAAAATAAATATTTTAAAAAAAGAAGGCAAGTTATTAGATTTCTTGTTTTCCTACATAAGTCATTTTGCTGTTCACATTATTCATAATCTAATCCAGGATCCCACATGGTGTTAAATCATTATGCCTCTTTAGCCTCATTTGATCTGACCATTCTTCAGTCTCTTTCTCCCATGACCTTGATACTTTTCAAAGAGTTCAGATCAGTTATTTTATAAAACATCTGCCAACCCTGGTGGTTTGGTGAGTGCCTATAATCCCTGCTACTCTGGAGACTGAGGCAGGAGGATTGCACATTCAAGTCCAGCCTGGGCAATTTAGAGAGATTGTCTTAAAATAAAATTTTTTAAAAATTAAAAGGGCTGGGGATGTAGCTCGGGAGTAGAGCACCCTTGGTCCAATCCCCAGGGCTCACCACTCACCCCATCCGCCAGGAAAAAAGAAGGAGCAAAAAGGGAGGAGGAAGACTGGGATCCTATAGTCCCCTTCAGGGCACACTTCCAAGACCCAGAACCTACCACCAGGCCCCACCTAAAGCCCGACACCCCACAACAGCTCTATCCTGGGGACCACACATTGAACACAGAGCCTTTGGGAGTCCTTCAACATTCTCAGCATAGCACCCGGCTTCCTCTCCTTCCTGCCTCACCTCTCACCACTCCCACCTGAATCTGATTGGAGGCTGTGCATTGGGAGGCTCCATATGGAGCCGAAAGAGGTTGGCAGTGGTTTGACAGCTCGGCCTGATATAATTGATGGAGCGCTCACAGTGCCAGAGCCCTTGGTAAGTACTGTGCGACAGAAGCACTGAATCTGCACAGTCACCCCCTGAGTTAGGATGATTACCACCTCCAGTTTGGGGTAAAGAAACTCAGGCACCAAGAGTCACTTGTCCAGGACAGCCAGCTATCCCAGCAGTCTGCTCTCAGAATCCTGCTTCTAAACACCACCTGGCCTTCCTGCCTCTGGACCCCGCTGCTGGACAGGGATAAGCAGAGGAGGCCCAGCCGGGTCCCCCTTTCTGAAGCAGCAGTTAACTGTGGAGCATGGCCATATGGTGGCCACCTACCCTCCACTGTCTGCTTTCCAGGAGCCCAGGGAGCTTGGCTTCTAGCCCAGGTAAGGGACAGCCAATAGCAGCCAAGGGATGCTTCACCACATAAATGGCTTGCAATTTAAGATTTTATCCTTTTTTTTTGAATGTGTATTTTTTAGTTGTAGTTGGACCCATTACCTTTATTTCACTTATTTATTTTTATGTGGTGCTGGGGGTTGAACCCATGGTCTCACACATTCGAGGCGAGTGCTCTACCTCTGAGCCATGACCCCAGCACACAAGGTTTTATCTTTATTATAATTTTATTATTATTGCAGTGCTGGGGATTGAGTCCAAGATCTTGAATAAGGTAGGCAAGTGCTGTACCACCAAGGTACATCCTTTGCCCTTGTAATTTTATTCTGAGTCAGGGTCTGGTTAAGTCTCTGAGTCTGGTCTTGGACTTGTGATCCTCCTGCCTCAGTCTCCCAAGTAGCTGGGATTATAGGCAAGCACCACAATGCCTGTCTCCAGAACCACAGGTGTGTGTGTGTGTGTGTGTGTGTGTGTGTGTGTGTGTATAACTAAGAATTGTAGCTCTTCTGCTAAAACTCCTTTTATTTTTTGATACAGGTTCTTGCTAAATTCTGAGGCTGGCCGGCCTTGAGATCCTTCTGCTTTAGCCTCCTGAGTGGCTGGGATTACAGGTGTGAACCATCCTACCTGGCTCTAGAACTACTTCTTGTCCATATTCTTGGTACCTTAGTGATTTAAGAATGAATTATTCAATTTATTTATTTGGTACCAGGGGTTGAACCCTGGGGTGCTACCACTGAGCAATATTCCCAGCCCTTTTTGTATTTTATTTTGAGACAAGGTCTTGCTTAGGGCCTTACTAAGTTACTGAGGCTGGCTTGGAACTTGCAATCTTCCTGCCTCAGCCTCTCAAACCACTGGGATTACAAGTGTGCACCACTGTGCTCATCTGTTTATTTTAATTTAATTTTTATTTTTCTAGTGCTTTGCATTGAACCCAGGGTCTAGATAATGCTTGGCACATGTTCTAGCACTGAGCTACAGCCCAGCCTGCCTTCTTCAAATTTTAAGATTGTCTTGTTAAAACTTTGTAATATACCTATTTATATTCCTTATGAATTCACAAAAGCCTTTATAATGAAATTATTCCAGCTAATTATTCATGTGTGAACCTACTGAAATAAGATGGCTTAAATAATTTAGAAGGGAATAAATATTCCATATGCCCAGAATTCCAGCATTTGTGCATTAATATTTATTAAAATCACGACATAAATTTATATAGGTCATATATGTTTATTTCTACTATTTTCTATATATTAAAAAATGTTCTTGTTATTTAGGGCTGGGGGTGTGGCTCAAGCGGTATCGCGCTCGCCTGGCATGCGTGCGGCCCAGGTTCAATCCTCAGCACCACATACAAAGATGTTGTGTCTGCCAAAAACTAAAAAATAAATATTAAAATTCTCTCTCTTAAAAGAGAAATAAAAAAAATTTTTTTTTAAAAGTTCTTGTTGGGGCTGGGGATGTGGCTCAAGTGGTAGCGTGCTCGCCTGGCATGCGTGCGGCCCAGGTTCAATCCTCAGCACCACATACCAACAAAGATGTTGTGTCCACCGAGAACTAAAAAATAAATATTAAAAATTCTCCCTCTCTCCTCTCTCACTTTCTCTCTCTCTCAAAAAAAAAGAATTATTTAAAAAAAATAATAAAAAAATAAAAAGTTCTTGTTATTTTTGCCTATAACAAAGACTATGACAGGTAGAGATAGAAAAATGGAGAGCTGGACATTGTATGATGAATTTGATCATGATATAAACTGATCATGATCAAATAGGTTCTTTTGGTTTTGGTACCAGGGACTGAACTCAGGGGCATGTAACCACCGAGCTACATCCCCAGCCCTTTATTAAGTTCTATTTTGAGACAGGGCCTCCATTAGTTGCTGAGGCTGGCTTTGAACTTGTCATCTTCCTGCCTCAGCCTCCTGAGTCACTGGAATTGTAGGTGTGCACCACCATATGGGCTCAAATGGTTTTTTTTTTTACAGTTTGTTTTTTACAAAATTGCACAAGCAGGACTAGGGGTGTGGTGCAGTGGTGAGAGCACTTGACTAGCCTGCACAAGGGTTAGGGTTAGATCCCCCGGCACTGAAGGAAGGAAGGGAGGGAGGGAGGACAGAAAAGAGAAAAAAAACAGAAAAGACCCTAACATAGGACTTTGAAGCTGTCCCCTAAGTATCTGACATGTCATCTGCCTTTATCTTCCTTCCTTCCCTTCCTTCCTTTTTGTACTGGGGATTAAACCCAGGGGAGCTCTACCACTGAGCTACACCCCCAGCCCTTTTAATATTATTTTTGAGACAGGATCTTCCTAAATTGCCCAGGTTGATGTTGAACTTGGAATCTTTCTGCTTTGGCCTCCTGTGTAGCTGGGAGTTGGGATTACAGGTGTGTACCACTGTGCCCAACTCAGAATCAAGTTAGTTTCTTTCTTTCTTCTTTCTTTCTTTTTCTCACTTACCCACTGAGTCACATCCCATCCCTATTTTATATTTTCTTTGGAGACAGAGTCTCCGGAGTAGCTTAGCACCTCACTTTTGCTGAGGCTGGCTTTGAACTTGAGATCCTCCTGCCTCAGCCTTCGGAGTTGCTGGGATTACAGAGATAGATAAACTCAGGTACCAAGAGTCATTTGTCCAGGACAGCCAGCTATCCCAGCAGTCTGCTACCACACCTAGCTCAAAATCAAGTTTCTTTCTTTCTTTTTAAATATTTTTTTAGTTGTAGATGGACACAATACTTTTATTTACTTATTTTTATGTGGTGCTGAGGTTTGAACCCAGTGCCTCATACATGTGAGGCAAGCACTCTACCACTGAGCCACAACCCCAACCCCAAATCAAGTTTCTTAAGAAACAATTTTAGAAATATGTTATCTGGATGTTTTAATAAAATTAATATTTCATATCTTTCTTATGAAATGTGTCATTTCACTTCTTTCGTCATAAATATGTAATATACAAAAATGGAATGAATTTTTTCCCAAGACCCACCACATGTACAGCCCACATCCCTTCCAACTTTCCCTCAGTGTGCAATTCCAACATTTTTTCATGTGTGATGGCATATACATGGCTGGGAATCACTGAGATCTGGCTAAAAATTTTTGTGGAATACTTATACAACTGGAAAAAAGAATGAAGTTGTTACCAGCTGATAATTGTTGGGGCTGCCTGATGAGAATTATGTATGAAAACAGACACTTCTACAAGACATACGTGCCAGGACTAGCAAGACAAAGTGTGTCTAATGTTACCATTTGTTTAAAAAGAGGAGGGATAAAAATATAATCGGATGTGTGTATTTCCCTATAGGTGAAAAGACGTTTCTGGGAGCATATCGAAAATCTGGGGAGAGACGTTCAGTGACAGCGTAGGGGTAGGATCTGGGAACACCTCATGCGGGGAGAGGCTGGTGGGAGGCTGGAGGCTTTAGCCTTGAATCAAGAATGGCGACTCTGAGCCTTAGGAAAGCTGAGGCAAGCTCTGAATCTGTCCTTTGAGGAGCAGGACGACTCTGGAGGACACTGGGAAAAGCAGGCGGGTCCCAGATGGACACTGAGCGGCTTGGGTTGCGGGTGGCTTAGGGTAGCATCCCGTGGCCACCAGGGGGCAGTCGGGCCCGCTCCTGAAAGAGGGCGAGGAGGGGGCGGGAGGCAGGTCACTCCCCGGAGCTGGAGCAGCCGCCCCTGGACTCCCTGAGCCTCAGGACCTCGGGGCCGCAGCCACGTGGGCCTTGGAGCGCAGGACCTCCTTCCTCCTCCTGGAGGGCCCGCCTGCCCGGTGGCGGGATCGTCCCGACTCTACCCCGCCTCCGGGCCCCCACCCCTCCGGGTCATCTCAGTCCATCCTGAAAGCAATCCTGAGGGATGCACACCCATTTTGTAGAGGAGAAGCTGGAGCATGAAGAGGTTAGGGGACTTGTACAGCCACACAAGACTAAGCACGGTGACCTGGGACACATCTTGCCACTCTCAGAAGGGGAGCTTCAACCAAACCAGGGTTTCCACTCTGCTCCCCTCCAGGACGTTCTCCACACTGCAGCCAGAGGGACCCTTGGGAGCAGCAGGGCACAGGTCTCTTACCTCTTCTGACCACGTTTCTCAGCTGGCACTGCCATCAGGGCCAAGTTCAGTCCCGCACCTCATGCCTCTCGGGGCAGAAGGCCCTGCGCAGGATCGGCTTCGCCAGGACTGACTCTCCTGCGTCTCCTTTCTGTTACTTACTTTAGGTCCGTGCTCTCATATCACTTTGTCCAGGGAGCCCGCCCTGTCTTTTGCCTCCCAGAGAAATCCTGAGAATCTACCTTAAAAATGTTAAGATTTTACCTCAAACCAGGTGTGGTGGCACACACCTGTAATCCCAGTGGCTTGGGAGGCTTGAGGCAAGAGGATCAAAAGTTTAAGGCTTGCCTCAGCAAATTAGCAAGGCCCTAAGCAACTAAGCAAGACGTTTCAAAATAAAAATTAAAAAGGGTGGGAGCCGGGTGTGGTGGCACTTGCCTGTAATCCCTGCGGCTGGGGAGGCTGAGGCAGGAGGATCAGAGTTCAAAGCCAGCCTCAGCAACAGAGAGGCATTAAGCAACTCAGTGAGACCCTGTCTCTAAATACAAAATAGGGGGCTGGGGATGTGGCTCAAGCGGTAGTGCGCTCGCCTGGCATGCGTACCGCCCGGGTTCGATCCTCAGCACCACATACCAACAAAGATGTTGTGTCCGCTAAGAACTAAAAAATAAATATTAAAATTCTCTCTCTCTTAAATAAATAAATAAATACATACATACATACAAAATAGGGCTGGGTATGTGGCTCAGTGGATAAGTGCCCCTGAGTTCAATCTCTGGTACCAAAAAAAAAAAAAAAAATTACCTCAAGACTGACTGCTTCTTCCATCCTTCCCCAAGTCCTTCATGCCAGGAGAATGCAATGGCTTCCTCATGACCACCCCTGCTCTACAGAAACCAGAACAGTGCTGATATGTGGGTGTCTCCCACTAGAATGGGCACTAAAAAAGGCAAGGATCCCCAGTACCTAGGACTGTGCGGGGGGGGGGGGGGGAGCATCAGATCAATGCTCAGTTCTTACTTGCTGAGTGGCTATTTGATGTTTCTCCCACTACAATGTCAGCTCCTGAGGGCAGGGGCTATGTCTGTCCTGTTCACAGTGCCCGGCACATAGTAAGTGCTCAGTAAAAACACTATAATGTACAGGTAAAGCGATTCAGGCCCAGAGGGAGGAAGGGATATGTCTCTCTCTGAGGGCAGAGCAGCCAGAACCAGTAACTGGCTCTCCTCCAGCCTCTGCCTGCCCAGCAGCTCCTTCCCTCCCCATCCCAAGCACACACGAGCCTTTGGTTCACTGAGTCAACACAGTTTATTACTGAACTGCACTTTCACCTTCACACAAACTATTTCAAAGAGCTGGAACAAGTGGGGGTGGGGGGGGACAGGTGCCCCTCAGGAGCCAAGACCCCTAGGACAGCTTCCCCGGACCAGGGCAGGGGAGGGAGCATCAGGCCGCCAATCTCCGGGCACCAGCTCTCCACGTGCACACGCACAGCAAGCCAGCAGCTCCTCACACATAAATACAGACACGCTTAACAAAAATAGTATATCATCTTCACAAGGAATAAAAACTAGTCTGGAATATGTACAGCAGAGAGCCCGGGGTGGCCAGTGCTGTGCTGGGACCCCCAGGGATGAAAGAGGCCAAGGGTGGAACAGAGGAGAGAGAGAGAGAGAGAAAGGGAGGCCTGAGGGGCTCCTGGCCAGGCCACTTTGACCTTGGCAGCCCTGCTGCCCAGGCTGGACAGAGTGGGGCAGATATCTGCCTGGCCAGGCAGGACAGGCCCCTCCAGTCATCCCCCGCCCCTGGCCCGTGCACCAGGCTCTCCTTCCTGCCCGAGGTAGGGAAGACCCCAGGGCTCCTACAGCTGCTCCCTATAGCTCCCCTTTACCTGTGGGCTGAGGTGCCTGAACCCCAGACCCGATAGGCAGCAGCCCAAGGCAAAGATGCCACAGGCTGATCTCGCAGGA
This sequence comes from Ictidomys tridecemlineatus, assembly GCF_052094955.1. Classification (NCBI taxonomy): domain Eukaryota; kingdom Metazoa; phylum Chordata; class Mammalia; order Rodentia; family Sciuridae; genus Ictidomys; species Ictidomys tridecemlineatus. The sequence continues at coordinate 175,606,998 of NC_135481.1, forward strand.
AGTGGGGCAGCTGAGGCCATAAACAGCTCTGGGGCACCTGTCTTGGGCCCAGTTGGTCCCTCAGTCATAGTTATGGGAGACAGGGAGGGGACTAGGGTGGTGCTAAACCGCAAGGGCCACCCTAGCTTTAGCATGGGGTACTTCCTGCAGCTGGAGCCCCCTCCCTCCTAGGTGAGACTAGCCTCTAGTAGAGGCCTCTGGAGAACATTCAGACCAGGAGGGGACTGGGGCCAGGCCAGAGGTGGGAGGAAGTCCTGATCAGCTTCTTTATCCCAAGTAACCTGAACTGCTAATTAGTCAAAAGCGGCCTCTAAATGGCTCTTGGGGGTAGAGATGGAAGGAATAGGGGCCCAGGTCCAGAGGGGGATGGGAAATGATCAACTCTGAGGCCACAAACATCAAAACAAAGGCAATCTAATCTCTTTCTGGGGAAGAGGTTCAAAAAACTTTCTAGCTCCTAAGCAGTCTCTGAGGCTGAGGGTAGCAAGGTTCTGCCAATTAGGTAGGGCCCTCCCGCCCCCAGCCACCCCCACCCCCTGACAGCCTTCATGGGACAGAGTTTAGGGAAATTTTGTGGATTTTGAGGCCAAGAGAACTGAGGTATGGGGGAAAGTGGCTCTCACAGAAGCGTGGTAGATTCTAGAAAACTAACTGCAGGGGATCAGGTCTAGGCCCAACCCAGGGATGGATGGTGGGCATGGGCTGCATGTAGTGGTTCTCCTGGTGGCAATAGTGGCTGGACGGAGGGATGCAGTGGAGTGGAGTGGGGTGGGAGGGAGGGTGAGTGGGTGGTCAGTGTCTGGTCATTTCCGACTGAAAAGCGAGCCCAGCAGAACCACGCCGGCCACAGTCATGCCCGTCAGGAACCAACGGTTGAAGCGCTCCTGGCCCTTCCGGCTCTCTGCTGCTGCATTATTCCCGTAGAGTTCCACAAAAGTGTCCTGCAGGAAAGAGAAGTGAAAGCACCATTTAAATCCTCAGACCTAATGTGGCTGGGTAGGACAAGGCACCATCTGTATGCAATGGTACCTGTGATTTGAAAATGGCAGCATCAGGGCCCGCTGTGGGCTAGTTAAGGGCTGCCCTGACTCCCAGGTGAGCATGGTGAACCCAGGTTATTGCTGACACAGGTAGGGAGGAAAAGAACTAGGACTCCAGCAACATGGGAGGCCGAGGCCCTAAGCAACTTAGCAAGACCCTGCCTCAAAATAAAAAAGTTAAAAAGGGGTTGGGGATGTGGCACAGGGTAGAGCATCTCTGGTTCAGTCGCCAGCACCCCCCCCCACCCCCCCCACCCCCCGCTGGCCAAAAGAGCCAGACAATGCAGCCTGGAAGCCACAGAGGAGCTTGGGTCGAATATGAGTGGGGCTGTGCCTCGCCCTTCCGCTGCCACACCAGAGGGGAAGAAGGGACTGAACTAGATTCCCAGAATCATTTAGGGGCAGACTCGTTCTTGGGTCTTTGAACTAGAGGCCCCTTCTCCTTCTAGAGGGAGCCTCTGGCAGGGCAGGTTGGAGGATGAGAAGACCAGGGCTAGCAGGGAGGCTTCCTTATGTGGTCTCTGAGACCTGTACTGTCCCACCTAGGGTTGTCATTCTGAGCCCAGAGGGAGGTGAGCAATAGCCCTCCCCTGAAGTTCAGTCCCGGGAAGCACAGGACAGGAGGAGGGGGCTGTGGGTAATGACCCAGCACAGGGAGCAGGGCCTGCAGGACTCCTTCTGAGAGTGAGCTTCAGGCCAGCTCAGCTTTTCACCTTTTCCACGGCCTTCAGTGCAGATCTCCCTGCACAGCTCAGGAAGCTGGGGTTCTAAGGACCAAAGGGCCAGATCATGGTAGCCCTGCTTGGGTCACCAAGCTTGGTCACCAAGCATGGAACCAGAACCTAAACCTGGATCCAGCCCCAGGACCAAGTGGTCAGTGTGTGCTATGGAATGAATGGACCACTAGCTGGCTCCAGAGGCCTGTTTAGCCTCTACTACGCTCTCCCCCGGCACCACAGCATCATCCAGTCCCAGCTGGCCAAGCGGCTGCTCCCTCACACAGGGCCTGCCATCTCCAGTTAGCCTCAGGACCCACCCATCAGTGTGCTGCTGGGGGTACCTATCTGCCCCACTGATGACCTCCTCCCTCCATGTTCTCTACAGGGTAGAGGGGACATTCTTACTTCAGTGCCACAGGGATCAAAGCACTGACTGGCTCCAGTCCCCACTCAGGTTTCTAAGAACACACATCAGGTCACAGCACACTGGTGCTTACCCCAGGCCCACCCCCAGCAGCATTCTCCTGCACTTTCAAAGCAGTGTCACTTATTTTTGTATCCTTGGTACCTAGCAGAGTGCCACACACACTGAGCTGCAGATCTGGCTGCAAGAACCCTCAACATTTATTATGCCCTTAGGGGGGCAGCAGTGCCCATGAGTTGAGCCAGGTGGACAAGAGGACCCTGGGGAAGCAAGCAGGTGGGGAAGGCCCCTCCACCTGACCACTCCATTCGGTCCCTCAGAGATCACCACGTTCAAGGCTTCTTCATACCTAGAATAAAGTCCTCACTGCTTACCCCAGCTGGCAAGACCTAGCAAGCCCTCTGTCCTCTAGGCCCTGTCCCTTTTAACCCTAGGCACACTGGCCCCTCTGCCGATTCTCCTGGCCACCTTGTCTAAACAGCACCCACTCCATCTCTCTCTGCCTACTCCCAACCTTGCTTTATTTTTTCCCTCAGCATGTCTCATAGCCAGTCTGCAGACTTTGTTCTGTGGCAACCCATCTCAGTACTGGATCTTTTTTCAAGAGTGAGAAAAGTTCTATTACTTGTATAAGCAGGGCGAGCACTACTATACTAGCCCGTCTCTACTAGATGTGTCCTGATGAGGGCAGACATCCTGTCTTGTTCCTGTACATCCAGTGCTCAGAACAGTGTCTGGCACAGAGCTGGGGCTCGATAAAGATCATGCGCTGCACAGTGACGTTTTGGTCAATGACACATAAACGATGGTAGGCCCATAACATTATGGTGAGCTGAAAACTTCCTCTTGCCTGTCCGGCTGGGGTCAGAGTTCTTGCCATTCCAGGGCACGAGGCATCCTCATGTGTCTGCGGGGTGCTGATGCACACAAACCCACTGAGCTCACAGTCACAAGAGGAGTATAGTGAGCACAATTCCGTACAGTACATAAGACTTGACAGTGACAATACAAGGCTGTCACTGGCTTGTGTATTTATTACACAACCCTTACTATCATTATCTTAAGGTGTCCTCCTACTTATAAAGACCATGGTTACTGCGCAGCCGTCAGTCCCGTCAGGCCAGCAGCAGCCTCAGACAGCTCCTGTTTACTGCGCCCCTCCCTCGATTGCGTTGCCTCCTCTTGTGCAACCACCTAGGTTTGCTAAGAACACTTTACGATGTTCACAACAATGACATGTCTAACACGTTGCTCAGGCTGTCTCCCAGTTGTTAAGCAGCGCGTGACTGTTCATGAGTAGAACAAACGTGTCACTTGTCTACTAAGTACCAGGCATTGTTACTACATTTCACCATCATCAGAGTCCTTAGAGAGAGGTGAGCTCCCTATCACAGTGACATGAGTGAGGCTTCAGGAAGGAACAGAGAGTTAACAGCAGAGCTGGAATTGGGCTGTAGGGCTGCCCAGTTAAACGGTGGGTAGGTGCCCAGGCTGGGGTGTAGCTCAGTGGGAGAGTGCCTAAGGGCCTGGGTTCCCTCCTCAGCATCCCTCAAACAAAAAGGCAAATCAAAGGGAGTGCAGCTACAGCAGGACAGTTTTCTTATGTCAGGGGCTGGAGACTTGTCCTGATAGTCATCTGACTGTGGAAGCGGGGTTGAGGTGGAGCCCAGGATCTGGGGAGGGGCAGTGGCTGCCCAGGCCTCCCTGTCTTTCTCTCCATCCTGATCTGCCTCTATAGGTTTTGGCTGATGAGAAAACTCTATGGAAGTTGAAATTTTTTCTTCTCCCGAGTTACTTAGGCCCAGATGAGGACACCACAACTTCTGTATGATGTGGGAGAGTAGCAGGCTGGGGGAACCCAGGAAGAGTGAGGCAAGGGCCAGAAGATCCTGCTTATCCCAAGGGGCCAAATGTCCCACAAGGAACCAAGGACACTGGGGCTGTAGCCAAAATGGGAGGGGCCTGACTCTCTTGATGGGAACTTTCCTGAAGTAGGAGGCTGACAGCCACAGGAAATTTTCAGCTCTGGGGCTTGGACTAGAGTAAACAGGCCCTATCCCTGCAAGGACACAAAGCGTCCACTGTCCAGGAACAGTCATTCCAGAGTAGAGGGGACATTCTCATTTCAGTGCCACAGAGAACAAGGCACTGACCGGCTCCAGTCCCCACTCATGCAGTCCTGGCCAGGACAATCCCCGTTTCAGGAGCTCCTTCTCCTGGGGAGGGATGGTAGGATTTCCAAGGGCGTGGATTCTGGGGACTGCTTTCGCAGAGAGTACTAGCAAAATGAGGCGTGCTGTTCCAGGGCGGGGGCTGGAGGGGCGGTGGTGTGGGTATATTTAGCCCATGGTTCACACAGACACACTTGGAAACAAACACAGCCATTTTCTCATTGGGTGGGTGGCTGCTCTGGATAAATAAACAGGACTGCAGAGCAGCCCTGGTCTGGGAATGCAGAGATAAGCCCCACCACTTCTAGGTGGCTCCCATGGATTTTAGCTAGGCCTGGCACAGGTGGGCAGGGGTAAGGCTGGGGTTCAGGGAGGTCTCTAAGGTCAGAGAGGCTTCCAGGAGACTGCGGCCCGAGGGCCTGTCTGTATCCTTAGGTTGAATTACGGCAAAACGGGAGAAGTTTCTCTTTGGAACGGACAGCTTCCATGGGGATCCATGGCCATTTGTGACATGTGACGGTTAATGACCTTCATAAGAGGGTCATGGACTCCTAGCCAGGCAAACCCCACAAGTCTGCAAGGTCAATCCACCTATCCATTATGGCTTCCTACAGCCAGCTCTCCTGATGTGGTCCCCAGGAGAGCTCAGGCTAGCACTACTTTTAAGGTCCTTCCTCTGACTTCAGAGCTTCTAATAGTCCTGACCACACATGTGGAGGGGCCACATAGATACTCCTGAGAGCTTCATGCCCTTGTGCCTTTACCAATATTGTGCCCTGGAATTGGTCACCCTCCCACCTCCCTTCCTCAGTCAGCTGGTGGGAACTCCACTGCAGAGTCTCCTCTTCCCTGCTCACCTCTCCTCCAATTCTGGGAGAAACATCTCCTTTGTGACCCCAGGGTAACTGGACTTTTGTTTATACTACAAATATTTACTGAGCACCTACTATGCTTCAAGTCTGGCTGAAAATGCAGCAGCAAACATGGCTGCCACGAGTTTATGTTCTAATCCATTTTCTTTTTTTTTTGAATTTTAATATTTTTATTTTTTAGTTCTCGGCGGACACAACATCTTTGTTTGTATGTGGGACTGAGGATCGAACCTGGGCCGCACGCATGCCAGGCGAGCGCGCTACCGTTTGAGCCACATCCCCAGCCTCTAATCCATTTTGAATGGCAGTGAGATTAGCTCCAATGGTCTGGAGTGAAAAATTCTTAGAATGTTACAACAATTTGTGGCTCGCGAGAGGGCCACGGTATATAGATACATAATTTGGCCAGGTACAGTGGCAAATACCTGTAATCCCAGCAACTAGGGAGACTGTAACAGGAGGATCACAAGTTTGAGGCTAGCTTCAGCAAATTAGCAAGACCCTGTCTCAAAAAATTAAAAGGGCTGGGGATGAGGCTCAGTGGTTCAATCTCAGTACCACTTCTCCATCTCCAAAAAAGAGATTCACAGTATGGATGTGGCATTTAAAGTTTCATGGGTAGATAATTAGCACAAAAATGTCTAAAAAGACTCTCATTGGTGGGGTTGATAAGACAAAAAAAAAAAAAAAAAAAAAGTGGAGAAATGATGTCCTAATGGAAAGCAGAGAAAAGGGCACAAGAAAAACCCAAGATAATTTCAGAGATGATGGGGTCTTGAAGAAAATTAGTTGGGGGAGGTGACAGCACCTGAGGTAGGTGGAGTGGTCCGGGAAGATCTCTCTAATGAGCGAGGTTGGAACTGAGAACTGAATGACACGGTGGCGGAGCCAGGGAAGGATTAAACTGTTTTAGGTGAGAGAGACAGAGCATCCCAGCAGAGGCAGAGTGTACTAAGGCCCTGCAGAAGGGAGGAGAGGAAGGGCTTCCCTACTTGAACCTTCCTGTCTCTTTGTTAGTCTCCTCTGCCAGTCTCGGAGCCAGGCAGGTGGGACCAAGGCTACCCAGGTCTGGCATCTGCCCACCCACACAGGCACACACTGACTTCAGCTAGATCTCTGCCCAGAGCAGAGGACAGAAGGATTCAGGTCCCTTGGCAGCTACCTGTGACCCTGAAGGAATCAGGTAAAAAGGTTGGCATGACACCCAGAGGGAGAGGCTTAGGTGCCAGGGAACCACCCATGCAGCCAGGGGTTGTTTGGTCCCTGCAGTCCCTGCTTGAATCTGATCTGTCTTCTGTCATCCTTCTCTCTCACCTCCCACATCTCAATGCTTCTTCCTCGCATTTTGACTTTGAACAGGTTATTTCACTTCTCTGGTCCAGTGTCCTCACTGACTAAACAAGAATAAAATAACAGTTATTATGGAAGCTAATATTTTTGAACATTGGAATGTTTTCCATCTGCCAGGCACTAACCTAAAGCACTTGACCTGACTTGACAGGTGATTTTTGGTCTTGCTTCCCCCACTAGACGTGTATTTTGTCCCCTGTATCTCCAGAACGTGGCACCACAGCTGAAACACAGCAGGCACATTCTAAATGAGCCTACAGTAGCTGAATAAATGAATGCTTTTTTTTTTTAATCCTTGCACATTTCTCAAAAACCATATTTCCAAAGGGGAAAACCGAGGCTCCAGAGTTTACTCAGGCCTCCTATCTTAGGTAGAGTCAGAACTGGGATTTGTTTTACTTCTGTTCTCCTACTCATTCTGATGTCCCATCTTGCCACCTCAGTCCCTGTTGTCTGCCCACAGAAAACCCAATCTCTGCAGCAGCAGCTGCTGCTGACATTTCTTGAGCACAGAGCCCATGGGCATTCTTCTTTCTCAGCCCTTAGTGCATGTTCATCAGCCATCTCTACAAGCTGCCCATGGGTTCCACTGTTAACTCCACTCAGCTTATGATCTTGACTGCTCAAGGTCACACTGGGAGCTGGTCACCTGGCTGATCACCTTGCTGCCAGCTTTGATGAAGTGCTTGCTCGGTTTCAAAAGGGCAGTGCAATCTTCTCCAGTCGCTATCATGGGCTGGTGCACACTTCTGTGAGGGAAGGAGGTCCTTATTCTGAGCTTAGGTCAACTGAGGCTCAGAGATACTGAGACTTGGCCAAAGCAGTTAAGTAAGAAAGAAGCCAGTTTTAAGCCCTGGTATGTTGTATGTTGGGCAGTGAACCCCATATTCTGGGCCAGGGCTATGCCTCTGGGTCCCCCTAGGTGGGTAAAGTGGCCCGAGGCTACCAGCTGAATGACATGCTCTGGCCCAGCCAGCCGAGAGGAACTGGGTAGAGGGAAAGGATGTGACGAAAACCAGGAGGGAAAGTGAAACCCTTCCTTCCTGGCTTCAGTGGGGAACAAGTTCTTGTGCCAGACGGGTTCTTCCTTCCTCTTGAGGGACTCTGGAGACCTTGGGCCCACCGCTTCCTTCCTGCTTGGTTATTTCAGGAAAGAGGTAGGTGGAGAAGAGGAAGGGGCTCTTAGCAGCCAGGGAAAGTGCCAGGGACATCAGGACTATACCTTGCCTGGCCTCTCATAGCCCTGCACGGGTAAGCCATGAGTCACTTGCAGAGTCACTTTCTGTGCCTGGTCTCAGTTTCCTTGAGGGAGAAGCTGATAAATGCCTGCTGAGTAGACAAACAGGCCTTGTTAGGAGATCCCTGAGCGAGGACGGAAGGGGGACAGACTGAGAGCCTTATCGCTCTCCTGGCAGGGCGCTGCAGGCGGAGACTCGGAAGAGGTGAGGTTTGTGGTTGGAATCCACTTCCCTTGGCTTTCCTCGGGGAGCTGTTGGCCTCTATGATGTGAGAGGAATAAGCCTCTCTCCTCTACCCTGGGGAATGTAGTCTGCATGGGAGAACCTGGAGAGGGGGTTCAGGGAGAGGCTGCGATGGTGCTGACTGCAGGGCGAAATACCTCGGCCCAGCTAGTCCCGCTGTGGGCACCATGGCCAGCCCTTGGACTTCTGAAGCCTGGTTTCTCTTGCCCTGATATCACAAGGTGATAGTGGTATGACCAGCTGGTAAAAGCCATCCAGGGAAGCACAGCTACCTTGGTGCTCCTGGCTCAAGGGAGTGTCCTGAGAGGCCTGAGCCTTTGGGCCTTGGGGACTCTGGAGGCACGTCACAGCACACTTTGTATTAATCTTCCTCCATTCTGCCCCTCAGCTGCCAGACTCTCTTCCCCCGCCTCCTCCCCCACCATTAGTTCTAAGAAGCCATGAGCCTGACAGATGCGCTCATTTCTCAGAAAAGGAAGTGGTTGTGCCGGGAGGAGATAACACCCCCGCTGGGGAATCGAGAGAACTATCAGGCCGCTGCGTGAGCGTGAGCGAGCGAGCATGGGCCCTCCACCTCCGTGGCTCAGAACCAGGCTGGGAGGCCATTCAGACAGGCTTTTATTGGGGTAGATGCTCAATGGGGTTCACGACCTCGTGCCCTGGGAGTGATAGTGACACAACAGCTGAATTTTACTAAACAAGTGCTTTGTGCATAATAACTCACACAATGCAATGACCATGGGGGATTGCTGTCTTACTCTCTACAGTACAGATAAGGCACAGTAGAGGGGTAAAGTCACTCCCAAGGTCACACCGGTCATCAATGGTGGAGCCCAAGCCCTCCATGGCTTCTGGTGGCTGACACATGTGCCTTCTGAGCCTCATTTCATCCCTGGGAATTCCATATCCTTTCACAAGTGATAGCCATAGTCCTCCGCTCTTCTAGTACTCAGGCTGAAGGCCAACGCACACCCTTGAAAGAGTCAGACTCAAGAGTGACCTTCCAACACACTTGCCCAACAAACAAGCCTTTCACAAGATGTTCTCCCTAACACCCCACTTCACAGACAGAGAGGAGCCCACAGAAAGATGGTGCTCAGATCACACAGCCAGGTCTGTTTCACTCCAGGTGGACCCCGCCCTTGGCAGTTCAGTCACTCCTAGGGCATGCCCTGCCTATACACTGGTGATGGGAAGCTCACTCCCTTTAGGTGGAACATTTTGCTTTTGGATAGCCCCTCAAAACCAGACAGCTGTTCCCTCTTGGTGAGCTGAATCCCTGCCCCACCGCTGCCTACAGGCCTCTGTTCTGGTCTCTTTGCTACTCATCTGCAATTCTTTCCCAAGAAAGCAACACAGGCAGGCAGAAACGGCTTTGCCAGCCTTGCTAGGGGCCCTGGTCCAGGCTCTGTGGCGCTCGAGGAGTATCAGTTTCCTCTTTTGTGAAATGGAGGTGCGATCTGGACCAGGGCTAATTAACTCCTCTTCCCACCAAGTGAGCTGCCAGAGTGCAAAGTGGCCAGGTAACCAGTAACTCTCGCAACTAGACAAGATGTTCAGCCTTGGGCCTCACCTGAAAAATGAGATAAAAAATGAACTTCAAAAGAACCCTGTTGAGGAGTCAACGGTAACACATGTGGAGCTCTTGGAGCTACTCGTGGCACAACAGATCATGTCAATGCCAGCGATGACAGTTCCACTATTAGGCCAGGCTCAGCTTGAGTCCTGAAGGCTCCTCCACAGCCTGAAGGGCCTCAGGGTGTCTTTGGCTTCCTCACAGGTTATGGTGTGCTCAATCCCAGGAACTTTGCCCACACCAGTTCCTCGGCCAACCTCCTAGGCATGTATCTCTCAGGTTTCAGTCCATAGGTCACTTCTTCAAGGAGGTCAGGAAGTTTATTGGAAAGTTCTAAAAAAGCTATATCTTGCATTGTGCTAAGGCCACAGGCAGGATGGATTGGGGTAGCAACCTATAAAGACTAGGGCCAACCTTCTCCCTAAATTTCTGCTTCCTTCTGAGATCCTTTTCCCCCCCTTTTTCTTTTGTGTTACAGGGGATCAAACCCAAGACCTTGTGCAAGCTAGGCAAGTGATCCACCACTGAGCTACACCCCTATCCCTTTTTATTTTGAGACAGGGTCTAACTCCTGCTTCAGCCTCTGGGGTACTGGGATTACAGGTGTGCAAACTGCACCTAGCTCCTTGGGCTCTGTGGTCCAAAGCAGCTTCTCCTTCCTTGCCACCCAAGGGTGTGCCCGCCCCCTCTTCTGGAGCCACTCAATGCTGGATGTGGTGGAGGACGAGCACTGGCAGATGGTCAGTGGAGGAGGTTTTGTGTCCCAGCTCTCTCACCAGTTTGCTTGGGGAGAATCCATTCCCTGTCTGGGAGGACAGTACTCACAGGGACCCTGCGGTGCTGTGGCATGAGGAGGAAGATGAAAGGAACTCACTCACGGACAGATGAGCAACTGCCCACTGCCCGGCTGGCTGTCTCAAGGGTGTCCAAAAGATCCAGTAACTAGTGTCTACAGTAAGAAGCAACACTCAAGAGCAGAAGGACATGCCACAAGAAACTCTGATCCTTCTTCACCTGTTGAGTCTCGCCCTCAGGCTTGAGGAATCCAGGGGAAGAGGGCAGCGGGCACATCCCTTTGAGTGGTCAGGGCAAGCTCCTTTGAGTGGTCAGCTTTGCTGGGCCAGCCCTGGTGGCCTCAATCTCATCACCCCAGCACTGCTTCAAACTAGTCCGGACAAGTCCTGGGTATTTTCAGCCACCTTTATCTGATAGGAAATGTTTGGAATTCCACAGAGGGCAAGAGCTCTGGAGGATTTGGGGATGGGTGCAAATCCCTGCAACACTCTTCCCTCCTGCTCTCCTCCCCCCACCACATGCAAGAAAGTGCACATACACTCTCAAAGTAACCAAAAACTCAGCGCTGCCGGCTCCTGCAGGGCTGCATTTCCCACATTCCAGCTCCTTTAGTCTTCTTCCCCTTTCATCTCAGCCTCATTCTGCAATCCCCGCCTCAAGGTGCAGGACTGCAAGATGCCTGAGCTGATGCCCGCGGGGCTGGGTACTCTGCTGTCACTGAGAGAAGGGACATTCAGAGGTGTGCTGGCTATAGGCAATGCCCAGAGCACTGGTAAACTGCAGAAGAATGCTGCCGCCACCACCAGAGACCTAGAAGCAACTCACTGTCCCACCTGAAGTGGAACATGGACCATCCAGAAATCAAAAAATGTATGATCTGTGGTTTAACCCCCTCCCTGAGCAAATGGGACACTGAGACCCAGATGAGGTAAAGAGACACCCTACCCTGCAAGGTCTCACAGAGGATCAGCCCAGAGCCTGGCCTCAGGCCTCCTGATCCCTGGGGTCAGCAGAGTGGCTTCCAAACCCAGTTCTGGGAGGTCTGGGCTGCTGGATCAGGGGCCAGACCCTTTACTCTCTGAGCCCAGTGTTTGGCTAAAATGAGAATGGCTGAATGTATTTCACAGCCTTGGCAGAATTAAATGGTCCATAGTTAGCTCTTATTTTTTTTTTTTTTTTTTTACAGCCAAAAATGAGTGATCACAGTTTGAGGCTACTTAGCAATTTAGTGAGACTCTGTTTCCAAATAAAAAAATTAAAAAATAAAAATAAAAGCTAGGGAAAAGACTCAGTGGTAAAGCATCCCTGGGATCAATCCACAGTACTAAAGCCAAAATATGCTTCTCATAGGACCTCTGCTTTTTTGTAACTATAAACAAGAAAATAACATCTAATATTTGCTGGGCTAATATTTACTGCTTGATTTCTCAAAATCTTCTAAGTAGGTGTTGTCTCCATTTTACCAACAAGGAAACTAAGACTCAGAGGTGTGATGAGGCTGAGGTCACAGGTTACTGGTGAGGATGTGTGAAGCTCCGCAGCACATTAAACTGCTAGTGCAGTGGGACCGGTGGAGAAAATCACGACGTTCTTCCTTTTGTCACTCTTTTTCCCATTCAATTTTTACTGAGATCTGCTACTCTTGGACCCTGGAAATTGGAGATGACTGAGGATAGGGGAGCTCAAGCCCCCTGGATTTCTAGGTGCCTCCTGGGGAGAAAGCAAAGGAATTCTGAATGCAGGCTCCTCTGGGCTCAGCCAGTGCCTGCAAAGAAGGCCCCTCATAACTTGGGGAAAAAACATAATGACAAGTCGTACTGGAGACACTGTTAGTTCTCTAAGACAGGACATCTTCATGAGCCAGGCTAAACCTGTGGAGCTGCAGAAAGGTCAGACAAGCTGCCCTCCTTACCCCTGGACACTCACTCATCCATTGGGTCTTTATCAAGTGCCCACTAAGTGCCAGGCACTGGGCTAAGTGCTGGGAATAGATCAGTAATTAAATCAGATGAAAACCCTACCTCTATGAGTTTATAATCTATGAGAGGAGGCAGGCACTAATAAATAAATGTGTCAGATGGTCACAGTGTTAAAAAGAATAAATGTGAGAAGAGGCAGAGAGAAATCCGAAAGAGGCTTAGAATCTGTGATGAGGGAAAACTTTTTTTATTTTTGTGGTACTGGGGTTTGAACCCAGGGGCACTTTGCCACCCTTTTTATTTTGAGTCAGTCTCATCAAATTGCTGAGGCTGGCCTTGAACTTGAAATCTTCCTGCCTCAACCTCTCAAGTCCCTGGGATTACAGGCATGCACCATCGTGCCTGCTAGGAGGCAACTTCTTGAGGAGGCTTTATTCAGACACCTGAAGAAGTGAAGTATCAGGAGCTGCAAGAATTCTGAGAAAAGGGAGTAGAAATAAAAAGTGCAAAGTCCCCCAGGCAGGAACATGCCTGAGGTGCTCCAAGACACAGGAAAGAGGCCGGTGTGGTAGAAGCTGGTGAAGGAAGACATCCACAGTAAGGTCTGGAGACACTGCCAGACCGTGCAGGGCCTTGTAGGCCACTTATGGCCTTGGACTTGTGGAATGGCTGCAGGGTTCCAAGCAGAAGAACATGACTAACTTTGGTTCAACAGGTTCCTGGGGCTGCTGGGTTAAACCTCCAGGGGAAGGCAGAGGCAAGAGGTCTGGTAAGAAGCTGATACAGCCACCCAGGAAAAACAGGATGGTGGCTCACCCTGATGGTGCCAGGGAATCTGAAGTGAAGTAGATTCAGAATTTAATAGAGCTGAAAGGATTTTTTCTTTCTTTCTTTTTTGGTGGTGCTGCTACTGGGAATTGACCCCAGGGATACTCCTACCACTGAGCTACATCCCCAGTCTTTAAAAAATCTTTTTTTTTTTTTTTTTTTTTTAACTTTGAAACATGATCTCAATTAAGTTGCCTGGGCTGGCTTCAAACTTGTGATCCTCCTGCCTCAGTCTCCCAAATTGCTGGGATTATATAGGATTATATAGGCTTGTACCACTATGCCCAGCTCCCTATTCATTTATCTGTTTTTGAAACAGGGTCTTGCTAAGTTGTCCAGGCTGACCTCAAACTTGTGATCCTCCTGCCTCAGCCTCCTATACTACTAGAATTACAGAAGGGAACTGAAAGCGTCTACTGATGAATTGGATTCAGACTATGGGAGTTGTCTTCTGTGTTCTATCTACAAAAGGCAGGCAAAGAGTCACTCAAGGATTTTTCTCCAGCTTGATAAATATGGAGGCCTAGAAGAAGAAAGAGGCAAAACTATTTCTTCTGCTCTCATGGAGGCAAAAAGGATTTGCTCATCAGGCCAGGAAAGGTGGATGGCAAGAGGAGGACGAAGGAGGGGGTTGGACGGACAATGAGGCAAAGGGAGAGCAGGGGTCTGCTTAGGCTGTGGCTGCCCCACTTTCTTTCCTTCTTTTTTTTTTGGTATCAGGGATTGAACTCAGGGTCCTGGACCACTAAGCCACACCCCCCATCCTATTTTGTATTTTATTTAGAGACAGGGTCTCCCTGAGTTGCTTAGTGCCTTGCCTTTGCTGAGGCTGGCTTTGAACTCATGATCCTTCTGTCTCAGCCTCCCAAGCTGCTGGGAATACAGGCTTGACCCACTTGACTACCAGGTAACATAGGGCCACAAAGTAGACAGGCTCAGGTGGGAATAGGTAGCTTGCTTTGTTAGTAGAAGGGGAAGGACAGCAGGGCTGTGTAGGCCTAGGAGGCAGAAAGTGCTAGGTGACAGACAAACTGACCGATTGAATGAGGTGATGGCAGGAGGTCAGGGTGTATAAAAGGACTTCCCAAGTCCTTCCAAATTAATAAGTGAGCCTGGGTCCAAGGGCCTCCCCTCTTGTCACTCCTTCAGTATCAATCAGGTTCTAGGCTGAGGCTCAAGTTCCCATTCCGCATGAACAGACAAGGAGGTCTGAATTCACTAAAGCAGAATTTTAGTGCTGGAGGAAGCACAGACCCATCTGGTCCACTCCATCCATAATTTCAGCCATTCCTGTTTTTGCCTTATCTATTTATTTATTACCTGTTATTATTCACTTAACATTTTTCTTTGTTTCAGAATTATTTTTGTAGTTGTTGATGGACACCATGCTTTTATTTATTTTTATGTGGTGCTGAGGATTGAACCCAGTGCCTCACACATGCTAGGCAAGTGCTTTGCCACTGAGCCACAACTCCAGCCCCTACTTAACATTTTTCTATCAATTGTTGCACTTAAACCTGTTCTTGCTGCATCTTTCTGCATTTTCCTCCCTTCCCAAAACTTTGCAAATCCTTAAATCCTCTCCAGCTCTCATCTGTCATAAGTTGCAGTGGACCTATATTCAAAATCTATCTAGAATGTTAGCACTTCTCACCACCTTCACTGCTATTATGTGATCCAAGTCAACGTCATTTCCTACTGGTCTCGTAGCACCTCCTTATTGGACTCCCATTTCTTGCCTACCCCATGGTCCCTTCATCACACAGCAGCTAGAAGGGTTCCCATCTGCTCAGAATCCTCTACTACCTGCCCAACCATCTCACTCAAGAAAAGAACCACGGAGTCCTAGCATGATGCACACAAACCTTCATTTTCCGTGGCTTCCTCTCCTGCTCTGTTCCAGCCATACTCTCTCTGCTCCTTCTCAAACATGACTAAGCATACCTTTTTCACCCTGGGGCCTCTGTACTTTTCCCTGTGTCTGGAATGTTTTTTCCAGACTGTTTCAAAGTGTACTCCTTAGGCTTTATGACACAGCTCTGCTCATATTTCCCCTCCTCAGGGCCTTTCCTAATCACCTTTTAAGACAGACACCAAAGCTGTCTAGCACCCCCATATCACTCTTGGTATGTAAACCCCACGAAGGCGGGTAAATAGCTAAAATGGAGATTGGCATACAGTAGCTGCTCAGTAATTATTTGGTAAGTGAATAAATGTCACAAAAAGGCAATTTACTACTACCATAAATAGAAAACAGTATCATTTGCCACAGATAGAAATCACCATAAGATACATTGACTATTAAAATAAAAACTGTCCATTTGTAAGTATACAAAAATCAATAGAACACATCCTGATCTTGCTCCAACTTTTTTTTTTTAAAGAGAGAATGAGAGGAGAGAGAGAGAATTTTTAATATATATATATATATTTTTTTTTAGTTCTCGGCGGACACAACATCTTTGTTGGTATGTGGTGCTGAGGATCGAACCCGGGCCGCACGCATGCCAGGCGAGCGCGCTACCGCTTGAGCCACATCCCCAGCCCATTGCTCCAACTTTTAAAGAGGAGCTATGTGAAGCCCAGGGAAGGAGAAAGTTCAGGACAGTGAGCCAGTCAAAGTCTGAAGCGGCCACACAGGTGAACTGTCCCATACCTTGGAACCACAGCACAAAGAGACTGAGTCTCCGGGAAGGTGTAACTTGGTTGGACCAATAGAGCCTGCTCAGGGTCCAGGAAGCCCTCTCTTATGCCAAGGACAAAGCTAGTAGAACTGCTGAAGAGAATAAAGGCCAAAGAGGAGTGTGGCAGGCTGGAGAGGCCTCATGGGGCTGCATCGTGGGGGACGGGCACGCATGAACCTGTAGGTGAGGTCCGTGGAGACCAGACAGCTGAGAGCAGAAATGAAAACAGGCTAGGTCCCAAAGGATAGCAGCTTCAATCCCGTAAACACCAGCCAGGCATGGGGGTTCAGGTGCAGGTCTAGAGACCCAGCTGAGCCCAGGGGGAGGACGGGGCTTCCCCAGTCTCTTTTGTCAGTGATGATGAGTAAGCTGAGCAGAAGCACCACCAATCCAGTTACCATTCCTACCAGGGCACAGCCACCCTGTTGGTCCCCACCTTCCAGATGTTCTCTTTCATACTCTTTCCAGGTCCAGCCAGCTCCGCCCACATGGACCCTTGGAGATTCCATCCCTGTTTAGAGAGGCCCATCCCTTGGGACTGTGTGAATATGGCTGCAGGTGCAGGGGGTGAAGCTAGAGCTGCTGTAACTGACAGGCCAGCAACGCCTGACCTACATCTCCATGGTTGGTTGCATGAAAGAAAAATACCAGGATTGCCGTTGGTATTCTCTAGATGCAGCTGGTTCACGGACGGCTCCCTCCGTCATGCAGGACTGTTGTGAGCAGGGAGCATGGTGATGAGCTGGCTGGGACAGGACCCAGGATTGGTCTCCCAAGCATTTCTTGGCTCTGGAAACCTCCCTGGATTTCAGACTATAATCTTCCTTCTACCAAGGCCCTCCACTGAAGTGTTTTTCTTCTTCTTCCAGTATACTATCCTTATTAAGGATGAGGGAAGGAGGGACATGTGGCTAAGTGGCAGAGTGCCTGACTAGCATGCATGTGCCCTAGGTTTAATGCCTAGTACCACCACCAAAAAAAAAAAAAAAAAAAAGAGGTATGGTGACACCTGTCTCTTTTGGGAGGTTAAGGGAGGTTGAGGCAGGAGGATCACAAATTTCAGGCCGGCCTCAGCAACTTAGCAAGACACTATCTTGAATTAAAAAAAATTTAAAAAGGGGCTAGGGATATAGCTCAATGGTATAACACCTTCAGGTTCAATCCCCAGTTAAAAAGAAAAAAAGGAAAGAGAGAAATTAATTAATTGACTGGTTTGGAAAAAAAACTTCCCAAACTGAACAGTTAGTTGCTCTTATTAAACCACTGACATTTGGAATAAGGGCTTAGTTTTTCACACACACACATATGAAAAATAAATAAATCAATAAAGCATTTTGAAAGGCTGCATGGTATTCAGAACAGAACCCAGACCTTACAGTCAGGAGACATGGGATCTCTCCGGCTCTGTGGTGCCTCTAGGAGGCTAAGGTCATCTCAGTTAAGCACCTATGGGCCTCACTGTTTTACATGACAAGAATGGAGGATTGACCACAGGATGTCTAAAGTCTTCTCTTCAGCTTCAAAGGCCTATGATCCTATCCCTGGTCCTCTTTTGTCCTCATAAGGGAGCAAAAGAGTATAAGGAAAAGGAATGCTGTCAGGAGACAGAGACTGTTTTAATCCTAGCATTCTCCAGGCCCACTTTTACAGAGTTGGGGATGGAATCTGGGGCCTCCTGAATTCTGAGCAAGTGCTCTGCCTAAGCTACATCCCCAGCCACCAGCACTGCTATTAATTAACTCACTATCTGACCCTAGGCAAGTCACTTCATTCACCTCACTTTCTTCATATATAAATCAAAGACCCCAAAGTGCACTGGAAAGAACAAGGTAGGAAGCTGTTGGCACTATTTGCTTCCCTTCCACTGTCCACCCATTAGCATATCCCTGGCCTCCTAAAGGGCCTGTTCCTCCCCTGTGTTGCTGGTACATGCACACACACACCAGTCCTTGAGAATAACAGGCTCCAAGAGCTGTAACAGAAACTGGTATAGGGCTGGGGATGTGGCTCAAGCGGTAGCGCGCTTGCCTGGCATGCGTGAGGCCCGGGTTCGATCCTCAGCACCATATATAAACAAAGATGTTGTGTCCGCCGAAAGCTTAAAAAAATAAATAAATAAAAATTCTCTCTCTCTCCCTCTCTCTCTCTCTTTAAAAAAAAAAAAAAAAAGAAAAGAAACTGGTATAGACTATGGGTCCCTAGTCTCCTTCTGATGTCAATAAAAAGAACACTGCTATTTATTGAATATCTTGGATGTGCTAGGCCTTTATGTGTTTAAAATTCATATTTTTCAGATGAGGAAGAAGTTCACAAAGGTGATATAGATTCACTTGCTCAAGATCCTGCAAACACAAAATGGAGGAGGTGGGGGTTCAAACTCAGAAGTGTTGATATTGGAGCGGGTGTCCTCCTTAGTGTAGAAATGTAGGTGGAGCAGGCATGGCAGGAAGGAGACCTCAGTTCCCTCCAGGGGAAGAGGAAGACCCCATGTATCTCCTAGTGTGGCCAGAGACTCAAGGAGTCCTTTGGACTTCTCTAACCAATGTGGTCTTTTCCAGTCTCATGAACTAAGCTGCCATGAACTGGGCCTATATATTGTTATAGGTCTAAAGCACGTGACAGGTATTCAGTGAGCACCCATGACAAAACTTGGAAATGTATACTTGCTGAGTTGGTATCAGTGGGGGCTGTCAGAAGATCACCCTCCAATCCTCAGGCATCACTCTTTGATGAGCACTGGGGTTGGAGGAAGGACAGAAAGGTAAATGGAAGCTGCAGGTCTCACTAAAAGGGTCAAGTGTGTAGCACAGAAGGCAAGCATGCCCTCCAGAAGGAGCATCAAACAACAAAGAAGAGAACAAGAGTCAGAGAAGGGCAAGAAACGTCACAGCAAGTGAGGGAGGGAGAGCTAGTGAGCAACCAGGGCTTCAGATTGGATTTGGATTGTCCTTTGACCTTAGGACTATTCTTTAACTTGTTTTGGGCTTTCTAATCTGGACAATAACATGTTTCCCAGGCAGGGTCATTGTGACAGGATTAGAAACACTACACAATGGGCCTTGAAATACTCTGCACATGGTAGACATTCAATAAATGGCAGCAACTGTCATTTGTGATCAGAGCTGGGCCATCTCTAGAGACTCCTCTGATAGCCAAAAGATGACTTAAGGCTCCCAACAGTAACTAGGGCTCTGGGTGGAGAAAATCCTCAACAGAACCCTAATGAGATTTGGAAACTTTCTGGGGGAGGAAAGCAGGCAGCTTAGCCCAGACAACAGGCCTCAGATCTGACATATGTGGGTTCCTCCTGGGTACTCCATAGTTTCCTGGCCATTCATACTTATCTGCATTAGACCCAAAAAACATGAGCTATTCTTCCTGAGGCATTCAGGAATGTTCCTTAAGGTGTTAGAGGATTAACTTGGGTTTAATCCTGGCTTTCTGCTTACTAGCTGGGCAGTGACCACTGCACACCATTTAACCCTTCTGATCTTTAGTGTTTCCTCATCTAAAAACCTTCCTTGTTGGATGGCTGCAAGGATTACCAGATAATGTGCCTGTACCTGGCACAAAGCGACAATTTCAAATGATACATGAAAGTATATTTTGTATCCAGGGTTTGGTACTAGTACATACTCAACAAACACAAGGTACCAAACTACTCTGAGGGTGTTCAGAGAAGACCATGCTCATATAAAATGGTGACACTGACAATACCTGGGGGCTGGCAATACCTGCTAAAATCACCTTTTGACTCAGCAATTCCACTTCCAATGATCTATGTCCCACAGCTATATTGTATTTGTACATGGGTCAAACGACAAATAGAGCTATGCACTGAGTATCACTATTAAAATTACAAAAGACTGGGAAAAATAAATATCTACCAATGAGAAGCGAAATGGAATATGGGACAGTGCCCTGTATGGAACACTGTGGAGCTATTTTTAAAAAAAGAACTGGGCTGGGGATGTGGCTCAAGTGGTAGTGCATTCGCCTAGCATGCGTGAGGCACTGGGTTCGATTCTCAGCACCACATAAAAATAAAATAAAGATATTATGTCCACCTAAAACGAAAAAATAAATATTAAAAAAAAAAAGGACGAAGAGCTGGACTGACTCAGAGGTTTAAAAAAAAATACAGCAATGAACACTTGACTAGGACACACACAAGGCACTGAGCTCTATCCCCACAGCACCATGAAAATAAAAACAAAATAAAAAGAACAAGAAAGCCATCTGTGGACTCACATGAGTCCACTCATACATGATCTCAAGAGATGATGTTGAGTGAGAAAATGAAGCTGAGCAAACAGTGCATGACTATTTGTGTAAAAGGTAGGGAAGACACGTGTGTCCTAGAGTCTATGTGCCCTGGCAGGGAACTGGAAAACTAGGAGATAGGGGGACATTTGACCTTTTTGAATTTTGAACTATTGAAATATATTAACTATTCCAAGAAAATTAAAAATGAAAAGAAGGAGGGATGCTCCCATAGAGCCGGCTGGGACTCCACAGAGACTGGTGAGCTGATACCATATTGGAGAAAAATGCCAACTCTGGTATTTGCATCCTAGACAACAAAATCACTATTACTGTAGAACCATCTGCATTCCGGCTGCTACCATCTCTGACCCTTTGTCCTTGGATGCTGCTAAGCTAGGAAAAGCCCAGGATCCATGCTGAGGCTCCTCTGTCCTCTAGGTTACATCTGGCTACAACAACAAGAAGGTTCTGCTACCCACTCCTTGGAAATGTTACAATTTTTATATGAGAATATTTTAACATGTACAAAAGTAGAATGATAAAATGAACCTATTACTCTGCTATCATAGTTATCAATTCAGCGCCGGTCTGGTTTCAACTTTTCTCCAACCACTTCCCCTCACCCTCATATTATTTTGAAGCAAATCCCAGATATCTCAGCATTCTTTTCTTTCCTTTTTTGATACTGGGGATTGAACCCAGGGGTGCTTAACCACTGAGCCACATTCCCAGCTCTTTTTTATTTTTTTGAGACAGGGTCTTGCTAAGTTGCCCGGGCTGGCTTCGAATTTACAATCCTCCTGCCTCAGCCTCCCGAATCCCTAGGATTACAGGTGTGTGCTATCATGGCTGGCTCTCAGCATGTATTTCTAAAAAGTAAGGAACTTTAATAAACATTAAAAAAAAAAAAAAGCTCACAAAACCACAATATCATTATTATGTCTAAAATTTGAAAAAAATCTCAGAAGGGTTTTAAATATGATCAAAACTCTTTCCCAAAGAGGGCACCTTCATTCAGTATGAAACATTAATGCAATGTATATAATAGGCTCTATGTACAGCTCATCATAAATAATTCAGATAAAACCTACTGAAATAAAGGTGTTTCACCAACAAAAACACTAAGGTGACATAAGAGTCGTTTCCAGGTCTTATTAAAGACTTAAACGTGAAAAGCAAAACTTATACAAGAAAATATAGACAAATATCTTTAGGACCACGGTTAAGGAAGGAAGAATTTATTCAACAAGACATAAAAGGTACAAATCATAGAAGAAAAGACTACATTAAAAGAAATTCTAGGGCTGGGGATGTGGCTCAAGCGGTAGCGCGCTTGCCTGGCATGCGTGTGGCCCGGGTTCGATCCTCAGCACCACATACAATCAAAGATGTTGTGTCTGCCGATAACTAAAAAATTAATATTAAAAAAAATTAAAAAAAAAAAAAGAAAGAAATTCTAGCTATCAAGAGATATCATGTCAGGCGCAGGAGTGCACACCTGATATCTAGCTACCAGGGAGGCAAGGAGGATGATCACAAGTTTGGTGCCAGTCTGAGCAGCCTGAGAGATCCTGGCCCAAGATAAAAAGGGCTGGGGATGTAGCAGAGTGGTAGAGTGCCTTCCTAGCATGCATGAGGCCCTGGGTTCAATCCCTAATACTGCCCCCCCCCAAAAAGAGAGAGAGTTCATATAAAGTTAAAAGACAAACCACACTATACTTATAACATATACAGATGAAATATTAATATTCAGAATATATAAAGAATCCCTATAAATCACTAAGAAAAAATCCATTCAAAAGAATATGGAGCAAAGACCTGAACAAGTATTCACAAAGAGGAAACATGAATGACCAACAGATGTTAAGATTCTCAGCCCCATTTGTAATCTGAGAAATGCAAATTAAAACCACAAGGTACCATCTCACTCCCACAAGCTCCACAAAAGTTTAAAAGTCTGACTACATCACATACTCACAAAGATGTAAAGCAATGGAAACTCACGCTGCTTATGGCAGTGTAAATTCATATAAATGGAGAAAAACAACTTGGCATTACCTTTTAATCAAGCACTTCCACTCCTGAGTCTATCCCCTATAGAAATGGTTCTGAAAGGGAGGTCCCAGGGCCAGCAGCATCTGAGAATTTGTTGGAAATGCAGCAGTCTGGGCTGGGGATTTACCTCAGTAGTAGAGCACTTGCACTGGGTTAGATCCCTAGCACCATAGAGAGCCCAACAGACACAGAATCAAACACTGTGGGGTGGAGCCCAGTAATCTGTGGTTTAACCGAGCCCTCCAGGTGACAGACAGCTAAAGTTTGGGAAACAAGGCCCTGGAAAAATTCTTGAACAGGCACAAGTGTGGGAGACATAGTCTTTTGCAACAGCACTGTTTGAAATCATAAAACAAGCCAACAACCCAAATAGTCACTGATAGTAAAATGGACACATAACTTGAGACATATGACAAAAGCAGATAAAAATGTACTAGAGGGGCTGGGCTTGTGGCTCAGTGATAGCGCATTCGCCTAGCATCTGTGAAGCACTGGGTTCGGGCCTCAGCACCACATAAATATAAAGATATTATGTCCACCTAAAAATTTAAAAATAAATATTAAAAAAAATGGGCTACAGCTATACATATAACATGGACAGACCTTACAACATTGGATGAAAAAGCAAACTGCAGATAAACATACACAGCATGTTACCTAAACGAATTCTAAAGGCATGCAGAAGAATATTTGGCATTATGTAGGGGTGTATGTGGAAGGAGTTCAGAAAACACCATCCCCAAATATGCTGCTTGGGTATCCTGATTACTTCAAACTGAGGGCACTTGGAGGAACAGCAAATGCAGGGAGGGGCTTTCTCTGAACTTCCCTTATCTGCCTGAAGACAGACCCTTCAAAGGTTCACCTCTGTCATGAATACCCTCCCAGGGTATCTCATCAACCAGGAAAGATTAACTCAAGAGAGGAGACTGCAGATTGATACCATTCCCAGACAAGATTTTGCCACAGGCTACCAGTGGATTCTTCTAAGGGCCCATTCATCTTTTCTCAGAAATCATTTTACTTTCTCCTAAATTGCTTTTACAATTCCTCCCCCTTGCCCCTATGAAGAGTTTATGTAAGTTTCTAATCTCACTGGATATTTATTTAGGTACACTTTTCTTCCATGTCATGCCCCTGTGCATATAATAAATATGTATGCCTTTTCTCCTCGAATCTGTTGCCAGTTTATTTCATAGACTCAGAGGGCTAAGGCAAAATTTTCCCTCCCCTACACATCTATGTAGTTTAAAAAAAAAAAAAAAAAGCAAGGGAGTTATAAACACAAAATTCAGGAGAATGAGCTGGATGTGGTGGCTCATGTTTGTAATCCCAATGATTTGGTAGGCTGAGGCAGGAGGATAGAGAGTTCAAAGCCAGCCTTAACAATTTAGTGAGGCCCTAAGCCACTCAGCTAGACCCCATCTCTAAATAAAATGTAAAAAAGGGCTGGGGATGTGGCTCAGTGGTTAAGCACCCCTGGGTTCAATCCCAGATACTCCTCCCCCACCCCCATTTTTTTTCCCTCAGGAGAATGAGTAGGGAGGTGGCTGAGATTAGGGAGGGGCACAAAGGGGGCTCGGTGGTACTCACAAGTTTGATTTCTTAAACTGAGTGATGCCTTTACAGTTATTTTCCTATTCTTGAAACTGTACACTTGCATTAGATATTTTCCATTGTATTTATGATTAAGTTATTTTAAAAAAGATGATGATGAAGCAGCAGCTGGGCATGCTGGCACACATCTATAATCCCAGATATTGGGGAGGCTGAGGCAGGAGAATGCCAGTCTCAGGTCAGCCTTGGCAACTGAGTGAGAGTCTGCCTCAAAAAGGGAGAAAGAAAGAAAAGAAAAAGAAAAAAGGGTCAGGGAGTAGCTCAGTGGTAAACTGTCCTGGGTTCAATCCCCGGTGTGTGTGTATATGGGAGAGGGGCAGAAGGTGCATTGGAACAATGCAATACTCTGAGCCAGAACTGCAACCAGTAACTGACTACATATGCGGTGCCCGAAGGGTTAAGCCTGTTTCTCTGCCTGTGGGTGGGAGGGCAGGCAGCAGCTGGGGCACAGTGGGAGTTCCTGGCTCCAGCTGGCTCCAGCCTGGCTCCAGCTACACGCCCAGGAACTGGCACCTGTGTGTGTGTGGGGTGCCCTCTGGACAGGTGGCACCTGCAGTCCTTGGTGACTTGATACATGTGAAGGGCTGGGCCCAATCAGATAGATGGTGGCCTCTGGTAAAGAAGCTTGCTGGTGACAGCTTAGAGCTTGTGAGAAGGGAAAGGGGTTCTCCTAGCAAGATGGGGGTGGAGAAGGAAGTGGGTGGGCTGGGAGCAGATACCAGGGGAGACTGGTAGGATTAGCACCTGCTGAGAGTAAGATTAGGTTTCTTGGGAAGGGCTCATCTATCTAATGCTCCTGAAAGCTGTCTCCCGGTGGCTTTTCTCTGCTGGACAGATGGTGTCTGAGCTGCCTCTTGGAAGGTGGGATCCTTGAGGGGATGGTGGAGGTGGGGTGTGACCTGCTGCCTGTTTTCAGAGGCCTGTTAGTCCCTGGGACTCATTGACTTCCAGTGAAAATAAGAATGGCTTGAGTTAACTCTTACTCAAGGCTCTTCACACAAATTACCCCCATTTAGTTTTCACAGCACCCAAATGCCTGTGGCCTAGACAAGGTTTACGTTTGGGGAAACTGAAATTTGCCCAAAGTCAATCAACAAGCAAACCAGAACTTGAATGCAGGCAGTCACCACACTCCATAGCCCCAGCCTAACCATCATTGGCTATTGGTCTTTCTTTCTCATTAAATGGTGGCTAGCTCCTTCCAGGTGGTCCAGTCAAAAACTTGGATCTTGGTGCTGGGGTAGTAGCTCAGGGGTGGAGCACTCGCCTAGCACATGTGAGGCACTGGGTTCAATCTCCAGCACTACATAAAAATAAATAAATTAAATAAAGGTATTAAAAAAAAACCACACAAAACCCTGGATCTCTCTCTCTCTCTTCCCCTTCTTCTACATCCAGTCATCAACAAATCCAGCCTATCAAACTGTGACCACTGCTCACCTCTCCTATCACAGCTCCACCTTGGGATAAACCTCCACTGTCATCTGCCCAGCTTCTCACTGGTATCTTGCTCCTGCTCTTGCCTGTATAATTTGTTCTCCAGTGACCAGAGAGATTTTTCTAAAACTTAAGTCGAAGTCTATCATTTCTTGGCTCAAAAATCCTCTATTCTGGGCTGAGTCTGTGGCTCACAACTCGCTAGAACGCTCACCTCGCACGAGTGAGGCCCTGGGTTCGATCCTCAGCATCACATAAATAAATAAAATAAAGGTATTATGTCCAACTACAACCAAATATATATATATATATATATATATATATATAAAATTTTAAAAATCCTCTAGATTTTCCACTGCTAGAATAAAAGAAGGTCAGATATGGCTCTATAGGGCTGGCCCATGGCCACCTCTCAGACTTATTTCCATACTCTCTTCTTGCTTAGCCTGTACTCCAGCCATCCTGGCCTCCTTGATGTACTTGAATATGTCTGGGAGTCTTTTTCCCCCTCTACCCGCAACACTCCTCCCCAGATATCTGTATGAATCATGCCTCCACTGCAATCAGATCCAATGACCTTATCAAGAAGCCTTCCCGACTACCCTAGTTAATAAAAAGGAAACCTTTCCCATCGCTGTGCCCCCACCCTGCTGTATTATTCCTATAGCATTAACTACTACCTGACATGTTAATTTACTTAGAAATCTTCTCCCTCCCTAGAATATCCATTTGTTGAGAAGTGGGACTTCAGTTTGTTCAGACAGTATGCCCAACCTCTATTTAGCTTAGTGCCTGACAAATGGCAGGAACTCAATAAATATTTGTTAATGAACAAATGAATGAATGGCCAACATCCCTTAGGAAATGACTCAGACTCAGTGGGGGAAGGCTGCCTGAGTGTCCTTGGCTTTCTCAGCCTGGATGACCTTCAGTAGCCCCAAGGCAGTGGTCAATGTCCTTCTCTATTATGAAATGACCTGAGCACACAGCATCATCACTGTGTCATCCACTGTGTCTACACACAAACACACACACAGGAGCATGGGACTTGGAGCAGGGCGGTGCTGAAAGAGGGAATGAGCTGGGCAGTTGAAGTCCAGGTTCAGCAAACTCTAGGGCACTTGTTTCTAAGTCATTGTCCTTGCCACTGCTGCCCCACAAGGTCCCTGCACTTTGTACAATTTGACTTTTATTCCCACAAACAGAGTCATTAGAGGGTTTTGAACAAAGCAATGATAAGATCTGACCTACATTTGAGAAGGATCCCGGGTTGCTATACGGATAACCAATCATAGGGGCCAGGGCAGAGCAGGGAGACCAGGGAGCAGGTGGTCTCCTTGTCTAGGTGAGTCACAATGGCAGATGCTGCCCTCTCAGATCCTGTTTTCCAGCCGTTGCCCAAACCAGACCTGAAATGGCAATAGCACGTTCTGGGGACTCTCTTGTGTGGCTTCCGTTTTATCAGTAGAATACCTCCTCAGTCCTCCCAAAAGCTAGTGAAGTGAGTTCTAGCAATAACACATTTTACAGAAGAAAACCAAGGTTCTGAGAGGTAAAGTCACATGTTAAAGATGATACAGCAAGAGCTGGGGTTGTGGCTCAATGGTAGAGCAGTGGCCTAGCATGTGAGGCACTGGGTTCGATTCTCAACACCACATAAAATGAATAAACAAACAAACAAATAAATTGTGTCCATCTACACTAAAAATTAAAAAAAAAAAAAAAAAAAAAAAGACACGGCAAACTGCCAGCCTCCAAAGTCTGCCCTCTTTCCGCTTGAATAGGCTGCTTCCAAAGCAGCATCATTCTACACAGGCTCCAAAGTTCAGGTCCAAGCCAGTGTTTCAGCAGGCCTTGCCCAAGCTTATCCAATGGCTGGTCTCTCTTTTGAGAACCTATTAACAGGACTACCATCTGCTGAGTACTCCCAGAGTATTGGGTGCACTCCCAGGGTATTGGGTGTACTGCAGAATGTCTATTTATTTATTTATTTATTTGGACTCTTTGCCAGGCTGGTCTTAAAACTCATATGAGCTTGAGTGATCCTCTTGTCTCACACTCCCAAGCAGCTGATTGTACAGGCACATGCAGGCCACCAGGCCCAGCGATGCATGCTTTTCATGTTATCTCATGATATACTTCAGTGACCGGAGTCATATACCCTGTGGCATATATTTTACACATGAAAATAGTATAGCTGAGAAAGGCAAAGTCACAGGCAAGACAGTTGTATGTTGTCCCTACCTCTAGGGCACTCAGCCATCTTTTTACTACTTTCTTTTAAAAAATGTACTTCCTTTACTCCCCACACCCCTTGGTCACTGGGTCAAGGGGGAATCTCCAATTGATCACAATATGGGGTCTGCTCTGCTCGGAAATGTAAGCAGTTTTGGCTTCTGGACCAGACTCTGAAAGTTTTAAGGTGAAAGTCCACAAATAACATTTTCTTTGCCCATTCTAAAGTGCTGGGTTTGAGCCTAGAACTTGGGCAGGAGATCAGGAGAGTCAGGAGTTCTTGCCAAGGTCACAGAGCTAAATGAAGATGGCAAGATGGAGGAGAGGGACAGGGGACTTTCCTGTGAATTGTCCAGTCCCTCAGGGACAGTGATCCATTAGCTTGAGAAGACATGAGGACAGCTTTTCCCATGAAAATGAATCTTTTAGGTCTTTAAAAGCAGTGAGGCCATGTATGTGGAACATGCTTATAATCCCAGCTATGGGGCAGACTGAGGCAGGAGGATAGCAAGTTCAAGGCCAGTCTTAGCAACTTAGCAAGATCCTGTTTCAAAACAAAATTTTTAAAAAGGGTTGGGGGTGAACCTCCATGGCAGAGCATTTCTTCCTCCTTTTTTTTGGGTACTAAGATCTTGAACCCAGTATACTTTACCATTAGCTATATTCCCAACCTTTCATTTTTTTATTTTGAGACAGCGTCTCACTAAGTTGCTGAGACAGCACTCAAACTTGGAATCCTCTTGCCTCAGCCTCTTGAATTGCTAGGATTAAAGGTGTGTGCCACCATGCCTGGTAGCAGAGCACTTCTCTAAGAATGAGCAAAGCCCTGGGTTCAATCTCCAGTTCAAACACACACACACACACACACACACACACACACACACACACACACACGGACAGGAGCATTGCTCCTTCTAGCCACAACCCTGCAGACAGGTGAAACACCCCTACCCCAGCCTCATTCTGAAAAGCCTTGAAGAGCAGGAAGGAAGGGGCAATGACTTTCAGTTCCCGTAATGTCTAGAAGCAGCAGCTGATTCAGCTAGATGATGTCACCTTCCCAAACCTCCTGACCAGCAGCTGAGATGGTAAAAGCAGGAAACTGGGGGATACTCATCTGGCTACGTCCAAACATGCCTCTGGCAAAGGCCTGCAGTAACCCCAGGCTCTGAAGGCATTCTCCTGCAGCTGAGCAGAAAGAGCTCTCTCACTTGGGATGATATTAAGTGTCCTTCAAGACCCTCATTCCAAGTGCTTCCCAACATCGTTTTGCTAAGCAGCTTTCTACACATCCACAATTAATGATGTTTCATTTATTCCAGAGGTGGAGCACTAGAAAGAAACCTGGCTTTGGAGCCAGACCAATCTGTCTGAACCCAGGTCTTACTATGTACAAACTGCAGGACTTCATCTCTCTGAACCTTAGTTTCCTCACTGCAAAATAAAATAGGGTCAACTGACCACATACCACTCAGGTTAGGTAGAAGAAGTCAATGAGAAAATGCATGCAGAAAGCATGGAATGGGAGTGGTACTCAATAAATGGTAGTTATCACTATTCCATTAGGATCTTTGCAGGAGATTTTTTTTTTTTGTATTGGGGATTGAACTCAGGGGTGCTTTACCACTGAGCTACATTCCCAGTCCTTTTTCTTTTTTTCTTTTATTTTTAGCTGTAGATGGGCACAATACTTCTGTTTATTTAGTTTTATGTGGTGCTAGGGATTGACCCCAGGGCCTCATACATGCTAGGCAAGCGTTCTACCTCTGAGGTACCACCCCAGCCTCTTATTTTTTATTTTGAGACAAGGTCTTGCTAAGTTACTGAGGCTGGCCCTTAATTTGCGATCCTCCTGCCTTAGCGTCCTGAGATGCTGGGATTATAGGCATACACCACCATGCCCAGCTATAAGGGATCATCTTTATCTTTATCTATGATACAAAGGGAAATAAGGCACAGACTGGGCCCACCAGTGTCAGAGCTGAGCACCTGTACCCAAGTCAAGTCAATCCTGCCTTTTCTCTACCTGCAAAATCTTTGCTTCACAAATTCCCAGCTGGCTCTTTCTCTTACTCTCAACTAAAATCTGTCTATAGCCAACTCTTCTAGCTTTATCCTAGTAAGAGAGACTCTTCTACACATGCTCAAAACTGGACCACCCCTGAGTTTCTTCATGAGAGTCTGTGCCCATGCTCACATCTTAGTTTACATGGTCCTCTATGATGGGTGCACCAGCGCTTCTGTAAATCTCAGTGCAAATCTTACCTCTGCTCACTTGGCATTTATCATTTCTTGTTAGCTTTCACAAGATGTCTTTCTATGAGTCTTACATCTTTTGTCTCTAATTCACTCACTTGGCATTTATCATATCTTGTTAGCTTTCACAAGATGTCTTTCTATGAGTCTTACATCTTTTGTATCTAATTCAATGGAACTATGTGAAGACCAGAACTGGGGCTTCAATGGCACTACCTTGCTGAGGGCCATTGCCAAGTAGGGATGATGCATCGAAATTTCCTTGCCAGCGTACCCCATGTTAAATGGAAATTTGCTGTGACATTGCATGTGTCTTTGAGAAAGGTGACCCTGCTCAAGGACCAGGGTGGATCCAGGTTTAAGGTGTATCCTGCAGGTTTAAGATAATTTGGGTTTAAGGCGTTCCCGGTTTAAGACAATCTAGGTTTTAGGGAAGTTCCAGGTTGAAGGTTATTCCTGCTGGGAATAGGGCATTCCTGCTGCCTGAGTTCTCATGGAATTGAGAAAGTATTTGGGACGTGAATTGTGCGGCAGAACTTGGATTTCCCCAGAACGTGTGTAGAGGCCGATGTGAGTTCGGGAATAAAGAATTGCTGTTTGAATCTACAAGGTGTGTAGTGGCTCGTGATTCTGTGCCCAGCCAAGACTGCCGCACTACCTAAATTAATAAACCTGAGGTCGGGTGGCAAATGCCTATAATCCCAACAATTTGGGAGACTGAGGCAAGAGGACCATAAGTTTGAGGCCAGCCTGGGCAACTTAATAAGACCCTGTCTCAAAATAAAAAGGCTGGGGATATAGCTCTATGGTAGAGCACCCCTGAGTTCAATCCCTAGTACCATCAAACCCAAACAAAACAAAACAAAAACCTGGGAAAAGTTTCCTTGAAACAAAGTTGTTTGGGTCCAGAAAGGACTAAGGAGGGAATCTAGGCTCTTTCCTGCTGGATTGGCCTCTCTATAAGCAGATAGGAAGAGGAGATCATTCTGTCACAATCTAGGAATCCAGTTGATGAGGCAGGGAGCCAGCCAGCAAATCCCTGACAACCGAAAGATCACATGATTAGATTTTCTAAAACCCACCATTTTCTTTTCATTTTGGTACTGGGATTGAACCTAGGGGAGCTCTATGACTGAGCTACACCTTTATTTTTTTTTAATTTTGAGAAAGAGTCTCACTAAGTTGCTGAGGCAGTCCTTGAACTTGTGATCTTCCTGTTTTAGCCTCCCTAGGAGCACTGGGATTATAGGCATGGGCCACTATGCCTGGCCAAAACCCATCATTTTTCAAGAATCTGGGCAAGCTAAGCATGATGGCGCATTCCTGTAATCCCAGCTATTTGGGAGGCTGAGGTGAGAGTATCGTGTGAGCTCAGAGGTTCAAGATCAGCCTGCCCAACACAGTAAAAGCCTGCCTCATAAAAAATTAGAAAATAAAAGTCTGGGTGCGGTGTGCACACCTATAATCCCAGTGGTTTGGGAGGCTAAGGCAGGAGGATTGCAAATTAAAAGTCAGCTTCAGCAACTTAATAAGACCCTGTCTCAAAATAAAAAGGCTGGGGATATAGCTCAATGGTACAGCATCCCTGAGTTCAATCTCTAGTACCATCAAACCCAAACAAAACATGAGGCCCCAAGCAACTCAGCAAGACCCTGTTTCAAAACAAAAAATAAAAAGGGCTGGGGATGTGGCTCAGTGGTTGAGTGCCCCTGGGTTTAATCCCTGGTACCTAAACAAACAAACTTGCGCAGTAGTTATCATACAGGATAGTAGGAAAACGCTACTCAATTCAAAAGGTCCTAGGAGGTGTACAACTGTGTGACTTAATCTTTATTCTCAGTTCTTCTTATTCATATTTTCCTTGTACTTGACTCCCTTGGCCATTTTATGCTTTAGATTGTATGAATTTTCCCAAGTTACTTCCAATTCTTTATAAAACAAAGTGAGGTTCCAATAAAAAATGAGTTGGTCCAGTTTTCTTTTTTCCTTTTTTTTTGGTACTGGGGTTGGAACCAGGGGTGCTTTACCACTGAGCCACATCCATAACCCTTTTTAATTTTTACTTTGAGACAGGGTTGCTTCAGACCTCACTAAATCACTGAGACTGGATTAGAACTTGGGATGCTCCTGCCTCAGACTCCCAAACTGCTCAGATTACAAGCATGCAGGCACCCGGCCAATTTTCTTCTTAATGCTATAGTTGTGAGTATAAAGAAATGATATTCCAAACAACTCATTGTAACAGTTAAGGATAAGTGGCAAAAGTAATACATGTAAATCACTGAGTACAGTGTTTGGCATTTAATGAGTATTCAAAAGGCAGATCTGAAGGAACTCTATTAATTCTCAGTAGCTTTTGTGCTCTGGGTCTGTTTTCTCATGTCTTATTTTTGTTCATTTGATTAAATCATTCATTCCAAAACTATCCAGTGAATATTTACTACCTGCAAGGAACATTTGTAGGCACTAAAGATTCAAATCCCCTATGACCATGGGGTTTGCTGGGGGTGTGGCTAGAGCACATGCTTAGCATGTGCAAGGCCCTGGGTTCAATCAGCAGCGCACGCACACATACACACACACAAATCATGGGGCTTATATTCCAATAGAAGACACAGAAGAAAAACAAGAAAACAAAACTAAAATTTCAGATAGAAGTTGTTACTATGACAAAAATAAAAAGTAAAAGACCAGAGTGTTAAAATGGAAGTCAAGGAGAGCCTCACAGAGGGTGTACCCTGTGGGCTAAGAAGGAAACACCAGAAGCAGAACATTCCACAAGGAAAGAACATCTCAAAGAGACATCCCTCACACAGGGACGAGAATGCCAGGATCCAGGAAAGGCAAGGAGCCTATGCAGCTTGGGCAGAGTGAAGGAGAGCATGATGGAAAGATGCGACTAACAGATCATGTAGGCCTAGATAAGGACTCTGGCTTTTATTCCAAGTGCAGGAGGAGGCCACAGGTGAGGTTGTAAGCAAGAATGTTATAAGATCTGAAGTTGGTCTTTAAAAGACCACTCTGGCCCAGTAATGGATAGGAGTGGTTTTCTAAGATCATTCCTAGCTCCTATGAACTGAGTCTGAGCAAGAAAGATGAGGATGTAGTGGATGAGACTGGAGTGATTCCTACCCTAGGCAGGAGTAGGAACCTTGTGTGGTGGTACCTGTTCTGCAGTGGGAGGGAGTGGCCCACTCTGGGAGGGGTGAGAATCCCAGCTAGGAAAACATCCCCAAGCCACCTGTATTGTTTCTGCCTCCAGTGTGGAGGTTTCTGCCAATGACACAGAGCTCTGGAATGTGCCCACACACACACACACACACCCAATCTTCTGGTTACAGAGCCACAGTTGTATTTTGCATTCCTCCCAGGACTTAGCTCAAAGCTAGCCTACAGGAAATGGTCGATAGAGAGCTACTGATTGATTAATGAAGAGAGGGAATATTCCCAGCCATTAAGCAATTATTAATGAGTACTATGAGTACTATGTTGGTCTCTGGGGATGCAAGGTGAATAAGATGGGTCTCTGGTTCTCACTGAGCTCCGAATTCAGCAGAGAGACCCAAACCACAGACAACTACAATACTAAATACAACACTTATAGCAGCAAGTAGGCCCCTCCTATGCATAGATAGGACAAAGGCATTGGAGTCAGACAATCTGGGTTCAAATCTTTGATTAACTTCGTTAATTTCTCTGTCTCACTTCTCTGTGAAATGGGAATACAAGCACTGACTTCAATGATACTATTTTGAGAATTTAATGAATTAACACCTATAAAATTGAAGTAGAAATGCTCAACAAAAGTTGTCTATTAGGGCTGGGGATATAGCTCAGTTAGTAGAGTGCTTTCAAGGCCCTGGGTTCAATCCCCAGCACCACATACAAAACAAGACACCCCGAGGCAGATAATAGTATCATCCCTAACTGAGGCTCAGAGATGGGAAGATATGTGCCCAGAGGCCAACAGTGAGTTTGTGAAGATGTGCAGTCAAACCCAACACCATAAGATCCCAGAGCCCATGCTTCCTAAAATAAAACCATCCCCTTCTCATAAAGAGTTCCAACACAGCCTCCAGTACACAGCAGGGGCCCCCAAAATGAAACCAAGTTATTATGCCACTGACCATGGATATGGTCAGTAGGTATTATGAAGCCCATGAGGGGCCTGTCACACTGAAGGGCTCTGAGAAGGGTTCAAAGGGCTAGCTTGGGTGTCAACTGCAGACTCTGCTCTGGGGTTCCAAAGATTTCTCTAAGGCTTGGGGTGCTAATATGCAATGCTACCTTCCACCACTAATCAGACCCAGAATCCCTCTCAACCCAGGTGCTCAGCCACCTGCATGGACAAGCAGGCAGTTTCCTCTGTATTGACCTCTCCTCTGGCCCTACAAACCTCTCAGTTTCACCACTCAGCCACTAACCCGGACCCTCATATCTGCACCTGCTGCTTGACTCAGTCCCAGGAGACCAAGGGCCTTAGATTTGGGCTCCATCCCTGCACTCTGCCCCAAAGGAAAGAGCCATTTCTGAGTGACTCCCTGGGAATTTCCCTGACATGGTAGTCCCTAGGGTTCCATCTGAATGTGGGTGCTGTGAGCAAAGGAAAATTCTTCTCACAGATTAGCCGATGGAGAATGGGTAGAACAAGGTGTGGTTGTTCTTGTTCTGAATCAGAGGGTGAGGCCTGCTGTGCTCTGGGTTTTATGTTTAAGCAACACTGAGGCCGACCAGAGTGTTAAAAATGGAGGTCAAGGAGAGCCTTGTAGGTCAGAGCGTCCACTCTGGAGTCCAGCCTAGGCGGGCATGGATGTCCTGGGATTAGGAGTGATATTCATTTCTACTTCCTATTTGAGTCACATTTGGAGTACTACTTTGTTTACTAATCCAAAGCAGAAGGCAACCAATGGCTGAATCAGTGAATAATGAGTCTCACAGTGAGAAGAAAGGAAAGAATCTGGTGAGCACTCTGCACTAGGTATTGACAGGACACTTTACATACTCCATTCATAATTAGGAATGTTTGTTAACTTGGTCATTAAACACTCAGTCACCATGTGCTAGGCCCAACAGTAGGTGATCATGGTAAATAAGACACTTTCTATCCTCCATAAACTTAGCCCCTTGCTTTGTTTTCTCTCAACAACCTGTGAAGCAACCCATCCATAAAATATTCCCACTTTTATAGATGTCCAGGCCAAATGAGAGAAGTAAATTGTCCACATTCAGGAAGCAGGACAAGATATTGCTTTTTTTTTTTTTTAAGAATTTTTTTTAGTTATGGATGAACACAATGCATTTATTTATTTTATGTGGTGCTTTGTGGTGAGGATTGAACCCAGTACCTCACAAACGCTAGGAAAGGGCTCTTGGAGCTACCACTGAGCCACAAGCCCAGCCCAAGATGTTGCTTCTATTTTAAAAATGCTTGTTGGTTCAATGAATATGAATGAATGAATTACACAGTCACGGCTGTGATCTTAATCAAGAAGGAACAGCAGCAAGACCAAAGTTGCTGGTTCTCAAAGTGCTTTTTCATCTATCGCCTCCCTGGGCCTCCTTGGTAGCCCACGATGGAGCAAGGCGGGTGTTATCTTTCCTCAACACATGAGGCAACAGGCAGAGCTTGGCAAGAGGCTCACGGACTCCAGCAAACAAGGAGTAGGGCCATCTTAGAAAACCCGAGTTCTCATATGCCCTGTTAAATTACTTGAATGTGTCCAACACTTACCATGTGCTACCTACCATGGGCTAGGCATGTTTCTATAAATGTAAAATATTTAACTCACTAAGTCTTCCAACTGGGCAACAAACACTGAAGTCAATAACACTGGTCAAACTGTGTACAAGTTATGACTTGAGGCCCTAGGGGAGGAGCTGGGGAACAAGGCTGTGAGCTAAGACCACCAGCTTTAGGAGTCTTCAGATCCCTATACTCTGGTCCAAAGGATGTCCACATATTCTGTCAGTCTGAAAATTTGTTCTTGGAGAGTAACTCCAGTAACACAGCAACCTGATCACCTATGATTGCAATCTGGTAATAATAGTAACAGAAAGGGTTAAGGCATTACTAGGGCCCATGCTCAGTGCTCCATGCATCTTATAAGGGATTTTCATGTTCACTGGTGTTTCAAGAAAAGCACTATATGTTATTTGCTTTTTATAGATGAGGAAACTAAGGCTAGGAGAGATTAAGAAGTTTGCAAAGGAATTTGTCAAATTTTGTACCTGACTTTTTTTTTAATATTTATTTTTTTGTTGTAGTTGGACACAACTTTTTATTTGTTTTTATGTTGTGCCGAGGATTGCCCAGGGCCTCCCACATGCGAGGCGAGCGCTCTACTGCTGAGCCACAACCCCAGCCCCTGTACCTGACTCTAACAGTGTTAAAATTTCTCCCCAGGAGGGAGTGGCAAGGCAGGCACTAAAAAAAAAAAAAAAAACTAGAAGAAAGTTTCTCCCTCTCTGCTGACCCAAAGGGAAGAAGCTGGTGGCCTTCCTTTGCCACCCACTCGTCCCCCAGAGAGAAACAGAAGACAGTGGGGACTAGGGAATTCCTCTCTCCCTGGGATTGGCAGGGAGGCGATCCAAAGAAGAAGGCAAGAAGCCTGTACATGTGATAGGGTACACGTCCTTCACATGGAACCCCCTTTGGGAAATGCCAGGGCACCTTCTGGACCCAAGAAGCTTCAGAGGGGAGACACTGGCATAGCCCTGAACTGCAAGCTAAGCTAACTTTTTCTAAGCATTGTAACTAGGTCATCAGGTTCCTGGAGAAGCCAGCTGTGGCTGGGGGATGGGGAGGGAAATTTTGCAGCCTACCAAAATCCCTACTTCCCTTCAGGCTCCTCCCTCCCCGAAATCTGCACCTGCTCCCAAACTGACCCCTCCCCCCCAGCTGAGTCCAGCTGTCAACGGCTCCACCTCTGCCTTACCTCTGCAGAAACCATGTGGGGACTCTTGGGCAGGAGATACTTTATTGTCAACTGAGTCCTTCAGAGGAGGCGTGGTAGGGCAGGAAAGAAGTAGCCCCTCTTGGAGGGTATTTTCTCAGTCCACCAGGACACTTAGAAAGTCAGGACCCTTTGAGCCTGCCCAGGGCACCTTCCTGGTATCATCACAGCAGGTGGCAGGAGACAGGTGATGTTTATCCTGCTGAGGCCAGAGTTACCAAAAGGCTTCAATCAATCCTTTGAATCTGCACCTGGTTCTGAGCCCCAGGATAACAACCAGGGCAGTCTTTCTGATCTGCAGGTCACAGGTGCCTCTGGCTTTCATCTCCCTGCAGCTCAGTCTGGGGAACTCAGCTGAAAGGGGATTCTTCTTCCCAGGGGTTACCCCCGACCTGACTGCATCAGTGGGTGCTCTAGGCCTCTTCTCATTGGACCTACTTCTACCACTAGCCACCCCATTCCCCTTCCTCTGCCATCCCTTTTGCCTGACCGGCTTTACGGCTGGCCCAGATCCTCTTCAGCTCCAGCCAGTCTGCCTCCTCACCATCTCCCAAGTGCTTCCTACACAGCCACCCTCCAGATCTGTCTGGGTGGTTTCACCCAACAAGCCTGCCCTCGCCTCCTTCCTTTCTCCTTACAGCCTTCATACTCCACATCCTTCTAACAGGTGATGGTGCCCAACACTGACTGAGCCCACTGCATACCAGGTGGTGTCCTAGATGATGTTATCTACATAGTCATTCACTCAACAAATATTTGTGACAAGCACTCTGCTAACTCTGCTAGATGCTGGGAATGAAGGGAAAAACAAGACAAAGCCCCTCTACTCTGGGAGCTCATGTTTTCCTGGAAGAGACAGACAGAAAACATGTAAACATGAGTGGCCTCTGGGGAAGTGATATTTGAGACCTGAATGATGAGACAGCCCTAATCGGATCTAGGGGAAGAGAGATCTGGGCAGAGGAAAAACAGATTAATTGCCATTATCTTCATTTTACAGATGAGGAAACTAAAGTGTCAGTATGAATTGTACAAAGCTACATTGCAGAGAAAGCTGGGATTAGTCAACATCCCCCCCCCCTTCCTTACCCTTTCCACTGTTGGTGCAGAAGAGCATCTAGAGTGGGAGTGCAGCTGGCCAGGGAAAAGGTTCAGGGCCCGGGCTTCAGAGGGTAAGTGGATGGGGGAAGTGGGCCCATTTGGCAGGGACCCAGGGCACTGTGGGATAAGCCAGTGGGTCTGACCTCTTCTTCTTTTAGAGCCCATACCACAGACATGGCACAAGCCATTCACCAAGAGTTTTTAGGTTTATTCCGACTGCTTCAGATGAGTTTGATTCCTCAGGGGCTGAGATTTATTTTTGTAACCTCGTCTGCATCTAATAGCAACAACCCCTCATGTTTACTGAGTAGACCTTGGCCCAGCCCTTGTCTAACTCTGGGCCTCATGTCAGGTACTCAGGGTAAAAAATAATCTAGTCCCGGCCTGCACAAAAAGCAAGGACAAAGTGGTTTAAAGATAGTTTTGATGGGCTGGGGTTGTACCTCAGTAGTAGAGAACCTGCCTAGTGGGCTGGGGATGTGGCTCAAGCGGTAGCGCGCTCGCCTGGCGTGCGTGCGGCCCGGGTTCGATCCTCAGCACCACATACCAACAAAGATGTTGTGTCCGCCGAGAACTAAAAAAAAAAATAAAAAATTTCTCTCTCTCTCTCTCTTAAAAAAAAAAAAAAAAGCAAGGACAAAGTGGTTTAAAGATAGTTTTGATGGGCTGGGGTTGTACCTCAGTAGTAGAGAACCTGCCTAGTGGGCTGGGGATGTGGCTCAAGCGGTAACGTGCTCGCTTGGCATGCGTGCGGCCTGGGTTCGGTCCTCAGCACTACATACAAAGATGTTGTGTCCGCCGAAAAACTAAAAAATATTAAAAAATTCTCTTTAAAAAAAAAAAAGAGAACTTGCCTAGCATGTGTGAGGCACTGGGTTCCATCTTCAGCACTACACAAAAATAAATAAAAGTACTGTATCCATCTACAACTAAAAAAATTTTATTAAAAAAAAAAGATATGTTTTGACACCAGACACATCTTTGTGTATACTCAGCTCTGCCTCTTTGAGCTCTGGATTCTCCTTCTTTACACCAGAGCAGTCGTGGGGACCAAATAAGATTATATCAAGGGCATAAACACAGCCCCTGGCACAAAGCAAGCATAATACCTGTTATTATTACTAAAAAACCCCCTGCATTTCATGTTTTCATTTATGCCTTGTTTCCCTGGTAGGTTGACACTCTCATCTTAGGCTTATGGATGAGAATTGGAAACTGAGTTGCCTAGTTTTATGTCACCAAGAAGAAGTCAAGCTATTTCAACTAAGAGTCGAGGGTTTTGTCTAGGTGTGTATCAATAGTGAAGAATACATACAGTTAATGGTTTGTATCTGAAATGTCAATGTCCACCCAAAACTCACAGGTTAAAAGCCTGGTCCCCAATGTAGCAGTGTTCAGAGGCGGAGACTTTGAGACACTTGATCATGAGGGCTCTAACTTCATCACAGGAATGATCCCTAGACTGATTCATACTTACTGGGCTACTTGGAGGTGGTGCAAACTTCAGGAGGTGGAGCTTCCTTGGAGGAAGCAGGTCAGTGGGAGGTGTTCTTGAAGGGTACTTTTTGTCCCAGGCCCCTTCCTCTCTCATATGCTCTCTCTATGCTTCTAGGCGGCAAGGAGATGAGTAGCTTTTTTCCACCATATGCTCCTGGCCACGATGCTCTGCCTCACCACAGGCCCAGAAACAATGGAGCCAAATGGACTGAAACCTCTGAAACCATGAGCTAACATGAATTTTTCCTCCTTTGAAATTGTTTTCCTCAGGTATTT
The DNA here is from genome assembly GCF_052094955.1 of Ictidomys tridecemlineatus. Classification (NCBI taxonomy): domain Eukaryota; kingdom Metazoa; phylum Chordata; class Mammalia; order Rodentia; family Sciuridae; genus Ictidomys; species Ictidomys tridecemlineatus. Next base: position 175,646,550 of record NC_135481.1, read on the forward strand.
TGTCACAGCAATAGAAAGCTGACCACACACACAATAACTACAACAAACCCTGCCTGGCATGCCTGGGACATGAAGAGGGCAGATGGGTAATACAGAGACTTATTTGGATGGCAAAGGGACATTAGCCAGGCCCAAGGTGTGGAGCACCGACACAGACCACTGGGATATGGCATTCAGTTCCACTCACCACCACAGCCAAGATATCTCATCATTTAATGCATTTAAGGCATTTGTCAGTATTTGCTGATGTAATAAAAAAAAAAAAACAAACTCCCAGGATGTGGTGGCACACACCTGTAATCCCAGCAGCTCCGGAGGCTGAAGCAGGGGGATCATGAGCTCAAAGCCAGCCTCAGCAAAAGTGAGGTGCTAAGCAACTCTGGGATACCCTGTCTCTAAATAAAATACAAAATAGGGCTGGGGGTGTGGCTCAGTGATTCAATACCCCCAAGTTCAATCCCTGGTACAAAAAAAAACCCAAAAGACAAAAACCCTTAAGGGAGGCAAGCAACATTGGTTCAACCAGGTAAAAAGAGAGAACACAGATTCTGAGGCTGCCACTTATTGTGGAAGAGCTCCCTTGCCTTGATTTCCTCCTTGGAAATGAGGGTGAACATTCCACCTCACCTACCTTGCTGGAAAATGACAGATATACAGGCATTTGGTAAATTATAAAGCATTACAATTCACATAAAAGGAACTGTCACTATGCTAAGACTACTAACAAGGTAGAGAGTTGTAAAGCCACACATCCCAAGTTTGAATCCCAGTTCTTCTTGTCACTAGCCTTGAAGCTTGGGCATATGGTCTTTTTCTGAGCCTTGGTTTTCTCAACGGAATGAAGATAACCACCTACCCTATAAGATTTTTAAGGATTAGAGATAAAAAGCATAGGCTTTAGAGTAAGACAGATCTGGTTTCAAATTCTGATTCTGCCTGCTACTAACTGCAAGCCCTCCCAAATCTCAGTGTCTTGTAACGATAAGGTTGTTATTAGCACAGAGATGACGTCAATAAAGGCCCGTCCTGTACTGAACACTGGATATGTGCCAACAATCATCTAGACGCTAGTTAACTGACAGAGGGAACACAGTGCAGTGTTTAAAAGTGAAAGCTTGGAGCCAGGCTGGTGGGGCATGCCTATAATTCCAGCTACTTGGGAGGCTGAGGCAGGAGGATCAAAAGTTCAGGGACAGACTCCAGTCTCAAAAAAAAAAAAAAAAAAAAAAAAAGGCTGGGGATGTGACTCGATGTTTACAATACTTGATAGAACATGCAAGGTCTACCCTCCTGGGCTTTGCCACTAATAACTGTACTACGTTGTGATTCTTAACTTCTCTGTACTTCAGGGGTTGTTTTTGTTTTTGTTTTTTTGGCAGTGCTGGGGATTGAACCCAGGGGCTCACATGAGATACCACTTTTTTTCTTTTCCATTTAAATTTTGAGACAGAGACTTCTAAATTGGCCTTGAACGTGCGATCTTCCTGCCTCAGCCTCCCCAATGGCTGGGATTATGGCATGTACCACCTTCACCAGCAGTTTCCTTATGTTTGAGAAGGGGATAATAATAGTCCTTACTTCAGAGTGTCGCTATGAGAATGGAATCAATTAATACATGTAAAGCACTTGGAACAATGCATGGCATAAAAGTTAAGCACTCAATAAAAGTTAGGTGCTATTAATAGCAATGTTAACAATAATATTCATCATCAAGCGGAATAAGAGGGAGGGACTGTTGAATCCTGGGATCTGGGCATCCCAGGGAATAATTCCAGAAGTGCCTGGGCAGCTGTTTGTAGCCGAGTTTTCAGCCTCTTCTGTGCAAAGGACATGAGGCTGGGGGTTCTTGGGCAAAAATCCCAGTCCCACTGACCAGTGGCTAGCCTCTAGGGAGGCGAGTCAGGCTCCTTGGAAGGGACACCGTGTTCCTGGCCCTGCCTGACTCTGACTTGGGGAACAAAGGCACGTGTGTGTGGCCAGGGAGGAGGGAGGGGAATGTTTCCCTTTCAAGAGTGGAACAAAGGATCTGAGGCATAGTTGAATACATTCCAATCCCCTCCCAGGCCAGCTTCCATTCCTCAGATGATTATCCAACAAGGTTTCAACCTTCTAGCTTCCTCCAGAAAGGTGGCTGGGGGAGGGGTGGCAGGCTCCTTCTTACTCTATCAAACTTCAGAGATCACTCCTAGCAATCTCTGTCCTATGCAGAGGTTGGGTGGGAACTCCTGGGGGAACTCAGTTAATGGATGATACAGGGCACTCCAAGTGACACGTTTAATGCCCTCTATGGGGAGTCCATGACTGACACTGCTTTTGAATGATGAAGCCATGGAGGGAACTCAGGAGTTCCAACTGACCCCCACTGCCTATGGTGGGTAAGGGAACAGTCTAGCGAAACTGACCAGAAAGGCATTTTCTAGATCTTAAAGGGAGAATCATAGGCTAGAGGGGAGAAGCTAGGTGGAGGGGGAAGGAGGTGGGAGCAAAGAAAGTAAATGACAAGAGGAAAGGGAGGGCCGTGTCCAAAAAAAGTAGTTGGAGAAGCCTCTAGGGACATTATTCCAGTTTCCACACTCCTGCAGGCAGGAATTCGGCTGCTGGGCTGGGACAGGAAGCAGTCCATGGAAGTCATTGCAATGGCATTTCCTGAAGAGCAAGAGAAAACCTCTAGTTCCGAGGGGAGCTCTGGAGTCTGCCCAAAAAGCCCTGTAGCTTGGAGCTCACTGGAAGTTTGGCCTGAGAGTCTCATCAGGGATGAAAACAAATAGCAGAAGGTCCCAAAGGCAGTTTCTTTCTATGAAAACACTATTTACAAAAATCAATATGTTAGAAGTGGTAGGGCAGATAAGTGACTGAAGCGGCCTGGGAAGATGATGGTGCTGCTGCTAGCAACAATTATTTTCTGAGAGCCTTTGGACATGAATTAACCCACTGACTCTTCAGGAGGAGGTGCTACTATGCTACTGTTATAGCCATTTATAAGTTAAAAGACTTGTCCAGGTCACAGAGCAACTGAGTAGCAAAGTCGCTTCATCCCTTATACCAGTTGGACTCCCTTACACTTCATCCCTCTCACCTCCTGTGAAATGGGTATGACATCCTTCCTGCTCATTTCTTGGGGTGGTTATAGGGCTTAAAAAGGCAAGGTGGATATGCAAGTGCTTTGTAAGCGGTAATGTGCGAGGCTGAGGTGGAGCTCACAATGGGGTTAATGAAGATGCTGTATCTATTGGCAAGAAACAACCAAAAACATAACACATGTGAAACGTGCCTTAATGTTAAATGGAATCTGCCACAAGGCCAGAGGCCAGTGAGAAACAGGATTCCTAGGCTGTCCGCTTCAAGACCTCCATCTTGCAGAGGGGAAACTAGTGCCTAGAGGCTGAAGTGAAAAGTCGAGAGCAGAACTTCAATTTGGACTCCAAGACCAGAGAGTGCCTGGACCACCATGGCACATAAACACTATGCACCTCCTCCCATGTCAGGTGTGTTCTGAGGATGTGTCTGTGTGTCACAATGACTAAAAAAGAGAATGGATGTTCAAGATCCAGTGTGAAGCATGGTGCTGTACTCCTGTAATCCCAGCAATTTGAGACTAAGGCAGGAAGATAAGTTTGAGGTCATTCTCAGCAACTTATCCAGGCCCTGTGCTCTAAATAAAAAGGTTGGAGGGCTGGGTTGTGGCTCAGTAGTACAGCGCTTGCACAGCATGTGTGAGGCACTGGGTTCAATCCTCAGCACCACATGAAAATAAATAAATAATAAAGATCTATTGACAACTAAAAAAGTAATTAAAAAAAAGGTTGGAGATGTAGCTCAGTGAAAGTGCACCTGGGTTCTGGGTTCAATTCCCAGTACCACCCCTCCCCCACAAAAAATTTTGGTTAACAGTCTCTGAGAAGAGTTCTGTGATAAAAATAATAAAAATTATGACGCTAACATGGTACCAGGCTCTACACATCTCTGGCACATCTCTTTGGGTCCTCATTACCACCCAGTGAAGCAGGTATTATTACTGGCCCCAAAGTTCAGGGAGGTCAAAAGAGTTTGCCCGAGGTCACACAGCTAGCTAGACACGTCACACAGCTAGCTAGACACGGGTGATCTGGAACCTGGCCCCAGACAAACCACAATTAGACAGAAATACCACTAGAATGACAAAGGAACATTCATCAGGATGTCAAATTTGAGAGAAATATTCCTGAAAAATAGTTTATGTAGCCCTGATTTTAGGATCTTTAAGTGGTTGAAAAACACAATTTCCAAGATGGCTGGGTGGACCCATCAATACACCACAAGCAAGCCTAGTCTTGTTTTATGTGCCTCGTTATCATCTCTACCTCCTCTGTCAAAGCCACTAGGTGTTTTTTTTTTCTTGGCAGTTGCATGGGCCTCTTCACTAGGCTGCTTGTTGTCACCCTTGCAGAATTCAGAGCATTATCTCCCCTGCTCCAAACCTTTTGCCTTTCTCTCCTTCCAAAGCCAAAGCTTCATTGTGGGCTTGTAATGTCCTGGGTGTCCTGACTCCCTGCTACCTCCCTCTCCTCACCTCTTACCATTCAGCCCCTGGGTGTTTTTTCTCCAGTGACATTGTTCTCCTTGCCCATTCTTGAAAATGACAAGCACATTCCCTCCTGAAACCACTCCCTCTGCTTAAAATACTCTTTCTCTAGGGACCCACGCCATCCACTCCTTCATTTCCTTCAAGTCTAGGTTTAAATAACACCTGTAGATAATACCTTTGTTAGGACCCCACATACTACCCAAGTACAACATTAGGGAAACAACAATATGCCAAGCGAAAAGTATACTTCATACATATGCATATATTAGGGATTGAATTGAAACTAGGGGGGCTTTACTACTGAGCTACATCCTCATCCCCAGCTCTTTTAAAGTTTTATTTTGAAATAGAATCTTGCTAAGTTGCTTATAAAGCTTCATTAAGTTGCTGAGGCTGGTGTTGAACTTGTGATTCTCCTGTCCTAGCCTCCTGGGTAGCTGGGATTACAGGCATGTGCCACCCACCCAGCTTTGGCATACTTTGAGTTGGTTATTTTGAGAACCTGCAGGCACAGGAGTAGCTCTGAAATATGTTCTTGTCAAAGACATTGACATCTATCGAGAAAATCTGTTAATAAAAGTATCTATATCAGGAAGAGGGCCACTTCAGACAACAGTTTATTACCTGAGCCTTGGAGTCCTCACAAGACAACCTTTACTCAGTAGACCTTTTCTCCTCACCTTCTCATAATTTGGCTTGCCACTCTCCCCACCATTGCCACCCTGCCCACCTCAAATCCCAAGACCCTATTCCTTCCTCTCAGTAGATGGGCACACTATATAAGCTTCGATCATCTAGCCCTTCTTTTGAGTCTCATATTTTGTGAGACTCCCATGCATATTGCAATTAATTAACATGTTTTTCCCTTCCTATTAATCTCTTACATCAATTTAATTCACAGCCCAGCCAAACCTAGATGGGTGGTAGAAAGCCATTTCTCATTTCCCTATACCTTCTTTGGTCATTTTTTTTAGACATTACTGGGAATCAAACCCAGGGTCTTGGGAATGCTATTCAAGCATTCCACCACTGAGCCACAAACCCTAGCCCTGATCACTTAAACTTGCAGCACCACCCTTCCTTGTCAAGCACGCCCTATGCCACAACCTGCCTTATTTGCTTCAGAGCACTTAAACCATCACCTGATACATATATGTATAGTCACGCATCACTTAACAAGGATGGGAGAAATGCGTTGTTGGGAGCTTTGGTTGCTGTGTGAGCACCAGGGTATACTTATTACACAAACTAAGATGAATTCAGTGTCACACCATATAATTTTATGGGGCTACTATGTTATACACAATCTATCATTGACAGAAATTTTTTGTGTCTCTCCCCATTAAACTGTGAGCTCTATGAGGATAGAAATTTAGTTTTATTTACTGCTATACCCCAGTACTTGGGATAACCTGGTATACAACAAATAACAACAAATGAAGGATTAGGAAAAGGGCCTGTCCCATAATTGTTACTCTGATCCAACAAATCTGTTTCTTTGGAAATTGAGTATCTCATTAGGTGCCTGCTATGCCCAAGACCTGTGCTCAGAACTAAAGAACAAGTATGGACAAGATGTTGTCTCCACCCTTAGGAAGCTCCTAACCCTGAGAGCACAGAGAAGATATTTCTCACAACTCCTAACTTAAAAACTCTACCATTATTAATCTCTTTCCATTTATGCCTGTTTTGCAGAAGACCATACCAATAAAAAAGGAGGAGTCCCTTTTTTTGTGTGTACCTGGGATTGAACCCAGGAGATCTTAACCACTGATCCATATCCCCAGATTGTTTTTAATTTAAGACAGGGTCTTATTACTAAGTTGCGTAGGGCCTTGCTTTGAACTTGTGATCCTCCTGCTTCAGCAACCCAATTTGCTGGGATTACAGGTGTGCGAAGCTAGCAACATATTTTCCTGGGTCTTCTCTTGCCCAGGCTAAACAAAAAGACCCAGTGGAACTGTCTGATTCAGGTTGGCCAAGTGGGAATGGTACAGACTATGAACTTCAGGGACAGGTGAGAAGGTGGTCCAGGACAGTGTGACTCTCAAAGAAAATGGAGGGAATTGGGGAGGACTCCATGAACTTAGGGTGGAGGTTGAGGTGGGGCACAGAATCCTTGGTAAATTAAGACAGTAGAAGATTCTGCTACTGTAGAAGAGCAGCACACTGGGAATTATCCCATATCTATTTAAGCAAAACCACAATTGCTAAAAAAGGCAGTCCCATGATAGAAGGCTGGGGATGCTGGAGAAACCAGGAATGTTGGGCACAGAGGTGAATCTTGAGCCCACTGGCCTCAGGACAGATATCTGCCAGGGAAGGGTCAACTAACAACTGGTGCTTCATGCAGCACAAACAAATCTGTTGATGCCCCGTAAGAAAGCCAAGAAAACCCTCCAGGTTCCACTGGGGCCCCATGAAAAAATACCTGGGTAATTTTCAACCAGAAGCTGAAGGGCTCCTTTGGGCTACTGGGGAAATTATTCCTAGGAAGTCTGGAAAATCTTGTGATGGCATAGAGCAACGTACAGTGTACACCCAGAAGAAGTGGGTGTTCCAAGGGGGAGCCCCTAAGATACTTGTACCTCATTTTGGTACCTGAATGAGATTACTAAAAATTTCCACGTTTGGGGTTTCTTAATAGGATTTCCCCCAAGAAAACCACAGAATTGCCAACACTTGCAAAAGGAGCTGAGGTGCTTCAACGAAGCATAAATCCATGCCAAAGAAGAACAAATAGGCAAGAAGAGACAGAACTAGACCACACAGCCATGCAGTCTGGGAAAGGCCAAGTTATGTTTTCTGCCCACACACCCGTGCTTAATGCTGTTAGCCATGGTGCTTCCATCAGACTCAAGAGTTTCTCCAAGGACAGCTATCCAAAAGTATCCTGGACCACCTCCATCCTCACCCACCTTCCCAATGGAAAGCCCATACAAAATTTTAGTGAATATTTCCGGAACTGGTTATTTTTCTTAAGGAATAACTCCCCTGAGGGAGGAAGCCCATTCATTAAAAGAAGTGCTTCTACCCTTCAATTAAGGTAGGGGAAGGGCTTTTATTCTAGATCCTTTTACTAGAGTCAAGCTATGGCAGCTGGCTATCATTATTGCATTTTACAGGTGGGAGAGACAGACAAGAGAGACCAACAGGTTCAGCATTTCTCCAAGTGACTCAGGCAGGTGGTAGGGTGGCTAGAGGCTGAAATTCCAGTCCTCGGAGCATCACCCTGCAATTAAGCCACCTCCCTACACATGCACCACTGTCATCTATTGGCAGGGCCTACAAAGGCTTAAAGGATGAAAAAACCAACAAGAAGCCCATTTTGATGGGGGAAAACACTGATATCCACTTGACACCTGCCATGTCTGAGTTTTACTGTTGCCAGAATCTGAGGCTACCCACACCCTTGTAGGAACCTGCTACTGGTGACAAAGGCACTGTCCTTCCCACAGCTACCTGAACAATACAAGGACCACAGCCCAGCATAAGCACTTTCATAAGAAAGTTTTGACCCAACAGCATCTCTGGCTCTCTATGCCCATCCGTCCAGGTTACTTTATTACTCTCTGGACCTGAGATGGATGGAAAGTGTTTAGACTTCAGAGTTAGGCCAATTTTGATATAAAGTCTCAGATAGTTTACTGGCTGAGAGACTGCCTGAGGTCAGCCACTAAGCCACTAGGAGATTTGTGTGTAAATCAGAATGAACACACCTATCTTGGAAGTTTCCTGTGTGGAATATATAAAAGAACATGTCATTTCCATGACGGAAGATAATCGTGTCTGGCTTATGGCCAGCACCTAGCACACTGCCTGCCTTATAGTAGATGCTCAATAAATAGGTTGCGTAAGTAAAGGATTTAACACAATGCATAAGAGGTACTCAATAAAGGCCAATTTCCTTCCCCTTTTCCTGTAGGGATGCTAAATTTAGAGCAGATCCCTGGGTGGAACAGCCCAGTAACTCCTACACTCAAGACTCTCACAGCTGCAGCCTCCAGGAAGGTTCTGAGATGCCACTGCAGCAGCCAGTCTGTGCGGCTCAGAGCAGGACAACACCTGAGAGGGAAGTGGGCAGGTCTCTTCTACCCAGGCTCAAAGGATCCTGAGTCAAATATTCTTTCCCCCCTTGGCCTCAGGGGAGGAAGGCATGCCCAGAAATGGTTCTGACATAACTGGCTCTTCTGCACACATCCCCTCTGTTCACCAAGAGGAAGTGACATGTGGTATGTTGTCCAACGGGCTCTGATAATTCTTGAGCAGAGATGGAAGATGGAATTTCAATCCAGTGGAAACCTAACGAACTTGCCCAGAGCTGCTGTATCTAAGCCTCCTTTCACATGCAACACTGGGCAGCTAGCTGGCAATTCTCTGGTTAGGGTGGCCCTCTGCAGAGGCAGGCTGGAAGATCAGGCACCTCTACCAGACTGCCTTTTGTTGATAGCTGATAACCCACCTGGTATTGGGACCAGGGGCCAAAGACAATAGTCTTTAGACAAAGTGGGCAAAGGGCTCAAGTCCCTACCTGGAGATGCCTCAGAGGGTGTGTCTGAAATGCTGTAATCCTGTCCCTCCTGTAATCAGCTGAACAAATATTTGCCCCAAAAGAGAATCAAAGCAGGAGGGAAGAGGGGACGACACTACACAAACTATTTAATCATTTATCCCCCCCAGGGAGTTCATTTACAGATTGGCTTTCAAGTCTGGTCACCCTTAGCTTTAAAGAGACCACCGCCTCTCACCATTTTATCTCCCCCCAACCCCACCCACAGTCATCTGACCTCCATTGACTTCACCCCCTAGCCTTTTACAAGAGCTGGCAGTGGGGAAGAGTTGATAAAGTTGAAAAGAAATGGGAAATGAGAGAGGGTGTGGATTCCAGGGCAAACCCAGGAGTTCTCCTGCTCAGTGGTAAAGTGCTGCCACGCCCTAGGCAGGGCCTAGGACAATCACATTCTTGACATTCCTGAGTCCAGGGTGCAAGGCCCCTTCCACCTCGGCTCCTTCAATAGATGACTTATTTTCTACAGCCTGTCGGTTTTCTGAATATTCTAAAGGAACAGAATACCTCTCATATCTCCCCGTCAGGGGGCCTGGGGGCTTAAGCAAGGAAACAGGACAGAGTTCACTAGAGAAGAGTAAAAATCACCCATGGGATCACCAGAAAAGAAGCTCTCGTCTGTGTCATGCTGACTTAGTGATGGGCAGGGGGATTCCAAAAGAAGCTTGCTGGTATCAGTTACTGTGTTCATGTTATCTCCAAGATTTACAAGGCAAGAAGAGCTTGTCACATTTTTAGTGGAAAAAACTAAGGCTTAAGAAGGTAAACCAGGGGCTGGGTTTGTTTGTGGCTCAAAGGTAAAGCGCTTGCCTAGCATGTGTGAGGCATTGGGTTCGAACCTCAGCACCACCTAAAGTAAAATAAAGACATTGTGTCCACCTATAACTTAAAAAAAAAAAAAAAAAGGTGAACCAGCCTGTCCAAAGTCACAGAGTTAACACAGTTAAGTGACAGGGCCAGGACTTATACCCCTGGTCTAGTCTGTTACCACATCTTAATGTTCTTCAGAGCCCCACAGACCAGGTTCTTGCTTTGCCAGCAAATAGTGCTTGATGAAGAGGCCTCTGGGTTCTGGCCGGAAAGTAAATGCAGAGCAGCTGGAGCTCCCCAACCGACCCTGAGCAGTGAGGTGCAAAGTCCCGGGGCTTATGTGTGACACAGCAAGAGCTTTACAAATAGGCCAACCATGCAGAAAGTTGCACACTTTAGGTAAAATGAACTCGGGGACACAGCACAAACACAACTGGCACAGTCTACCCTGCCCTAAAATCAGAAGATCCTCAGCCATCCAAGCCAGCGGGAACTCCTGCCTGGTCAAGTGGTCTGAGAAGAGGACTGTGCATGCAAACTCTGAAATAAAGGGAACCCGATTTGGGGAAGGGAAGCCAAGATAGGACTGACACTGTTGCAGGATAAAGGATGAAGGGGCTTGTGGGCCATCAGATCTTCTAGGCACTATGTTCACCACCCCTCTGCATGGTGAACCATTGGATCAAGGGGAAGGAAACACCATATGAACTCCTCAGTCTCAAAGCTTTTGAGCCAAATGAACACATAGGCTATGTTAGTCTTTGCTAAGAAACTGGAACACAAGTATAAAAGAGTGGGGTCATATGGGTGACCAGAATGAAAAGATGCGGTTCCTTCAGGAACTGGGTTATCCAGATTTCCAAACAGTTCACCTCTTGTAGTGAAATGAAGCCAGGCAGTTCTCCTAACAATCAACATCTCCCACAATCACCAACACAAGCAGAAAGAGATAGAGGGAAGGGTTGTTGGAAGTCTCCAAAGAAAAGGGACACACAAGGGGCGTGGTTCTTACCCAGCCGCCGTTCTCCTGGATCCAAGGCTCTAGGTGGTCATTCAGGTAAGTGGCCATCCAACTTGCGATCCGACTCACCAATACCTGCATCTCCTTGTCTACGCTTTCCACGCACAGTGCCCCGCCGAAGGAGAAAAAGGCCACAATGCGACCCCAGTTTACCCCATCTCGGAAGAGTTCGTTCACTACCTGTTCAAAGCTCTGATATGCTGTCCCCGGGGTGATGTGGAGCTGGGACGTCAGGTCACTGAATGCCCGCCGGTACCGCAGTTCAAACTCGTCGCCTGCCTCCCTCAATGCTTGCTTCACTGCTGCCATGGGGATCACCTCCCGGGCATCCAAACTGCTGCTGTGACCAGTGGCTCCATTTATCGCGGGGCTGTCGGCCAGATGCCAGGATGGGTTGCCATTGATGGCACTGGGGGTCTCCACCTCTGATTCAGTCCCTTCTGGGGCTTCAGTCCTGTTCTCTTCCACATCGCTAAACTGACTCCAGCTGTATCCTTTCTGGGAAAGCTTGTAGGAGAGAAAGTCAACCACCAGCTCCCGGTTGCTCTGAGACATTTTTATAATAGAGATGGGCTCAACCAGTCCATTGTCCAAAACACCTGCTCACTCACTGAGTCTGGTCTCTGCTTAGTGATTCTCTTCTAAGATCCAAAGCCAAGATAAGGTTCTGAAGAGAGAGAAAGAGCTTCAGGAAAAAAAATTAATATGCATGTCATTTATCCTACAACATCTCATTTCCCCTCCAGGTACCCGAACTGGTTTCTTTGTGGCTCTTGTGAAGGTCTGGGTCCAGGTTCCAAGAGACTTCAATGAAGTCAAATTGAAAGGACCAGCAGGCTCTGAATCATCCCATCGGTCTCTTTCACCCCGGCCACCCCCTTTTCTCTGAAATACCTTCCTCGGAAAGTCACCCCCATGGGCAGTCTGCACCCCCCCCTCCCGCACCACCTACATTCAAATCCGTCTCAGGCGACAGCAGGCAGGTGCAGCCCCCGGAAGATCTTTTGTATCATAGGTCGGGAGAGGAGGTGGCGGCCGGGTTGCCGGTAACTCAGCCGGCCTCACGGCGGCTGGCAAAAAAACCAGCTCCAGCCAGAGGGATCATGCGACCTGGTAGGCTGGGAGCCCAAAAGGCGACACAGGAATTGCGAAGCTCAGGAACCTGCCCCCTCGCTGGCTTCCTCCTCGCATCGCCAGGATCGAGGACAGCCTCTCCGCTCGGCAACCGCGGCCTCCAGCCACCCGGGAGCCCAGCCCCCTCGCTCTTGCACGCCCCTTGGCTCTCCGCCTCCTACTGGGAGTCAGGAGAACTCTCCCGGAGGTGGCTGGTATGGGTTCAGTGGAGTTTTTTTTTTTTCCCCCCTCCTATTTAAGTACCAGCCCTGGGTGAGGCTTCCGAAACCCTGAAGGGACGTCTCAATGGGTCTCAAGGTTTCGATGAACGATGCAGGGGGAGGAAATCTGCCCCGGATCTGCGATCTGACTTTGGAAAGGCCACCCCCGGGCCTTTCCGGGAGGCTGAAGGCCAGAGACCCCCCACACACGTCGCTGGTTTTCTTTGAATTCCCCAAAGGCCCTGGATGTGGCGGTGGGGGATTGCCAGGTCCTCCATTCCCCGCCCGGACACAATGGCCGCCGGCGCCCTGCACAAAGACGGGGTGAAGAGGAGGCGCTGGGCCTCTCCTCCAGTCAAGAAGAGGGGTCGAGGCCTGCTCTAGGCCCCTCACAGCTGAGACCACGTTTTCCTGGGGACAGGCCCAACGCGGCTCTCTGGAGCCCCAGGGAGGGCTCAGGGGCTGGGAGAAGCACCTCTCCCGAGCCCAGGATGGGTGGGCTACCGCCTTGCGGCTTCTCGCGCTTCCTAGGCCGGGTACCCGCCGAGCCACCGCCCCGTTGCTAGGCAACCGCCCTCCCTCAGGGGCGCCCCCTAGACCTTTCTGGGAGGAGGGGTCTCGCCCCCGGCGGCCCGCCCCATCAGAACCAATCAGCGAGTCCAGTCGGCAAGGAAGCGGGACGGCGAAAGTTCCCATTGGGCGCAGCGCCTGTCACGCACAGGGGAGGCGGCGCTCTCACCTGCGAGCCCAGCGAGCCGTGGGGGGCCACATCCCCCTTCATCGGCCGGGTGGTTTCCAAACGGCAGGGCTCTTCACAGCCGAGTTCCGAGCCACAGACCCGGGCCGGCCTACCTGGCGGACTGCTCACGCCGTCTGTCTCGAACAAGCCGGCCTCAGTTTCCCCTGAAGAGACCGGGGGGAACTTGCAAGCTCAGTCACTTCCGGTGCCGAGGCGGCGCGCGCGAGCCCGAGACGCAAAGGGAGCGCGCGCCTTAAATGATTGGCGTCAAGACCTGGGATAGAGCACCCCCTTGCGGAAGGCCTAAGGAATCCCTAGACGCAAAGAATCAATGTTTATATTCACATTTCCATTCATTCGTTCAAATTCATCCATCCATAGTTTGTATACAAAAGAAAAAAAAAAAAGGCCACGTTGTGCCTAAACACTTTTTTCTCTGAAGTCCAAGCTCTGCTAATTGGGCAAGTTTCTCAGCTGCACTGTATCTTCATTTCCTCAACTATAAATGGGTAATAGAACCAGCCTCTTTTACTGATTGCAAAGATTAAGTAAATCCCGCAGAACAGTATATGGTCCGTAATCTATGCTGCATCAATTCATTGAGCAAATGGTTATTGTTTGGGTTGCTGAAGATAGAGCTTTAGGATCAAGGCATGGTCTCGCTTTCACTAAAACTTGTCTAGAGGTAGAGTAATCGCAAATAGTGACTAATGCTATGAAAACAGTAAATTAGGGTATTGTAATGAAAATGGTAAAGAGAGGGTCTTCTTTAGAGTGGGTGGTCTAAGATGTAAGCCCCACTTTTCCTGCCGAGAGAGGCATTTTCAATAATTTTTATGTAGGGTGGCCAGGGCTGGGCTCTTTGCAAAGATGATTGAATCCAGGTATTTGTTTGTTTCCTTGTGATGCTAGGCAAGTATTCTACCACTGAGCTACATCCCCAGTCCTGAACCCAAGATTGAAAATGCAACGGATGGTTAAGCGCCTAGGCAACATCAATTTAGGCAGAGGGAAGCACATATGCAAATATTGTAAGTTAGGAAGATGTTGGCTTGTCCCAAAAGCTGAAACAGAAGCAGTGTGGCTAGAATGAGGGCAAGTATAGTAGGGAAGAAGTTGGAAAATTGACCTTGGAAATGAACTGAAATTGATTCTAAAAATTGAAGCTTTGTTGTTATTGTTGTTTGTTTTGTTCAGTTGGTTCTCTCTCTCTCTCTCTCTCTCTCTCTCTCTCTCTCTCTCTCTCATAACAATACTGGGGATTGAACCTACCACTGAACTACACCCTGAGACCTTTTTATTTTTTAGAGATATGTTCTCACTAAGTTATCCAGGCTGGCTTGAACTTGTGATCCTCCTGTCTCAGCTTCAAGATGACTAGAATTATAGGCATGCACCACCGCACCTGGTTCAAATTACTTTTAAAGAGGATATAGCTGGCATCACCTCATGTGCCAAAGAAATCATATAAAGGAGTGTGGACTCATTTTAAATTTTAAATTTTGAAACAGAGTCTCCCTAAATTGCTAAGTCTAGCCTCAAAATTGTGAATCTCATGCCTCAGCCTCCTGGATAGCTGAGATTACAGGTGTGTGCCACCTTGCCCAGTGAAAATATTTTATGTTAATTTAGTTGATTAAAAATAGATATATACTGGGGCTGGGATTGCAGCTCAGTGGTAGAATGTGTGCCTAGTATGTGCGAGGCACTGGGTTTGATGAAGCACTGGGTTCGATTCTCAGCATTGCATATAAATAAGTAAAAGTCCATCAACAACTTAAAAAAAAAAAGATATATCCTGTTCTGCAGAATCACAGCCTTTGGGACTGGAGTCTCCTGTGTTTCTTTGTCAGCAAAGCAAAGCAATAAACTTTCTTTCTTTTTCCTTTTTCTAAATATATATATATATATATATCCTCAGGGTGTAGTTTAGTAACAGAGTACCAGCTTAGTATTCACAAGGCCCTGGGAAGGAAAGGGTACAGAAACCTAAATAAAAAAGAGCATGGAGTGGAAATTAAGTCCTCTTCCACCTGCTTTTCAGTCCCCACTTTCCATCACATAGGTATAGGTCATCACTCATAACCTCTTTCTTGGTTTGCGTTCCCAAGGTGTGTTCAAGAGAATATTCATGTGTATAAAAGTTGTAGTCAAGCAGTAGCCTGGTATAAACACTTCTGTACTTTGCTTTTTACACTAGGCTCTACATTTTGAAGATGGCTCAACTTTTTTTTTTTTCTTTTTTAGTACCAGGGAGTGAACGCAGGGGTTCTCAACACAGCTACATCTCTGACCCTTCTTTTATTTTTTGAGATGGGTTTTGCTAAGTTGATTAGGGTCTTGCTAAGTTGCTGAGGCTTGTTTCAAACATATGATCCTCCTGCCTCAGTCTCCTGCTGGGATTACAGGCATGCACTCCCCACCCCCTCAGAATTGTATGTGTGTGTGTTTATGGTGTTGGTGATTGAACCTGAGGGAGCTCAGGCATGTTAAGCTTTTTTTTTGGCGGGGGGGTGCTGGGGATTGAACCAAGGGCCTAGTGCATGCCAGGCAAGCACTTTACCAACTGAGCTATATCCCTAGCCCAACCATGCTCTTTTGCTGCTGTGCTATACCCCCAGATCCTCATAAAAATTAGCTTTAGCACTGAAAGTGTAGCTCTGTGGCAGAGGGAATACATAGCATGTGAAAGGCCCTGGGTTTGATCCACAGCATCTCAAAAAATAATAACTTTATAAGGACACATTGTGATCTAATTGCCCATTCCTGTACTTGAGGACATCAGTTTTCACCTGATTGGCAAGGATAAAAAAGGTTGATAACACAATTTATAGTGTTATAGGTACTTGGGTTGAACCCAGGTGTGCTTAACCACTGAGTTACATTTTCAGTACTTTTTATTTTGAGACAGGATCTTGCTAAGTTGCTGAGGCTGGCCTTGAACTTTCGATCCTCCTGCCTCAGCCTTCTGAGTAGCTAAAATTATAGTCATGGGCCATCATGGCCCAACATTAGTTACTTTTGTTTTATTTTGATGAATATTGACAAAGTAATCCATGTAGCTTTTTTCTTGTTTTGATTGGTACCAGGGATTGAACTCAGGGGTGCTCAGCCTCTGAACCACATCCCCAGTCCTATTTTGTATTTTCTTTAGAGACAGTGTCTCACTGAGTTGCTTAGTACCTTGCTGTTGCTGAGGCTGGTTTAGAACTTGCAATCCTCCTGCCTCAGCCTCCCAAGCTATTGGGATTGTAAGCCTGTGCCACCACACACACAGCTGTATCTATTTATTCTCTCATCATTAAATAAGAGTGCTTATTTCCTCACATCTTGAACTATACATTGTGTTATCAAACTTTTTTTTTTTTTTTTTTTTTTTTAGTTGTGGTTGGACACAATGCCTTTATTTTATTTATTTTTTCATGGGGTGCTCATGGGGCCTGTCATGTGCTAGGCGAGCGCTCTATAGCTGAACCACAACCCCAGCCCAATCTCAGAACTTTTTACATTAGTTTATTTTGATACAGGATCTCCCTAAGTTGCTGAGGCTGACTTTATTTATTTATTTATTTTTTTTTAAAGAGAGAGTGAGAGAGGGGGACAGAGAGAGAGAGAATTTTAACATTTATTTATTTTCTCTTAGTTCTCGGCGGACACAACATCTTTGTTGGTATGTGGTGCTGCTGAAGATCGAACCCGGGCCGCACGCATGCTAGGCGAGCGCGCTACCGCTTGAGCCACATCCCCAGCCCCGTGTTATCAAACTTTTTTATCCTTGCCATCAGGTGAAAACTGAGAGGCACCTTTATTTTTCATTTCTTTTTATTACTGCGAGTGAGCTTAAGCAATATATCATATGTTTTAGTTCTTCTGGAAGGGTGGATCTTGAATTCTCCATTTATATTTTTTATTGTTTGCTCCTTTTTCAGTTCGTCTTCCTATTCAACTTTTTTCTCATTACTTGTTTTTTTTACATATGAATAATAGATACTTTTCCAATTTATTATCATGGAAAAAGCTTTTATTTTCTATGTGTCTTAATTTATCAGTTTTTCTAGGTTTTATGTCATACTTAAAAAAAAAAATTCTTGAGGCTGGGATTGTGGCTCAGTGGTAGAGCGCTTGCCTACCGTGTGGGAGGCACTGGGTTTGATCCTCAGCACCACATAAATGTAAAATAAAGATATTGTCCACCTAAAACTAAAAAATAATATTAAAAAAATTCTCCAGTTCAATATTATAAAAAAACACTCTCGGTTTCTTCTAATTTTTATGTGGTTTCATCTTTTACGTTTAAATACACTGAACACTCTCTTAATATGAAGTGTGAGGTAGAAATCAAAAACTTTTTTCCAAATGACTATCGAGTTATGATCATATTGTCATCATCTTTTCCCTACTGACTTGAAATACCTTCATTGTCAGAAACTACATTCCTAAGTATATTGGGTCAATTTTG
The DNA here is from genome assembly GCF_052094955.1 of Ictidomys tridecemlineatus. Classification (NCBI taxonomy): domain Eukaryota; kingdom Metazoa; phylum Chordata; class Mammalia; order Rodentia; family Sciuridae; genus Ictidomys; species Ictidomys tridecemlineatus. The sequence goes on from NC_135481.1 coordinate 175,664,044, forward strand.
AACTTTCTATTTTATTCCATAGGTTGGGAGTACATAGCTCAGTGGTAGAGCCCTTGCCTAATATGCATGAGGCCCTGATTTGTTCCCAGCATGGTTAAAAAAAAAAAAAAAAAAAAAGAGGCTATTTTGTTCCATGGTAGGGTTTAAACTGGCGTGGAATGTGATCTGATTTAATTTTTGAAACCTGTGGTGTGGCAATTATTTCAATGAGAAGTAGGATTATGTAAGTCTCAAGTGTGCTTTTGGAGCCCAGCAGAGGGCAGATAAATTCTGTCTAGAGATCATAGACTTGTGATTCTTCTGTGTTTGTTTGTTTGTTTTGTTTTTGTGTGGTGCTGGGATTAGAACTCAGGGTCTTGTGTGTGGTGTGAGAGGCAAGCACTTTACTAGCTGAGCTACATCCCCAGCCCAATATTGCAAAAATTTATTTTGGGTCTTCATCTCTGTTTCCTAACATCCTTGGAATTTTCAAAGTGGTGTCTTTCCAAATACAGCTGACTGATGGTTGACAGCCCCTTGATAGCTTTAGGATGGGGTCTGTCCAGGACAGGCCAAGGCAGGAATAGAGGGTTGGGACTTGTAGCCCCATCCTGGAGGAGTGGGCTGAAGGTGAAGTTGATCTTCAGTGGCCAATGATTTAATCAATCATATTTGTACCATGAAGCCTCCATAATGCTAACCCCCCAAAAAAGATAGATATTGAAGAGCTTCAAAAATTTAAGATAACCATTGCACATTAACAGGGGAGGGTGCAGTATGAACCCAGGTAACAGGATGAAATTGCCATCTTGAAAGAGTAGAATGTTTTTATTACATTGAATTGTATATATGTACACGTTTTTGCCTCATTATTATTTATCTCATACATTTCATGTGTGTGTGTATATATATATATTTATGCATATATAAGCATATATATTTGTATTATAACTAATAAAATCAGTTTTTAGAAGACTAGAAAGAACTGAGCATGGTGGTGCAATGCCTGTAATTCCAGCTACTCAAGAGACTGAGGCAGAGAACCACAGTTTGAGGCCAGCCTGGGTAATGACTGGTAAAGACTGTGTTTCAAAATAAAAAAGCAAAATGGCTTGAAGGGGCTAGGGATGTAGCTAAGTGGTAGATCACCGTTGGGATCAATCCCCAGCACCACATTAAAAAAAAAAAAAGAAGAAGAAAGAAAGAAAATAAAAATAAAAACAGAAGGAAATATGGTAAAACGCCAATAGTGGAGATGTTGTTACTAAAGGATTGGTAATTGCTTTTCTTTTCTTAATTGATGCTGGGGATTGAACCCTGGGCCTCACAAATGCTAGGTAAGCACTCTATCATTGAACTACACCTCCAATCCTTTCTTATTTTTTTATTTTGAGAAGGAGTCTCACTAAGTTGCCACCACTGGTCTTGAACTTTCTATCCTTCCCCAGTAGCTAGCATTATTATTATTTTTTTTAAAGACAGAGATGAGATGAGAGAGAGAATTTTTTAATATTTATTTTTTAGTTCTCGGTGGACACAACATCTTTGTTTGTTTGTATGTGGTGCTGAGGATCGAACCCGGGCCGCATGCATGCCAGGCAAGCGCGCTACCACTTGAGCCACATCCCCAGCCCAGTAGCTAGCATTATAGGTGTGTGCCACCATACCTTGCATACGTGACATTGTAATAGCCTCTGTAGTTGGCTTTCTTGAGTTCAAATTCTGATTTTGTCACACACAAACTGAATAATCTTGGAGAAGCTATCCACCTTCCTGAGCCTCAATTTCCCCAAACTATAAAACGGTTATGGTGATATTACCTACTTGCAGGGTTATTTTAATAAAACCAGTTAATAGTTTTAAAGTACTTCGAATAGTGCCCAGTACATGGTGTACCAGCTATTATTACTCTCTCACACACACACACGGGAAAAATGGAGTATTATCTTGCATATTTCAAAAATGATTTTATAATGAATTTATATCAATCAACAATTCATTTTTTTAACTAGAAAACATTCCATAAGGGCTGGGCATGTAGCTCAGTGGTATAGCACTTACCTATATCATGTGCAAGGTGCTTGGTTCAATCCCTAGCTTTATAAAACAATAAAAACAAAGAAATAAAAACAGTAAATGATGTAGCAGATTAGGAGGTGATAAATGCAGAACTATTTGCTGACCAGGCCCCAAAGTATGAATGGCAAGAAGAGGAGGAAGACACGATAGTGAGGCAAAGGGAGGGCAGGGGGCTTCCTAGGCTATGGGTACCCCAATTTCAGAACACATATACAACCACCGCCACATAGCAGGCAGGCTCAGTCAGGGATGGGGGTACATTGTTTTATAGGAGGAAGGAAGGGGCAGCAGAGCTGTGCTTATAGGGTCTGTGAGGCACAAGGTGCTCAGTGAATGGTTAACTGAATGAATGAATGAATGAATGAATGAGGTAATGCCAAGAAACCAGGAAGTGTGCAAGAACTCCCAGATCCTTCCAAATCAACAAGTTGGTCTGGGCAAGAGCTTCCTCTTCTGTCATTCCTTCTGCATCCATTACATTCTAGGCTGAGGCTCAAGTTCCCATTCTGCAGGAGCACACTAGGAGGTCTCAAATCTCTAAAGTAGAAATTTTAGTGCTGGAAGAAAGCAGACTCATCTGGTCCAGTCTGTTGCAATTTCAACCATGACTGAGGGAGGGGACAAGAGTAGAAATAAGGGGCTGGGGTTGTAGTTCAGTGGTTGAGCGCTTGCCTCACGTGTGTGAGGCACTGGGTTCAATCCTCAGTGCACATAAAAAAATAAATAAAACAAAGATATCATGTCCATCTACAACTAAAAAAAAAATGTTAAAAAAGAGAAGTCCATTAAAATAGTTTGTTGTGTTGTAGAGTTGTTGTGAAAAACTCTAAATCCCCTAAACTTTCATAAATAGGAGAATATTTCATAAGACCGCCTATAGAATGGAATACTAAGCAGCAGTTAAAGAGTTCCAGGGATTTGGGCTGACAGGGAGGTATCTTTGAGACACCAGGGATTGAACCCAGTCCTTTTTACTTTTATTTATTTATTTATTTATTATTTTGAGACAAGGTCTCACTAAATTGCTGGGGCTGGCCTTGAACTTGGGATTCTCCTGCCTCAGCTTCTTGAGTTGCTGGAATTGCAAGGGTGTACCACTGCACCTAGCATTATTTACTTATTTACCTTTTTAATATTTTTCTTCTCCACTAGGATATCAGCTCCATGAAGATAGGATTTTGTCTCTCTCTCTCTCTCTCTCTCTCTCTCTCTCTCTCTCTCTCTCTCTCTTTCTTTCTTGATACCAGGAATTGAACTCAGGGGCACTTGACCACTGAGCCACATCCCCAGCCCTATTTTGTATTTTATTTAGACACAGGGTCTCACTGATTTGCTTAGATCCTTGCTTTTGCTGAGGCTGGCTTTGAACTCTGCCTCAGCCTCCCAAGCAACTGGGATCATAGGCATGCACCACCACGCCCAGCAGGATTTTGTCTCTTTTGATTGCAGATCCCTGATTTTAGCACAATGACTGGCACTTAGTAGGCACCCAGTAAATGCTGCAGCAACTGTGCCTGTGTGTGGGTGTGGATGAGTCTCTCCTGGAAATCTTAGGTCATAGGGCATATACATTTGATTTTTATTTTTTCAGTAATGGGGACTGAACCCAGAGCCTTGTACATGCTAGACAATTTTTCTATTTCAAAGCCATATCCCCAGCAGAATTTAAAATTTTATTTTGAGACTGATTTTAGCTAAATTTTCCAGGTTGGTCTTGAACTGGCCATCCTCTTGCCTCAGCCTCCTGAGTAGCCCGGATTACAAGTGTGTGCCACTGGCCCTGGCTATTTCTGGACACTTAAACTCTTCTACTGATTTTTTTCCCTTTAATTTCTATAGCAATACAATGGTTTAAAAAAATTTTTAATTGTAGAAAATTTCAAGGGGCTGGGGTTTTGGCTTAGCGATAGAGTGCTCGCCTAGCATGTGCGAGGCCCTGGGTTCGATCCTCAGCACCACATATAAAATAAATAAGTAAAATAAAGGTATTGTGTCAACTACAACTAAAAAATATTAAAAAAAAGAAAATTTCAAACACATACATGGGTGTATGAATATACTTTTGTATCATGAACCTATCTCTCAGCTTCAGCAATTATCAACTGTGGCTCATCTTCTTTCATCTAATCTCCCATCTACTTCCTTCTACTGAATTCTACCAATTATCTGAAGCAAATTTTAGAAACATTTCACCTCTCCCATTTCTATATATTATGTGCTAGGGATTAAACTCAGGGCTTCACACATGATAGGCAAGAACTCTACCACTGAATTACATCTCCAGCTCTATATAGTATGTCTACAACACAAGGACACTTAAGCAAACCCGAGTGCTGGGGCTACTGCTTAGTGGTAGAGCATCTGCTTAGCATATGTGAGCACCTGGGTTTGATCCACAGTGCCATAAAAAGCAAAAAACTAAGAGCAATTCTATATTTTGATTTATTTTTTTTTTAAATTTTTATTTTAAAATATTTATTCTTAAGTTTTAGGTGGACACAATATCTTTACTTTACATTTAGGAGGATTGAACCCAGTGCCTCCTGCATGCTAGGTAGGCACTCTACCACTGAGCCACAATCCCAGCTCCAATTCAGATATTTTTTCCTGTTGAATTTTCCTGTCTAATTTTTGTTGATTTGCACCTCCATGGTTCGAATGAAACAAACCATATAAAAATTAATATATATATATATATATATATATATATATAGAGAGAGAGAGAGAGAGAGAGACAGAGTCATATAAAAATGACTATATATACCATATAAAAATGACCATATATATATATATTATTTTTTTTAACCTTTATTTTATTTTTTCATCTTTATGTCGTGCTGAGGATTGAACCCAGGGCCCTGCACATGCTAGGTGAGTGCTCCACCACTGAGCCACAACCCCAGTCCCTACTTTTATATATTAATACGGTGAAATCTGGTATGTCAACTCTCTTTGTCGGGATTAAGAATGTTGTTCAGTGATAAAGTGCTTGCCTAGCATGTGCAAGGCCCTGGGTTCCATCTCTAGCACTGTAAATAAATATACAAATAATAAAAATTTTAAAAAATTCTCCGTGTTAAAAGGAAAAGTCCTAGACAAATTTAATAATTTAGTTGAGCAAAGATCCATTCTTTCTTTTGGGTTATTTGGGATTGAACCAAGTGGCACTTAACCACTGAGTTACATTCCCATCCCTTTCTATTTTTTTATTTAGAGACAGGGTCTTGTTAAACTGCTGAGTGTGGCTTTGAACTCGAGATCCTTCTGCCTCAATCTCCTGAGCTGCTGGGATTACAGGCTTGTGCTAATGTCCTGGCAGATTCTTGAAAGAGTAGCTGTCAGAACCAGAACAGGTTTTAAAACTCCAGCATGCAACATGATCAGGAAGCATTTATGGACTGAAAACAAAAAAGTGAGGTACAGAGATAGCTTAATTGATTATAGGTCATATTTTGCTTTATTTGAATCAGTTGGATGCCTGCAAATTGTTGAAGCTCCGCTGCTGTCATTGACTGAGACAGCTGTTTGTTCTAAGAGTACAGTGTACTCCTAAATTCCTTTACCTACTAACTAGGTCCTAGTTCCATATGTAAAGACTTCAGTGCTGAGCCATCCTCAGGCCAAATTTAATTTAGTACCCCTATCATTTTTCAACACTCAAATGCCACTTTATTTATTTTTTGGGGGTACTGGGGGTTGAACCCAGGGGTGCTTTACCACTAAGCTGCACCTCCAGACTTTTTTATAATTGTTATTTTTAAATTTTGAAACTGGGTCTTGTTAAATTGTTGAGGCTGGCCTTGAATTTGCCATCCTCATGTCTAAGCCTCAGGAGTTGCTGGGATTACAGGTGTGTGCTCACATACCCTGCTCAGATGTCACTTCTTGTGCATTTCCGCTTCTATATAAATTTACTTTATAATCATTAAGAAGTTCCAGCTGGGCCTGGTGGACACGCCTATGATTCTAGCGGCTCAGGAGGCTGAGGCAGGAGGATGGTGGGTTCAAAGCTAGCCTCAGCAACAGCAAGGCGCTAAGCAACTCAGTGAGACGCTGTCTGTAAATAAAATACTACAAAACAGGGCTGGAGATGTGGCTCAGTGGTCGTGTGCCACTGAGTTCAAAACGCGGTACCCCGCCCCCACCCCCAAAAAAGTTCCATGCCAAAACTTCTTGGGATTTACATTAGAATTGCCTTGAAATTTTAATTTGGAGATTTAACATCTTTAAAATAGTATCTCTCCATCCATTATATAACTTCATTTAATTCTTACAATTTTTTTAATATTTATTTTTTAGTTATAACTGGACACAACATCTTTATTTTATTTATTTTTTATTATGTGGTGCTGAAGATCGAACCCAGGGCCTCCCACGTGCTAGACGAGCGCTCTACCACCAAGCTACAACCCCAGCCCCTTCATTTAATTTTTAATGGCTATTCAACCAAGTTTTAGTTTTAATTCAAGTTAATTTGTTAAATTGTAGCTTTTGTTGCTATTATAAATAAGGTCTTTTGTTGTTCTCATTATTTTCTAATTGATGATGTATAAAAAGAACAGACATTCTCCACTCAAATCCCATCTCCATTTATGGCAGTTTTAGATAGATTTACTCAACATTTCTTGGCCTGTGTTTGTTCCTTTATAGCACGGAAATAACAAAGCCAAGGATGCGTTTGGATAATGAAGACGAATCACCAAATAAACCACGACTTTCAGCCAGTTAAGATCAGGGGTAGGACTGGAGAAACAGGCTGAGAAATGCTTTCATGATGAGGAAGGAAGCTGGGGAAAATTTTATGTTGTATTTAGGAAACTGCCTAATGAAATGAAGTGAATTCCCATAAATATTCAAAACAACGCACAAATACAGCGACTACTTTTAAAAAATAAAATTGGAAAATATTTTCTTCTTGAATGCGTTGGGGAAGTCCAGAATGAGTGTCCTTCTGTGATCTTAACAGACTCCCTACTTCTTAGTTGGTACCACCTTTCCTAAGTAGCTAGAGCAGAGCATTCCGGGTTTTGTAGTAGAGGAGTTGTTCCTATGGGCTCACAAGGGCGCTGGAGACTATATTTCCCAGAAGCCTCTCGGGCCGGTTGTTTGCTCGTCCCTCCTCCTGACTTCCGGCGTCGCTGCGTTCTCAAGAGCCAATCGAGAGACTGGGGTGGCTCGTTCTTGGAGCTCTGATTGGTGCATTCGACCAAGCTGCCTGGGTTCAAATTTTCAACGGTACTGAATGATCCCCGCGGCGGGCTGGCGGCGCTTGATTGTCAGAACCGTGCCTAGGCGAAGCGAGGTGAGCGGTGGGAAGGGAACTGCGAACGGCTGGGGCGCGGGGCTTCCCTTCTCCCCGACTTTCGAACGTCTGAGAGGTCGCCCCCCCCTTAGCCCTGTGAGCGTCTCTGGGCCGGGCCTCTGAGGCGGTTGCGGGGTTGGGGCGCCGCCTAGGCGGGGGCTTCGGGCCATCCTTCTTTTGGTGACAGGGTTTTGCGGTAAGGCGGCCTGGGAAACCGGGTGGAGAAGAATTTGCGGGAGGCTGTCGGCCAACCACAACGTTAACGACCACTTTTATTGTTCTTGCGGCGCCAACCGGTGGGAAGCGTTTTGCGGACCAAGCCATCCGCGTGCGATTTTTCACTTGATTTTTGCACCAGTGAGTTAGGTGCTATTTTTCACTTTACAGAGACGGAAACCGAGGTCTACGATCTGTATAAGTTTCGAGAAGCGGGTGAAATAGCGGCTCCGCCCTCAAGAAATGAGGCGTTTGGTGAAGGAAAACAAAGGTGGTCGCACGCCACCACATTTCAGGACGATTGGGCTGGGGCTCGGGCTCGGGCTGGGGCTGGGGCTCGGGTTCGGGTTCGGGCTCGGGCTCGGGCTCGGGCTCTGTGGCTGAGCGCTCGCCTAGGACGTTCGAGGACCTGGGTTCGATCCTCGGCACCACATAAAAAATGAATAAAGGTGTTGTGTCCAACTGCAACTAAAAAAAAAAAAGATTGTGTAAGATAAAAAGGTGTGCAAACATAATAGAGGGGGAGAGTGTAATGTCACTTGAATTCGTCTTGTTGGGAACTTAAAGTTATCCATATTTGTTTATCCCTCCTCCTTGGTATGAGTTACTAGTTTTGCCTTTCTAATTTCCTTTCTTAGAATATTTATAGATGTATAGGAGGGGAAAGGGAACCGGAACCAGATTATAATATTGAAGAATTGACATAACTTTTATTTTCTATTTCTTTCTCTCTCGTTCCTTTGTACTGGGATTCAGCCCAGGGGCGCTTTGTTTCCGAGCTTACACCCCCAAACCTTTTTTTTTTTTAAATTTTTTTATTTTGAGGCAGGGTCTTTGTGTTACCGAGGTTGGCCTTGAATTAGCGATCCTCCTACCTTAAACTCTGTTTCTTGATATATGGTTTCTTTTTCTGATGTGAAAATTTCTAAGTAGTTTAGTAGCAGAGACTCCCCAAACCATTCCTGCTTAGAAGAAGATTTTTAAGTTCATCTATTGGTGTACTTCCTGGTTCAGGCTTAGCTTGTTTTGACATCCCGTGGCCTTTGAATTGAATTTTTCTCACTCATCAGATGTTAAAAATAAATAGAAGTGCTTTTTTTTGGGGGGGGGTACATATGCTGCTGCAATAAGAAATTCTTGTGTGTATTGGCCTCAGTGTATTACACAACATGTCATGCCACCCCCAAATTAAATTTGAGTACCTTTGGTTGGTTTGGGTGTCTCAGTATTGTCATTCTTTTTTTCCCCCCATTTGTAGATGGACACAATACCTTTATTTTTATGTGTTGTTGAGAATTGAACCCAGTGCCTCACATACACAAGGCAAGAGCTCTATGACTGAGCTGCAACTCCATCCCTAAGTTGTCATTCTTTGTTCAAATTTTTTTTGGCTCCCTGCTACTACTTCGCCAATTAATTGAGGGTGTACTATGTGCTTAGATTGATGTATTCAAGAGCTTTCTGGTATGCTTGGAGACAAATAGATTTAATTCATATTGCTAAGTGACAACAAGACAAGACAGCATCTGAGTGCTCTACTGTTTGTTATTATAAGTGTTCTGGCAGTTTAGAGGTGGCTTTGTGAAGTAGCTGGGATGCAGATTGGCTCATTGAGAGGGAGTTTGATTAGACAGGGACTGGAGCAGCACTGAGGGACTGGAGCAGTACTGGTGCATAGGAATCACCCACTAAATATCTGTTGAATACAAAGGAGAGATCTGCCTAAATCACTACAAAATTACAGATATGAAAAACTGAATTGTATTCAAATAGGGTTGTTGTTTTGTTTGTTTAAACCTTCAAATTAATCACATAAAATGGGTTTATTTTGATCACGATTATCCTTAAATATGTACAATCCAACCTTCATAAAAGTAATTAATCCTACAGTTGCAATTAAACTTGTCCAGGAGAAGGTATTATCAGGAAAGTTCTTCATTTAGATACTGAAAGAGTTTCAGAGTTCTATGTTGCCTATGTATTTTTTCCTTCAACTTTTTCTGGGCTTCTCTACTCCCTATCTCCCTTCCTACCCACCCCCTCTTTTTTTGACATGCTGGGAAAGAAGAAAGGAATGGAATTTAAATGTCCTTTGACAAACTTCATTTTCTTTGCCATGGCTGAAGTTAGGAAACAGACTTGACCATAGGGCAATTGAACAGCCCAAGGAATTCTGTGGAGAAATCTGTATTTAATACAGAGACATACAGATGAGCAGCCTGAAATATTTTGTGAAAAAAGGGATAGATAACTGGGAAGGGATTCTGATATTGTTTGTCAAGGAAAACTTGGTAAAGTAGAAAGAAATTAAAAGATTAATGAAAAAGGTGTAAAATTATAAATAGGAAAGATAGTAAAAGTTTGTTTATATTTTAAGTGAGCCTGATGTTTGAATAGAAGTACACACTACCACCTTTAGGTGTTAGTGTTCCTAAATGGCAGGCTTTGGAAATGTTGCTTTAATGTGAGACTATGGAATACAAAGACACCAGAAGACAGCAAATATACACTAAGAAGTCTAAGGATACTTTTACAGTGATGCAACAACAATCTGTTAAGCAGTTTGGCATGTTAGGAGGTCCATGATCAGAAGCAGCCTTTTCTGGTGGGGGCAGGGTACGGGGTATTTAACTGAGGGGCACTCACATTGAGCTACATTCCCTAGCCCTTTTTATTTAATTTTTTTATTTTTGAGACAGGGTCTCATTCAGTTGCTTAGGGCCTCTTTAACTTGCTGAGTCTGGCCTTGAACTTGTGATCCCCATTGTCTCAGCTTCCAGAGTTACTGGGATTACTGTGTGTTAAGTTATTGCACCTGGCTCATCCTTTGGTTATGTTATGATTCATGTTCTTTTATTTATGGACCCCTACTATTGTTCATTAACCTTTTTTACTACAAAGAATTTGAGTCTTTTTCATCACCTTTCTGCTATTTCCAGGTTTTTAACAAGAAATATCTTCCTGACTTCAAGATTTCAGGAAAGAGTATATTGCAACTTTTGAGTCAAGCCTGTAGGCAAGTGGATTGACAGACCCATTAAACCACAGGTAAGGTTGTGTTTACAGTGAGTTACATTAAAAAAGAAGGGAAACATTAATATATAATGTTTAAATAGGTGCCTTTACAAGGTAACATTTTGAAAGGAAACTTATGTCATATGTAAAAACAAAGAAAAATCACCCATTTTCCTACCTCTTAGATAAAATAAAGCTATCATTTTGATAGATTTCATTTTTTTTTCTGTGCCTATATTTTGTTTTAAAAATTAGAAAATAATAAAAAAACTAAAAAACCTTTGTTGCTTTTTATTTACATAGTAATTAGGTCATGAATATTTATTTACCCATGCTAAATTTTTCTATAATCTAATTTTAATGGTTATATGGTATTCCATTATATGATTCTACTATAATAACTTACCCACTGAAATTGCTAGTCAAATTATTTTTAATTTTCAGAAACGCCAAAACAAGTGGCTGGAGCTGGGGCTCAGCGGTAGAGCACTCGCCTAGCTAGTGCGAGGCACTGGGTTTAATCCTCAGCACCACAGAAAAATAATAAAATAAAGCTATTGTGTCCAACTACAACTAAAAAAACAAACAAAAAAGCCAAAACAAGCCTGGCTCAGTGGCACATGCCTATGATCCCAGTGGCTCAGGAGGCTAAGGCAGGAATATCGTGAATTCAAAGCCAGCCTCAGCAATGGTGAGTTGCAAAGCAACTCTGAGACCCTGTCTCTAAATAAAATACAAAATAATAGGACTGGGGAAATGACTCACAGTTCGTGCCCCTGAGTTTAATCCCTGGTACCCAAAAAAAAAAAGCCAAAACAAAATTCAACATAAGAATGCTGGGTTTTGTTTTATTTTCAGTACTAGGGATTGAGCCCAGAGCTTTGCCCATTGCTAGGCAAGCACTAAGAATGCTATTTTTTAATTTTATTTAGAGACAGGGTCTCATGAGTTGCTTAGCACTTTGCTTTTACTGAGGTGAACTTGTGATTCTTCTGCCTAAGCCTCCTGAGCCCCTGGGATTATTGGTGTGTACTACAGCACCCAACTAAGAATGCTATTTTTAAGACTTTTGCTATACCAAATGTATAATCAAGTTATACTCATGATAACACCAAGTTGCCTTATGAGATTATGTTCATTTACATATCTACTAAAACAGTATATATTGATATAGGCATACATATGTATATTTTTAAAATAGGTAAGACATTTGCATGACACAAAAAGCAAAACAATATAAAAATTATAATTGCAAACTATAATTGAAACTATATTATATATACACGTATATAATTGAAAATAACATTGAAATTATAGTTATGTGATAGCACAGGCCTGTAATCCCAGCTACTCAGGAAGCTGAGGCAAGAGGATAGGAAGTTTGAGGTCAGCCTTAGCAATTGAGTGAGATCCTAACTCAAAAAATAAATGCAAGGGCTAGGGGTATATCTCAGTGGTAAAGTACCACTGGGCTCAATCCTCAGTACTATAATAGGGGGAAAAAAAATCTAGTCCTATCAGTTTACTTCTCCCTGCTATTCCAGGCTAAACATGTTTGTTAGATTCTTGGATTTTTTTTTTTTTTTTTGCTTGTGGGTATTTCCTAAACCAGATACCATTTGAAGTATAAAAATCTCTATAAGGCTAAGTATAATATTGACATTTGTTGATGCTTGTAACATCTTACAGCCTCCCTCAGTCAACCCTTATAAGCTCTTGAAACTTCTTTCTGTTGAATTATTATAATACTTTGGAATGCTACAAAGATTTCCTTTGGTATCTGCAAAGATCGGTGTCATTATTTGACCTAAATGAAACAGCATCATTGATTTTTGTATAGGTCCTACAGCTCAGGAGTGGTTTGAGATTTATTGAGTTCTATGCATAAATTAATGCAGTACTGAGTTTCTAATCTTTAAAATGGATAATATGAATTTCACAAGTGTGAAAGAGAAATGATATAAAAATATATTTGCTTTAGGTTTTTGGACAGTGATGAATTAGAACAAGTGTCCATGTGTCCTGTTCTGACTTCTGAGTGTTTGCACAGTGAGGGATTGTCATTGGATTTTAAATTGACCCAATTTTGGAAGCTTCATAGATCTGTTTCTGTAAACAGATCTGATTTCAACATAGAAGTTAGCAAACATAAATGTGGAAACACAGAGTCCATTAAACTTTCTTCAGACTTAGTTTGTGACTTTGAATAACAGTTAAAATTGCACGCTGGATTATCTTGTAATTTACTGACTCTTGTTAATTCTTTATGTAAAGGAAAAAAAATGTAGGTGTTTTCTCTTGTTAAATGAATGTAACTCAGCTCTCTTTTGCTTGAAGTAATGTAACAGGATCTCTTATCCCTTGTGAAAGTAGGAGGGTGTTCCTGGGGAAATGGCACTGCCTGGATGGGACTATTTTAACTAACTATACTTCTAATGAAGTCTTGGCTTAACTGTGTTTATTCTGTTACATTACCAATTGCTTACCTCATGCTTTTCCCTCTAATAGAAATAGGCAAGACACATCTCACAAACTGGATAGTTTGGGAGCATCTGTCATACCAAAAGTCTTTGTTTTGCTAGGAGCTGCTAGTCCACTATTTCAGCCCTGCTTAGAATGTATCCTCTGCAGCTTTCCCCCACCCCCTCTGGTCCTGCACCTTTTGATTTATAGAGCTTGTCAAGTCTAGTTATTTTTGGTTTGAGAGTGAAGAGAGGCAGGAGGCAATGGGAGGTTAATTTCAGATGAATATGGAAATAGGTTACAATTGCTTCTTCTGCAGTCTTCCTCATGTGTATTTGTCCCTATTTGTTTTTCCTTTCTGTTTCTTCTCCCAGAAAAAGTCAAACATTTATTTATTTATTTTCACAGCACTGGGGATTGAATCCAGGAGTATTTTTTCACTGACCTGCCTCCTCAACCTCCTCACCTTTTTAAAAATTTTTAAATTTTGAGGCAGGGTCTTGTTAAGTTGCATGAGTTGGCCATGAACTTGAGATCCTTTTGCCTTAGCCTCCTTTATAGCTGGGATTACCTTGGCCATTAACTTGAGATCCTCCTGCCTCAGCCTTGTTTATAGCTGTGTACTACCTTGCTTGGCTCAATCATTTTTTTTAATCTGTAGAACTCTGCAGGTCTCTTTGTCCTTTAGGTATCACTTCCATCAGGAAGCCTTCACTGACCCTCCTTCACTTTGTTCTCTGTACTTCCTGAGTGTGCTCTATTTATGCCCTGTTATTACAAGGATCATCCTGTATCCTATTTGTCTTTATTTCTCGTTTGGCTGTGAGTTCCTTAAAGTCTGTTTTTTGGAAAGAAAAAGTGAGCTGTATGATATGATGGATTGGCATTTAGTAGGCAGTTTTTAAAAGAACTTAACTAGATCATAACATGTGGGATAGGGCTTTTTTCCTCAGGTGAATTGCAGGATTATTCATCATTAATAACTATTTCTCCACTCAGAATATTTCTAGTTTTGCAGGAGTCTTAGCTGTGGCAGATTCAGATAATTTTGAAATATGAAGCTAATTCTCTTCTCTTGCTTGGCAACTTGGCTTGTTTGGGCAAATGTGGTTGACGCATGTCTCTCTTTTTTTTTTTTTTCAGTGGGACCTGTTGACAGAAATTCAATCTTGATTAAGGGGTGCAGGAAGGCATCCAGTTCCCACCATGCTTTTGGCTCATTTAAATGGTTGTCTTTAGCTCCAGCTAGTTCCATTTTCTGCTAGATCTTAAGGACTTTAATATTTGAAGTTTTTAACCTTCTAATATTTACTATTTATGGGAGAGGTAGTGTGGTGAAACTGGCATGACCCAGCAGTTACTACTGGTTTTCTTTATGTATTTGTGCTGTTTGTTGTCATTGAAGAGAATCAGGGTTCTTAATTCATGTTTGTTTATTCCTATTTTTCAGGGAGTAGGGATTGTTTTATGCATTGGTTACATAAGACCAAAAGATAGTTTAAACAAAGTGTTTTTTTTTTTGTTTGTTTGGTGTTTTTTGGTACTGGGGATTGAAGCCAGGGGCACTTTACTGCTGAGCTATATCCCCAATCCTTTTGATTTTTTTATTTTGAGGCAGCGTCTTGCTGAGTTGCTGAGGCTGGCCTTGAATTTGCAATCTTCCGCCTCAGTATTCCTGGTCACTTACAAGTGTGTGCCATTGCACCCAGCTAAAAGCAGCTTTTTTTTTTTAATACTTTTTTTTTTAATATTTATTTTTTAGTTGTACACAATACCTTTATTTTGTTTATTTGTTTTTATGTGGTGCTGAGGATGGAACCCAGGGCCTCACACGTGCTAGTGAGCGCTCTACTGCTGAGTCACAACTCCAGCCCTAAAAGCAGCTTTTTAAAGAAGAGGTCATGTTAAGAAAATAATATTTTGGTTTTAAAATTTCACCTAACTGAAGATTAAGTATACTTGGGTTTTTATCTCTCGCCCTTTATCCCTCACTAATAAAGTGCAGTCCTAGACCTCAGAGGAGAACCTTTGTGATGCTTGGAAAACCTGCTTAAATGGTTTCCCTCTTGGGGCTGGGGATGTGGCTCAAGCGGTAGCGCGCTCGCCTGGCATACGCGCAGCCAGGGTTCTATCCTCAGCACCACATACAAACAAAGATGTTGTGTCTGCCGAAAACTAAAAAAAAAAATAAATATTAAAATTCTCTCTCTCTTTAAAAAAAAAAATGGTTTCCCTCTCTTTTTTGGTATCAGGGATTGAATTCAGGGGCACTCGACCTCTGAACCACATCCCCAGCCCTGTTTTGTATTTTATTTAGAGACAGGGTCTTGGGGCTGGGGATGTGGCTCAAGTGGTAGTGCGGTCGCCTGGCATGCGTGCGGCCCGGGTTTGATCCTCAGGCACCACAAACGAACAAAGATGTTGTGTCTGCTGAAAACTAAAAAATAAATATATATATATTTTAAAATATTTATTTATTTTTAGTTTTCGGTGGACACAACATCTTTATTTTATTTTTATGTGGTGCTGAGGATCGAACCCAGCACACTGCGCATGCTAGGTGAGCATGTTACCACTTGAGCCACATCCCCAGCCCCTAAAAAAATAAATATTAAAAAAAAAAAAACAGAGACAGGGTCTTACTGAGTTGTTTAGTGGCTCACTTTTGCTGAGGCTGGCTTGGAATTTGCGATCCTCCTGCCTTAGCCTCCTGAGCCACTGGGATTACAGGCGTGTGCCATTATGCCCAGCTCCATAGTCCCTTTTACTCTACAATGTCTACTCAGAGGTTCTCACCTCTATGCCATACTGGAGGTCAAACTCAAGAGCAAGCTTTATGCCTCTGAGTTATACCTTTATCTCTTTTTATTTTGGGCTAGGACCTTGCTAAGTTGCCTATCTGATCCTCCTGCCTCAGTCTCCTGAGTAGCTGGAATTATAGGTGAACACCACTGTGCCTGGTTAACTTACATCTATATAGAGCAAAAACTATATGCAAAAGTACACACTTAGAATAAAGAGAAATTAAAGGATAATGTTTTGTTTGTGGGAAGATTTCAGCTCAGAGCTTTCCTAGTATACTTAGAAAAGAATTTGTAATTTACCAAAGTTTTCCTTATGAATAATTTGTTGGGGATGTGTAGTTTTTTTATGTAGCATAATTTATTTGCCTTTGTTTTTGGTTTTTTTGGTACCAGAGATTGAACCCAGAGGTGCTTAACCACTGAGCCATGTTTCTAGACCTTTTTATTTTGAGGTAGGGTTTCATTACGTTGTGAGGCTGGCTCTGAACTTTGCCATCATCTTGCCTCAGTATATTACCATGCCCAGCTCGTTTGTTGTTTTTTTGCAGCAGTAGATATCAAACCCAGGGCCTTATGCATGCTAGGCAGGGGCTCTACCACTGAACTACATCTCTAGCCCTTGTTTTTCTCTAATGGTTTACTGTGATTTGGTTATCTATCTTCTTCTGAAGGGATGATTATAGGAAAACCATGTGCATGAAAGAGACTCCAGATTTTAGAATTTTTTAGATCTCATCTTTTTTTTTGGTACTAGAGATTGAACCCAGTATTCTTTTTTTTTTTTTTTTTTTTTTTGAGATAGGCTTCATTAAATTGCTGAGGGCATTGCTAATTGCTGAGGCTGGCCTTGAATTTGTAATCCTCTTGCATCAGCCTCCCATGTTGCTGGGATTACAGGTGTGCAGCACTGCACCCAGCTTAAATATCTATTTTTAAATAAATTTGAGAGGCAGTGGATAAGAATAGAACCTTAATGCCTATTGGGGTTCAAACCTTGGCTCTGCTACTTCTTAGTTCTGTGACTGAATAAGTAGTAAATCTCTGGGTCTCAATTTCCTCACCTTTTGTGGTAATGTTCAAAATGGAAGATAATAATAGTACCTACTTCGAAGAATTTTTGTGAGGATTTAGTTAGTTATTAAGTGTAAAACACTGCTAATAGTGTCCAATGCCTTCTGGACTGCAAAATAGATTTAAGGGTAAATAAATACTACTTAACTAGTTTTTTAAACTGAAAATGATACGTTTATTTATTTATTTATTTATTTTTGTGGCGCTGGGGATTGAACCCAGGGCCTTGTACATGGGAGGAAAGCACTCTCCCAACTGTGCTGTATCCTCAGCCTTAAAAATGATGCATTTATATGATAACAAAACATATTCAAAGAGCATGAATAAGCATATTGAGTATTTGACTACATGAATGAAACATATTCAAAGAAACTTTTCATATAGTGAAAATTTTTTCCCAAATTCATAAATCCCAGCTCCCTTCACAGACCCAACTACCATTAACATTGTCTTCTTCCACATATAAATATATATATGATTATAGATTGCCTTTTCCTCTTTAAAACAATGGGGATGCACTCTTTTTAAATATATTTTTAGTTGTAGATGGATACAATATTTTTATGTGATGCTGAGGATCAAACCCAGTGCCTCACATGTGTGAGGCAGGCTGAGCTACAACCCCTGCCCTCAGGACACACTCTTTTTCACTTGTATTTCTCACTTAATTGTTCTTAGAACTATTCTATACATATTGCCACATCTGCAGTTACCTAATATTAAAGTTATTTAATACTTCATAATATAGTTGTGTCATAATTCATTCTACCAATCTCCTATTGATGGGATTTGGTATTTTTTTTTTTAAACTTTGAACAATGCTATATTAACTTTCTTATACATGCATAAGTATTTATAAGATAAATTTCTGTATTTGGCAAGACCTATCAAGAAAAAACATGGAAACTGCCCTCTAAAGAAGCTAACTGAATAGCTTCATAATTTTAAAAGAAAAGAGAGAATAAAAGGATGTGAGGGGTTAAACTTGAACATTTTTCCAGGTGTTTTTCATCACCTGCTTTGGTAGAATCATGAATTTTAGAAGGTTAAGTGGGATTGCTGCTTGTTACATTCCTGCTTCTTCCCTCCCCCAGCTTTAGTTGTGTTCATTACATTCCTGCCTGGGAAGTGTTCCCAGTGACCTTAATTAGGCATTAAGATCATGGGAATCCAAGATTTTCCCATGTCTTCCAGCGTGTTCACAAGAACATGAAAACGTCCTTCTTGTAGCAAGCCAGTTTTAACCACTGTAATCACTGAGAAATTCTTCATTGAGGGTCTTTTGAATAGAAAAAGTGCTCAAGAAAAGGAAAGGTATCAGTAGGTCAGATGGCACTGATAATATCTGAGGATAGTATATTTCATAGTATTTGAAATATCGTCTCATTTATGGGAAGTAGGTGGGTAGGGAGATAATGACTGGCATTTAAATGTAGAAAATACTAGAGAGGCCTACTTGTTTTTGAAAGTGTGTGTGTGTGTGTGTGTGTGTGTGTGTGTGTGTGTGTGTGTGGTGGCAATACTGGAGGTTGAATCTAGGGTTACTCTTCTGCTGAGCTACACCCTCAACCCTTTTTATTTTTTATTTTGAGACAGGATCTCACTAAGTTGACCATGCTACCCTTGAACTTGCAATCCTTCTGCCTCAACCTCCCAAGTTGCTGGGATTATAGGTGTGCACCACAATGCCTGAACAATTTTTGAATGTATTTTTAAGGAAAGAAAACCTGTATTTGGCAAAACTGCATCTAGCTTTTACTGTGTATAAAGTACTGTGTTAAGCTACTTAACAAATGGATGAGGTATAAATAAATAAAATCTGTTCCTGTGTTTAGGAATGTCAGTCTATTGGGAGAGACATTTGCATGGTTAACTAATATAAAATTGAATGGTATGTGCAGGGTATTGTGGTGTACACCTGTAATCCCAGTGACTCAGGAGGCTGAGGCAGGAGGACCACAAGTTTGAGGCCAGCCTCAGCAATTTAGCCAGACCCTTAGCAATTTAGCAAGACCTTGTCTCAAAATTTAAAAGGGATGAAAATATAGCTCAGTAGTAAAGAACCCTTGGGTTCAATCCCCAGTAGCTAAAGAAATAAATGTGTTTAAAAAAATTGAGTGGTGTGTATTATATCAGTGATATAAACAAAGCTTGGATTTTGTAAAGACGTCAGAGATTTGAATTGGTCTTTGGTAGGATTTTTTTTGGTAGATATAAAAGTTAAGGTTGAGGGAAGATAATAAAATAATAAATATATAAAATACCTGGTGCCGCAGTCTGGCTGGGCACAAATCCCAAGCCACTCAAGCGGGAACAAACTTTATTTCCGAACTCCTGTGAACACGCCACATGGCCTTCTCCCGGGACACACCACACACCAACCCCTTCTCCAGCACTTCCCCAACCAACACAACTCTCCAGGAATCTCCAAAGTGGCCAGCGCCTGAGGCGGACAGCAGGGGTCTAATATACAATTGAATACACAGTTTAACATAACCATATCATCATCTCAGTGGCCATGTATCATTCCAACTGGGCTGTGGCTCTCAGCAACCCGGCCTAGCCAGGCACAGTGGTATACAACTATAATCCCAGTGACTTGGGAGGCTGAGGCAGGAAGATTGTAAGTTTCAGGCCAGACTCAGCAACTTAGTGAGACCTCAGCAACCAAAATAGAAATAAAAAGGGTTAGGGGTTATAGCTCAGTGGCAAAGTGCCCCTGGATTCAATCCTTAATAAAAAAAAAAAAACCCAAAAAACAAAGAAAGCCACAACACAACAAAATACACTCTGTACGGTATATAACATTGTGAAGTTCTCTTTGTAATAACCAACATCTCAAAGAGTGTGTTCAAGTTACTAAAGCAAAAACCGGAACAACTAATTTTTAGGTTGATTTGACATAGAAATGCATATTGTCCAGATGATTTTCTGAATTGCAAAATTCAGTAGTAAAACCAAAGTAGTTGTTGGGGAATCAGTGCCTTAGATTAATGTGCAATCAAATTTTTTTTTTTTTGGCGGTGATGGGTAACAGGGATTGAACTCTGGGGCACTCAAACACTGAGCCACATCCCCAGCCCTATTTTGTATTTTATTTAGAGGCAGGGTCTCACAGTTGCTTTGTGCTTCACCATTGCTGAGGCTGAATTCGAACTCTTGATCCTCCTATTTCAGCCTCCCAAGCCGCTGGGATTACAGGCATGTGCCACTGCTTCTGGCTGCAACCAAATTTCTGAATCATTTCTTTCCTCAGAAAGTGACCTGTTGAGAAAAGTGATACAAATACTGAAAAAAACCTGCTCTTCTGCATTAAGGGTGGACAATGTCACAAGTTACAACAACTTATTCTTTCGATGCTCCCACGGACTTTATTAATTTTACATCTTTGGATGATGAGGAAGATTCCGAAAACATAGATTCATGGTTTGGTAAGTGCTTTCTCTGGCCATTTTACAATTAGTGGCTTGATTTTTCTCTGAGTACCTTTCAAACAGAGTTATTTATCTGGGCAGTGGTACACATCTATAATCCCAGCTACTCAGGAGGCTGAGGCAGGATGATTGCAAGTTTGAGGACAGCCTGGCTGGGCAATTTAGCAAGACTTTGCCTCAAAATAATACCCAGCCAGGCATGATGGCACACACCTGTAATCCCAATGACTAGGGAGGCTAACGCAGGAGAATTGCAAGTTTGAGGCCAGCCTTAGCAATTTAGCAAGATCTTAAGCAATTTAGCGAGATCCTATCTCAAAAGAAAAGAGGCTGGGAATGTTTCTCAGTGGTAGAGAGCTCCCCTGGGTTCAGTCCCTAGTACTGCAAAAGGTAAAACAAAACAAAATAAAAAAACAAGAGGAATTAGAAAACAATTTTAATATACAAACCCCTTTATGCACCAAGATACTTTGTCATCCCTGACTTGATAGAAATATATTTGACTTTTGACCTACATGGGTCCAGTCATACATGTTTTTTTTTTTAAGATTTGTGATAATTTAGAAAAACTTGCCAATAGCAGAGCTTAGAAGTTTCAGAAAGTTCAGTATGCCATGAATGCACAAATTTTATTTTGACATGGGAGGATGAATGGAAAGGCATCCTACCATTGAGCTACATCCCAACCCCTTTTTTATTTTGAGATGGGGTCTTACTAAGTTGCTGAAGCTGCCCTTGAGCTTGAGGTCCTCCTGTCCAAGCCTTCTGAATTGTTGGGATTACGAGCATGTGTCACTGCTTTTCTAAGGAGCTATTCACACTTGCAGATTCCGCACTTTTGCTTTTGTTCATTGTACATTGTTCAGTGTTGCCACTTGTTTAGTGATAGTTTTCAGAATTTCTGATATAATGTGTATTCATTTCCTTTTTCTTTTTCCCTTCTTCTGGAGATTGAACTCAGTGGTAGCCCATTTGCCCAGTAGTACTCCTACTCTTCCAGTCCTCCTCTTCATTGTGCATGCCTAAAATTTGTTTAAACAATATTTTATTTTGTCATTTAGTACCATAAAATATGTACAAATCAATTATGAAAAGTTAAAATGTATCAAAACTTAACATAGACAGACTCTTATGGACTATGTATGGTGCCAAATGCTGAGAGAAATGTAAACAAATGTAAAGATGTGACATTAAATTATAACTGCAGGGGGCTGGGGCTGTAGCTCAGTTGTAGAGCGCTTGTCTAGCATGTGTCAGTAAGGCACTGGGTTTGATCCTTAGCACCACATAAAAATAAACAAAAGCATTCTGTCCATCTATAACTACCAAAAATCATAATTGCATAAAATTAATTGTAGTAATACTATATAATTGTTACAATTTTGTAATTACCCTCATTGCAGGGAACCTAAAATTCTCTGTAAATTTTTTTTAATATTGTTTTAATAATAGATGGGCATAATTGTAGATGGGCATAATTTTATTTATTTATTTTATATGTGGTGCTGGAGTTCAAACCAGTGCCTCATGCATGTGAGGCAAGCACTCTACCACTGAGCTACAACCCTAGCCCTCTCTACAGATTTTTGACTGTGAGAGTATGCACCCCTAATTATCAAATTGTTTAGTGGTTGGCTGTAATTAAAATGCCCAATATTTGGGGAATGGACTGTAAGTACAAATTAATGTTATTTTGTAATTGAAAATGGCAGATATTCAGGCTTTGAGGATGTATAGGAAAATCCAGATGAAACAATGTTCAGTAAGTCTCCAGGAGGCATACATGTCTGAAATGATGACAGCCACAAGAAATCTTATAAGCAGGGCGTGGTGGCGCACGCCTGTAATCCCAGTGGCCTGGGAGGCTGAGGCAGGAGAATCTCCGATTCAGAGCCAGCCTCAACAAAAAGCAAGGCACTAAGCAACTCAGTGAGACCCCGTCTCTAAATAAAAATACAAAATAGGGCTGGGGATGTGATTCACAGTTTTGGTGCCCAAATTCAATCCCCTTTACCAAAAGAAAAGAAATTTTGCTCTGTATCATTTGACATAGACTATAATATTACAACTTGGATATTGACATTGATATAATATGCCAATTTTACTCAGATTTCCCCGCTTTTACTTTACTTCATTTGTGTGTGTGTATATGTATTAAATTCTCTTCAATTTTATCACTTGTGTAGGTTCATGTTTCTGGTACCTCAGTCAAGATCCAGATGTTTTATGTATTTTTTTCTTACCAATGCTGGGGATTGAACCCAGGGCCTCCTGCATGCCATGCAAGCACTCTACCATTTGGACTACACCCAACCCTTTGCACAAGTTCCCCACCCTCCCCTGCCCCCACCCTCGCCACCAGCCTCTTTTGCTGTATTGGGATGAGTTAAAATTTGTGATGATTGATTTGTGCCTTAGCCTCTCAAGTTATTGGGATTATAATATTGGGGACTGAACACAGGGACACTATATTACTGAGCTTCATTCCTGGCCCTGTTTTATTTTTCATTATCGTTTTTTTGGGAGGGGGTCTTGGGGGGTAAACCAAGGGGTGCTTAACCGCTGAGCCACGTCCCCAGCCCTTTTTTTGTATTTTATTTAGAGATGGTCTCACTGGGTTACTTAGGGCCTCACTAAGTTACTGAGGCTGGCTTTGAATTTGAGATCCTCCTGCTTCAGCCTCCCAAGCTGTGGGGATTGCAGACATGTGCCACTATGCCCAGCTATTTTTTATTATCTTATTTTATCTTTATTTATTTACTTACTTTTTGAGATGGAATTTCACTATTTCCCAGGCTAGCCTCACACTTTTGGGCTCAAGAGATAACCCCCCATTTCAGCCTCCTGAGTAGCCGGGACTATAGGTGTGTACCACTATTGCCCTTTTATAATTACATTCCCTCTGCCCGCCTCAATTAATTTTCTTTTAAATATGTATTTTTTTTACTTGTAGATGGACACAATATCTTTATTCTGTTTTTATGTGGTGCTGAGGATCAAACCCAGTACCTCATTCCAGGCGAATGCTCTACCACTAAGCCCCAGCCCTAGCCCCCAATTTATTTACAAAAAAAATTTTTTTTAGATGTTGACGGACCTTTATTTTATTCATTTATTTATATGTGGTGCTGAGAATCGAACCTAGTGCCTCACACATGCTAGGCAAGTGCTCTACCACTGAGCCGCAACCCCAACCCCCCCAATTCATTTTTTTTTAAGAATTTTTTTAAAAATATTTTTTAATTTTCCGGTGGACACAACATCTTTGTATGTGTTGCTGAGGATCGAACCCGGGCTGCATGCATGCCAAGGGAGCGCGCTACCGCTTGAGCCACATCCCCAGCCCCCCAATTCATTTTTAAGTGGAAAGATTTTGCTCCTAAAGACCCAGTCCTCAATAACATAATTGCCTGATTTGGTTCTGTGATGTGGCATATAGTCTGAAGCCAGGCCACAATGTTTATTTTTTTTAATAGTCATAGATGGACACATGCTTTTATTTTTTTAAGTTTTTTAAATCCAGTGCCTCACACATGGTTATGTTTTTACTTAACTTCGGAATAATAATGTGAGATCAGTGGTTGATGAGGCCCCTTCATTTTATTCTTTCTCATGTCGTCATCCTCCTTGAAGGAGAAATCAGTATGTGGTAGGGACAAAAATGGATCCTTTGCAGCCATACTTGGCACTTAAGTATAGTGTCCCAATGTGAAGGCATCTGCCATTCTCTTGGGAAAGGATTTTAGTGGTATCCATTGGGAATCCTGAGAGGAGTGGTCTGTTGGAAATGGTTTGGGAGGAAGGGGTATATAAGAGGGCTAGCTATCCTAGAAGGGTCTTCCCTGTGTCCTTGCTTCTCTGGAACCTGGAGGAAATGTCTGGGCTGTCTGAGGATTTCTTTTTTCTTTCTTTTTTCTTTGTTTGGTGGGCTAGAGATTGAACCCAGGGCCTTGAGTTTACTAGGCAAGTAGTCTACCAACTGAGCTATATCCCCAGCCCCTGAGGATTTCTTTTTCCAAGATTGTCTTTAAACAAACAAACAAACAAAAGAATGAAAGAAAAAGAAATACTAGCATAACAATACTATTACATACAACTTGGCAGAAAAAAACTTAATCCCACAATCTTTCAGAACTTTCTTATTTTAATATATTACTTTCCACTTTTCTTTCAGATAATCATGTCTTTTTATACACTTGCAATTAGAGCATACAGGCACAGAGATGTTATTGCTGGGGATCACTGCTTTCCTGCAGCTTTATCAGTGTGGTGTTGGTAGAATAGACTTTTCACTATTTTGCACAGCAGAATCTAAGATAAAACTATCTCAGTTAGGACTGGGGATGTGGCTCAAGCGGTAGCGTGCTCACCTGGTATGCGTGCGGCCCGGGTTCGATCTTCAGCACCACATACCAACAAAGATGTTGTGTCCGCTGAGAACTAAAAAATAAATATTAAAAATTCTCTCTCTCTCTCTCTCTCTCTCTCTCTCTCTCTCTCTCTCTATCTATCTATCTATCTCAGTTAAGAGAGAAGCTAGCTCTGCTTCACTTGCATGCCTTGCACATGCATGTCTCATCTTGTCAGTTGTAGAAGCAGGTCTGACTATACAATATCCCTTGTAAGTCCTACAGTTCCTGGTGGCTACAGTTTACTTTAAGAGGAACATAATGTATTTAAATAGTAGACAAGGCCAGGTCATGTTTGTATGGCCCTGACCGTGTATCAAGCAAAAGATAAAGAGCTATTTACACTTGCAGATTCTACACTTTTGCTTTTGTTCATTGTACATTGTTCAGTGTTGCCACTTGTTTAGTGACAGTTTTCAGAGTTTCTGATATAATGTGTATTCATTTCCTTTTTCTTTTTCCCTTCTTCTGGAGATTGAACTCAGTGGTAGCCCACTTGCCTAGTGGTACTTCTAACTCTTCCAGTCCTCCTCTTCCTTTTGATTGCTAGAACTTTGCTTGTTCTTCCT
Source organism: Ictidomys tridecemlineatus (assembly GCF_052094955.1). Classification (NCBI taxonomy): domain Eukaryota; kingdom Metazoa; phylum Chordata; class Mammalia; order Rodentia; family Sciuridae; genus Ictidomys; species Ictidomys tridecemlineatus. Next base: position 175,689,385 of record NC_135481.1, read on the forward strand.
AAACAAATTGGAAAGATACTGGAAGGGGCTTTTTTCCCTATTTTAAGTACCTGGTGCAAATTTGTTTTGCTTTTATTCATTGTTTGGATGATGATGACTTTGCTTTTTTGCAGATGAGAAGGCCAATTTGGAAAACAAGTATCCTGGGAATGGGACAGGAGAGCTTTTTCAGAGCAAAACTTCTGTGAAAAAGGCTAATCTTCAGCAAGCTAATGACACACCTTTGAGACCAGGTAATAAAGAACATTTTTAGAAATTTTTTTTTTTTTTTAAGAGAGAGAGAGAGAGAGAGAATTTTTTTTTAATATTTATTTTTTAGTTTTCAGCAGACACAACATCTTTATTTGTATGTGGTGCTGAGGATCGAACCCGGGCCACACGCATGCCATGCGAGCACGCTACCTACCGCTTGAGCCACATCCCCAGCCCAGAAAAAAGTTTTTTGACAGAATGTGGGACAGTGTATTAGGAACCTGAGGACCTGGGAAATTACCTAAATGCTGTATCTCTTGGTTTATTATTGGTGAACTGGGCTAGTTAATTTCTTTCTTTTTCTTTTTCTTTTTTTTTTTTTAATATTTATTTTTTAGTTGTAGTTTGACACAATACCTTTATTTCACTGATTTATTTTTATGTGGTGCTGAGGATCAAACCCAGGTTCTCGCACGTGCAAAGTGAGCACTCTACGGCTGAGCCACAATCCCAGCCCTTCTTTTTTTTTTTAAAAAAAAATTTTTTTTTTTTTTTTAGTTGTAGATGGACATAATACCTTTATTTTATTTTTTTATATGGTGCCGGGGATTGAACCCAGTGCCTCATGCATGCTAGGCAAGTACTATACTACTGAGCCACAATCCCAGCCCCTGAGCTAGTTAATTTCTTGATGATCATAAAACTAATCTTGTTCTAATTATTATTTTAATTCTTGGAACTTGAACTAATATAAAATTTTATTGCTAGGTGCCTAATTATTGTTGTTTTATGACAAAACCTAACTTGGGTCTGGTTGGGAAACAAAACAGCAGAAGAGAAGAGTGTACTGCTTACCATTATATATGAATTCTTGGACTTATGTATTGATTTTAAAAAGATGATTGAGCTGGGTGTGGTGGCACATGCCTGTAACCCCAGTGATTTGGGAGGCTGAGGCTTGAGGTCAGCCTTAGTAACAACAAGATCCTGACTCCAAATTAAAAAAAAAAAAAAAAAAAGAAAAGAAAAGAAAGAAAGGATTAGGGATGTAGCTTAGAGGCAAAGTGCCTCTGGGTTCAATCACCTATACCAAGGGGGAAAAAAAGATGATTGACATTTAAACTGGTGGTTACAGGGCTGGGGATGTGGCTCAAGCGGTAGCGCGCTCGCCTGGCATGCGTGCAGCCCGGGTTCGATCCTCAGCACCACATACCAACAAAGATGTTGTGTCTGCCGAGAACTAAAAAATAAATATTAAAAATTCTCTCGCTCTTTCTCTCTCCTCTCTCATTCTCTCTTTAAAAAAAAAAAAAAAAAGAAAACAAACTGGTGGTTACTAACTCTATACAATATTGTCTCTTTGATCAGAATAGGAGCAGCATGCATTCAGAGGTCCTAAAACCTGTTTTTCTTTTTAGTTGTAGATGGACACAGTACCTTTATTTATTTATTTATTTTCTAGGGTAGTAAAGATTGAACTCAGAGGCACTCAACCACTGAGCCACATCCCTAGCACTATTTTGTATTTTATTTAGAGACAGGGTCTCACTGAGTCGCTTAATGCCTTGCCTTTGCTGAGGCTGGCTTTGAACTTGCTATCCTCCTGTCTCAGCCTTCCCTGTGCTGGGATTACAGGTGTGTGCCACTGCACCTGTCTGTTTTTTAAAATTTATTTTTATATGGTGGTAGGATTGAACCCAGTGCCTTACATGTGTTAAGCAAGTGCTCTACCATTGAGCTACAACCCCAGTCCCTAAAACCTCTTGAAAATGATTTTTTAAAAAAAGTAATGGCTCGGTTGAGATATAGTTCATTTATCGTGTAATTCATCTACTTAAAATAGACATTTCGGTGTTTTTTAGTATACTCAGAGCTGTGCGCCTATCAACTTAATCAATTTAGAACATCTGAAGATTATCCTGTGGGTAAATCTGAAACTGATCTCAGTCACTTTGTAACTAGAGGGGCTGTATCAGAGATATAACCATATTTTCAGTGAACTTGATTAGTTCATAGTCTGTGCTGCTAGGCTGACTTTCAAATAATTGATTGTGGGTATAGATGGTATCTGTTGAGTTCAGGATCAGAACAAGGACCCTGAACTTTGGTATCCATCTTTTTTTTTTTTTTTAAATATTTTTTTAGTTGTCAATGGATCTTTATTTATTTATGTGCAGTGCTAAGAGTTGAACCCTGTGCTTCACAATGCTAGGCAAATACTCTACCACTGAGCCACAACCCCAGCCTGGTATTCATGTGTCTTTTGCTTTTTCTCTTTTGCCTGCCTGCTTGCCTTCCTCCCTCCCTCATTCCTTCTTCCTTCCTTTACTCCCTTCCTTCCTTGCAATACTGGGAATAGAATCCAAGAGTGCTGGGCTGTGGTTGTGGCTCAGAGGTAGAGCACTCACCTAGCATGTGTGAGGCACTGGGTTCAGTCCTCAGTACCACATAAAAATAAAATGAAGATATTGTGTCTACCTAAAACTAAGATAAATGAATAAATAAATATTAAAAAAAAAAAGAATCCAAGGGTGCTTTACCAATGAATTATATCCCTAGTCCTTTTAACTTTTTATTTTGAGGCAGGTTCTTACTAAGTTATTGTGGCTGGCTTAGCAAGATCAAACTTTTGATCCTCCTTTTTCAACCTCCTGAGGTCCTGGAATTACAGAGTTGTGCCACTGCACCCAACTTGCATACTTTATTTCTGCTTTAACCATAGTAGCTTTTAAAAAATGTTTTATTTTGATGGGCTGGGGCTGTGGCTCAGCAGTGGCGCACTTGCCTGGCATGTGTGAGGCACTGGGTTCAATTCTCAGCACACATATAGATGAATGAAATGGAGGTCTGTCAACAATAGAAAAAAAAATTTTTTTAAAATTTTTATTTTGAGACAGAGTCTCGCTAAATTGTTGAGGTTGACCTAGAATTTGAAATTCTTCTACCTCAGCCTCCTGAGTTGCAGGAATTATCGGCATGTGCTACCACTTCCGGCAGCAAAGTAGCTTTTATAAACAGACTGCTACATAAGATATCACTGGAACTAAGAGTTCCGTTGTTTAGGAAGGGTATGTTTGTGTGTGTGTGTGTGTATGATTTCAACCTAGAATTCTGTATTAAGTCATATATATTCTGTATTAAGTCATATATATATCTATACTTATATAATATATGTCTATATGTTTTCTAATCTGTTGCCTTTGGATTTGAGTGCCAACTTTTTTTTTGGTTTTCCACAGTTGACAACACTTATTACAAAGAGGCTGAAAAGGAAAATCTTATGGAATATTCCATTCCTTCAAATGCTTGTTCTTCCCTGGAAACTGAGAGAGCCGTATCAAGAAATACTCCAACCCAGCCTCAGAGGTAAGTCTGTATTAGGGCTCAAAATTATGGTTTTGCTGGTGGTGCACATCCCAGCAACTTGGGAGGCTGAGACAGAGGATTGCAAGTTCAAGGCCAGCCTTGGAACTCAGCAATTTAGCAAGGCCCTAAGCAATTTAGGGAGACACTGTCTTAAAATTTAAAAAAAGAAGGATTGGAGATGTGGTTTGGTGGTAAAGCACCACTGGGTTCAATACCTGGTACCAAAAAGAAAAAAGTTGTGCTTATAATCATTTTCAAAAAAGTAATAACCCCGCAGATCACCTCCTATGTGTCCACTCTGTTACACTCTTTTTTTTTTTTTTTTTTTAATTAGTAGTTGTAGATGAACAGCATGCCTTTATTTTATGTGTTTATTTTTGTATGCAGTGCTAAGGATTGAACCCAGTGCCTCACATGTAAGCACTCTGCCGCTGAGCCAGGGCCCCAGCTCTGTGTTACACTCTTTATGTTACCTCATTTAACACATGAATTGTAGCTTGTAAGCTTAGTTTACAGAGCTCAGTCATACTAAGTTGCTTGCCCAAGGCAAGTCATTTCATAGTTAGAATTCAGATCCTGATCAGTCTGGATCCAAAAGCTTTGTATGCATTTAATTGTTACATCTTCCTGATGTCATATTTTTTGAAGGTTTCATTTTTATTTATTTTATCTCTCTTTTTTATAACTTTATTTTTATGCAGTACTGAGGATCAAACCTATTATCTTACATGTGCTAGGCAAGCACTCTACCACTGAGCATCAGTCCCAGCCCCTGTTTCTTTTTTTAATTCCTCAATGTTTCTCAAGCTTTCTCATGGTTATATTTGCGTAGTATCTTTTTCTTTATACCCCCCCCCCCCCACTGGGATTGAAAAAGTTTGAGTGCAGTGCTAGGCCAGTGCTCTAGCACTGAGTTACATTCCTAGCCTGTTTCTCTTTGTTGAGACAAGTCTTACTTAGTTGCCAAGGCTGGCCTTGAACTTGCAATCTCTTACCTCAGTCTTCTGAGTAGCTGGGATTAGTCATGTGCTATCTCACCTAGCTTGTAGATTTCTTGCTATCCTTTAACTTTTGACCTATTTTTGACTTTTATTTTATTATTGTCACTTTTATTTGTGTGTTTGGGATCAAACTGAGGACCTCATGTATGCTAAATGAACACTCTACCATTGATGCCCACCCCTGATTTTGATTTTAAAGCTTATCTTTTATAGATAATACTTAGTTTGATCTTGCTTTTTAATCCAACCTGATAATAATTGCATTTTGTTTAAAATGCTTATATTTGCTTTTACCATTTCTGTATTATAATCATGAATTTAATTAAATTAGAACTGCCTTTGTACTTGGTGTTTTCTATACATCTCATCTTTTGTTGTTGTTCTGATTTTCCTTTCCTATATTTGTATCATTCAAATATTTATTTGTTTGTTTGCTTATTTATTTATTGTGCCAGAGATTCAACCCAGGGCCTTGCACATGCTTGGCAAGTGTCTACCACTCAGCTCAACCCTAGCCATCATACAAATAATTTTTAGTTTTGTATTTTAATTCATCTATTGGCTTTTGAAGTGTGTGTGTGTGTGTGTGTGTGTGTGTGTGTATGACAAAATTTATAATGAGTATAGCTGCTGCAGACATAATGTTCTTCAGAAACATGAAAATTGTAAAAACTACAAAAGATTATAAAAAGCTTAGAATTATTATCTACATTCCAAAAATCTAACTTCTCTTAATATATATATGGAATTCTACAACACTGAGTGAAATAAAACACAAAATTATACTTGTAGTAGTCTGATTTTTATATTTTATGAAGTTTATTGTTTTCCCTAAGAACTAATATATCATATTTATGGGATGCATGCTTATTTGGTAACATGATAAAGAAAAAGTGATGATTACTGTAAAAATCAAGATAGCAGCTATTGTCAGTATTCTGTTTCTTATCCTAGGTGCTGATTTCATGAGTCTTCACTTTGTAATTATTTAAGTATTTATTTGTGTTTTGTTCACTGTTTCTTGTATTTTTCCAAAGGTAGGGTCTACTAAAAGAAAAAGGAGAAAATAAACACCTTAGTCAATTTCTAGAAGCTCTACTCTAATTTTAAGTCTGATGGTAACAAGCTATGGCAAGTTACTAACATGTTGACTAAAAGAGTCAAGCCTTTTCATTTCTTTTGACTCTGACCTATAAAAGGAGGGAATTATAGGTGATTGCTGGCAAGTTATTTATTTATTTTTTTTACAGGAAGTAGAATCTTACTATATACCCTGGCTGGTCTTAAACTCCTAAGTTCCATGACCCCCCCGCTCTCAGACTCCTAAGAAACTCTCAACAGTACACTCAACTGTACCTGCTCTATTTTTTTTAAAATCAGGTTTATTGAGATTTAATTTATAAACACAAATTTATTTAACCAAAATCTTATTGTCAAATTTCAAAAATTGTGAGCAACTTAAGAGAGGTTAGATTTTTGGAATGTAGATAATAATTCTAAGCTTTTTATAATCTTTTGTAGTTTTTACAATTTCATGCTTCTGAAGAACATTATGCCTGTAGCAGCTGTATTCATTATAAATTTTGTCAATTCCTCTACCATAGAAGATCTCTTAGACTCTCTGCTCAGAAGGATTTGGAGCAAAAAGAAAAACGCCATGTTCAAATGAAAGCAAAGAGATGTGCCACTCCCGTAATCAGTGAAATACCACCTTCCAAAAGAATGAAAGTGTAAGTAGCCTGAGCGTCTAACTCCTGAGAGCAGACGTACTGTGTGTGCCTTGTTTACCACCTGTAAGGTTAATTTCTTTCCGAGGGAATAGGGTACAAGTAAAATATGTACATCCGCAATATGTTTGGTGCACCTGGATCTGGGGAAGCTTAAAGCTGTGACCATGATGAGGTAAATTGTTATATGCACCCTGGAGGATGTCAAATCTGCCTTGGCACAGATTTTATTTCTGTTTGATTCCCTGTCTAAGAGCAAGCTGAATATATAGTATTGGTTCTTATTTTTACCAGTTAGGAATGTATTTTGCTGCAAGTCATGGTCTATTCAGCTGAAATGTTTAAATAATAGTGATTTATTTGCTTTGCAAAGTAGTTTGCTGCTGGCTTTGGTTCTATGGGTAAATAATGCCAGGGCTAGCATCTCTGATTCTTAGCATTTTTTTTTTTTTCATTCTTGTGGCTCAAGGTGGCTGCTCTGTTTCTCAGCTTTTTCCTTTTGCTTCTTGCCACATTATCACAAGGTAGCTGCTGTATCACATTCATTTTCAAGAGAAGGAGTACAGCAATGGAAGGAAATTGAAATCTTTCCCAGAAGCCTTTGAATTGTATTTTAGTTGCCAGACTACTACCTTGACCCTTAGTTGCAGTGGAGTCTGTTAAAGCAAGTTCAACACTTGAGGTAGCTTTGGTATATTGGTGATTCCTCCCAAACTGGGGTTTTGTTAATAAGAAAGAGATGGAGTAGATATTAGGAAGGGGATTAGATGTCTGCCATTTGTTCATTTGATGATGAGCTGATAGAAAGAATCCCATCTTACTCTACCGAATCACCGCTGGTCAACCTTTACCTTGACCTCTGTTGATGTTTTCAAAGTTTATTCCCTGGAACCTTTGGTATATATGTTCAGATGATACTATTGAAAGAATTATGTGATTGATACATGCTTACCATCTTAAAAATGAGAAAATTTAAACCACGTGGTAGATTTGGAGAGGAGGATGGTGTGGCATATGCTTTAGGACATTGAGAATATATTTTGTGTCCTTCTGAACTTAAGTTCTACCAACAAAAAGAAACCAGAGGAAGAGGAAGGAGGCAGTTCTCAAGATACTTCTCAAAAGACTGAATCTTCCTCAGAGAAAGTCAAGGGCAGACATACTATGACTTGCACACCATTCATAAAGTAAGTTTCCCTATTTATATTTTAGAGCAAATAGATTCCATTTACAAAAAGGTACATCCTCATTCCATTTGGTGCTCCTGGAGCTTGGGAAACTCCTCTAAAGTTGTGACCAGGGCAAAGTGAATTGTTACTAGTGTTCTGGAGGGTGCTTATACTTTAAATAATGAGAAAATATGCTATTAAAGCAAATTTAAAATATAGAAGGAAAAGGTAAAGATTCTTACTATATACATTGAACAGTTTTAATTTTTTTAAGTTTTAAATGGACACAATATGTCTATTTTTATTTGGTGCTGAGAATCGAACCCAGGGCCTCACGCGCATGTGAGGCAAGTCCTTTATCACTGAGCTACAACCCTAGCCCAACAATTTTCATTTTTAAAAGCTCCCTTTTTTTTATTTATATGCGATGCTGAGATTCAAACCCAGGGCCTCACACATACCAGGCAAGCACTCTACCACTGAGCCACGATCCCAGCCCGGCTCCCTTAGGCCTTTATCTAAGTAGATACACATACTTTCATAACTGTTAATAAAGAACTTTTGGGTTCTGTTTTATTCACTTACCATGACATAGTTCAATCATGCCTGCTTGCCCTGTTTCCCTCCCCTCTTTTCCTCCCTTCCTCTAGTCCTCCCTCTCTCTTCTTTTTCTTTCCCTTCCTTTCTTTTTTCCTTACTTCCTTTTTTTTTTTTTTTTTTTTTTGTGGGACTGGGATACTGGGGATTGAACCCAGGGCTTTGTGCATGCAAGGCAAGCACTCTACCAACTGAGCTATATCCCCAACTCCTTACTTTCTTTTATTGGGAATTGAACCCAGGGGCACTCTCTATCACTATTTTCCAGTCCTAGTCCTTTTAGTTTTTTTATTTTGAGACAGAGTCTTACTAAGTTGCCCAGGCTGGCCTCAGACTTTCTTTTTTTAAAAATTTTTTTTTTAGTTGTAGATGGACACAATAACTTTGTTTGATTTATTTATTTTTATGTGATGCTAAATGTACAAGGCAAGTGCTCTACCACTGAGCTACAACCCCAGCCCCTGGCCTTAGACTTTTAATCCTACTGTCTCAGCCTCCTGAGTCTCTGGGATTATAGGCATGTGGCACTGAACCTGGCTAAATAATTTTTTAAAAAATTCATATAGGTAAGAAATGACAGGGTTGAGATTTGAACCCCGGTTGACTTTACTTCTGTCTTCTCTATTACACTTACGTATTCTTTGTTATATTTGTTGGTAAATATTTTTCCTATTCTTGTTTTTTTCCTTCAGTATTGGGAATCAAGCCAAGGTCTTGCAGATACTAGGCAAGCACTATACCTCTGAGCTACATCCCTAGTCCTCTTTTTTTCCCATTCTACTGTTTTTTGTTTTTGGTTTTTTTAGTTGTAGATGGACACAATACCTTTATTTATTTTTATTTCTATGTGGTATTGAGGTTCAAACCCATGCCTCACATGTGCTATGCAAAATGCTCTACAGCCTCACTGTTCTACTGGATTTTTTTTTTTTTTAGTTGTAGATGGACTATCTTTATTTAATTTAATTTATTTATTTATATATTTTTTAATGTGGTACCTGGGATCCAACCCAGTGCCTCACACATGCTAGGCAAGCGCTCTACCACTGAGCCACAGCCTCGTCCCTGGATTTTTAAATTAAATTTTTTATATGGCATAAAAGCTAATCATTGCACAGATTTGTGAGTCTTTTATAGTCTGTTTTAGCTATATTTTTTCCGAAAAATTTTTAAATTTTGAAGTATGCATATTTTTTATAGTGTTATCTAATTAAGCCAATATCTGCTTATTAGATAATATTTTTGGATTTTGATGCTTACTTATCATAGATTAAAAACAGTCTATATAATACCTTTAAGTTCTTGTGAATCATTGGGCCTCTTTCTCCTCTCATCTCTTTTAATGATTTCCCTTTAGGCAAAAGGTTTTAAAGAGTACTGAGGAGCAAGAGTTGGAGAAGAGAATGAAAATGCAGCAGGAAGTAATGGAGATGCGGAAAAAGAATGAAGAATACAAGAAACTTGCTCTTGCAGGAGCAGGTCAGCTTGGCTCTGGTTGAGACTAATTTTTGAGGGGTGCTTTTTATAATCTTGGTAGGGTTTTCTGAGGTCTCTAAAGCAAAAAAAAAGGCTTTCTTGGTAGTCATCACTAAAGGTTGGGTGTATTAAAAGACTGGACATGAATTCCATTTATATCTCAATGATTATTCCATAAAACATTTTATCTGCATTAGCCCTTCCTTAGGTGTGCTATTCCTCCTCTTTGTATTAGAAAAAGAAGGAACTATGATTGAGACAAAACGCAATATAATTATACAGGCCAGTTTGTTGTTGTTTCTTCCTTTTATCGTAAAGGCAAAAAGAGCTGAGTCAACTTCACTTGTAGTTGTGGAGGAAAAGTATAACTGAGGGAAAAGATTACAGTTTTGCTTTACTTTGACATAGATTTATTAAGTCAAAACTAAAGAGTCTGCTTACTGGGTTGAAAAAGCAACCATGGAGTTTATAAGGTTTACTTCTTAGGGATGCTAAGTTTGTGTTTCAAGTCATTGTATAGGAAGTGATAGTGTAGCTTAGTAGCAGAGTACTTGACTAGCATATGTGGGGTTCTAGGTTCAGTCTCTAGCACCCCCCACATGAAAAAGATCAGTCCATAGCTTTTCCTATCAAAAGTATTCTAGTAATTTTTTCTCCAGAGTAATGATTATACCTAGGAAATGGGATTCTTCCCTTTGCTTGTATCTGACCAAAGGGCTTCAAACCCAGTAGGACTTAATAAACATGACATGTGTTAGTGTCCCTGAGGACTGTTTTCAGTTCCAGGTTACATGTAGATAGTAAAAAGATCCATGGTAATAGGAATACCAAAAGGATTAATGTAAAAGAGGATTTAATGATGTTCTGTATTCTTTTTGTGTTAGGGGAGGTGGGTAATGGGGATCGAGCCCAGCAGTGCTTTACTACTGAACTATATCTCCAGTCCCTTTTTATTTTTTTTTTTTGAGAGTTTCTTGCTGAGTTGCCAAGGCTGTCCTCAGCTTTGTGATTCTCTTGCCTCAGTCTCCTGAATTGCTGGGATTATAAGCAGGAGCTACTGCACTCAACTGATGTTCTCTATTCTTTTTTTTTAGAGAGAGAGAGAGAGAATTTTAATATTTATTTATTTTTTAGTTTTTCTTTTTTTTTTTTTGGCGGACACAACATCTTTGTATATGGTGCTGACGATCGAACCCGGGCCACATGCGTGCCAGGCGAGCACGCTACTGCTTGAGCCACATCCCCAGCCTGATGTTCTCTATTCTTTTTTTTTTTTTTTTTTTTTAAGAGAGAGAGAGAATTTTAACATTTATTTATTTTTTCTTAATTCTCGGCGGACACAACATCATTGTTGGTATGCGGTGCTGCTGGGGATCGAACCCGGGCCGCACGCATGCTAGGCGAGCGCGCTACCGCTTGAGCCACATCCCCAGCCCCCTCTATTCTTAATGTTATCTCTGCTTCTCACTTAGGGCAACCTGTGAAGAAATCAGTGAGCCAAGTAACTAAATCAGTTGACTTCCACTTCCGCACAGATGAGCGAATCAAACAGCACCCTAAGAACCAGGAGGAGTATAAGGAAGTAAACTTTGTATCTGAACTTCGAAAGCATCCATCATCTCCTGTATGTTGATAAATTAATTCAGTTAAGACTTCAAGTGTAGCATTTGTGGTCACTTTTTACAGTAGTACAATTTAGAGAAGTATATATTTTGAATTTAAGTAAATCTTTTGTAAACTGTGTGGCTTGGATAAATCATTCCTTCCTGGGAACTATCTTACTAAGTTGCTCTGAAAATGTAATTGATTAGATGCATAAAGCACATTCAGTTTGAGAAACTGAAGGTATAGGCATTTTTACTGTCATAAAATTCTTGACAGACTCTTACGTTTGCAAAATTTTATACAGAATATAAGAGAGGTTATGGGGAAAATGAGGTTGGGGCAGGTCACTCAAATTCTATTTAATAAAATTATTATTTATTAAAATTATTTATTAAATATTAATAATAATTCAAAAAATTCTAGAACTAATAATCTACTCTCATTTGTAGTTGGCATCATCAGTTTTTTTAATTATTTCTTTTTTTTAAAGATGGACACAATATCTTTATTTATTTATTTTAAATATTTTTATTAGTTATTGATGGGCCTTTATTTATTTATTTGTATGTGGTGCTGAGAATCAAACCCAGGGCCTCACACATGCAAGCGCTCTACCACTGAACCACAGACCCAGCCATATTTATTTATTTTTTTATGTGGTGCTGAGGATTGTACCCAGTACCTCACAAGTGCGAGGCAAGCGCTCTACTGTTGAGCTATAACCTCAGTCCCTGGCATTATCAGTTTTTTTTTTAATATTTTTTAGTTGTAAATGGATATTTAAAAATTTTATTTATATGTAGTGCTGAGGATTGAACCCACGGCCTCACACATGCCAGGCAAGTGCTCTACCACTGAGCCACAACTCCAGAGCATCATCAGTTTTTAAAGTCGGTCAGTTTTTTTTTTTTTTTTTTTTGTAGTTGTAGATGGACAGAATACCTTTATTTGTTTATTTTTATGTGGTGCTGAGGATCAAATTCAGTGCCTCACACATGGTAGGCACGCGCTACAGCCCCAGACTAGTCTTGCAGTCTTAAACCCTGAATTTGTGTTCCTTTTAAGATATATCCTTAAACTTTTCTTCCTGTCAGAGACTAGTTTTATTAAAATTAGTGATTTAAGGAGTAGGCTTTTTCATCAGTTATCTGCCTGACCTGATGCAGACCCAGAGCCTGGTCAATTGACTTTAAAGGGTTTGGGTAGGATGCCTTTGCAGCATTTTTTTCCCCCATTGAATTCTAAGAAAGTTTGGTCTTGATTAGTTCAAAACACTCACATGCTTGGGAAAACTAAGTACTATTGAAAAAAAAAATTTGTTAAATGCTAGATTTTTTTTTTTTTTTAATAAAGGGAGATTAGTGCAGTGGTGCATGGGTGTAATGCCAGCTACTTGGGAGACAGAGGCAGAAGGAATGCAGTTTTAAGGCCAGCTTCCATAACTTAGTAAGACCCTGTCCCAAATTTAAAAAGCCAAAAAACAAAAAGGTTGCTGGGAATGTAGCTCAAATGTATTACACAGTTTATTTATTCATTCATTCTTGGAGTTCTGGGGATCGAACCCAGGGGCACTCTATACTGAGCTACATTCCTAGCCCTTTTGTATTGAGACAGGTTCTTGCTAAGTTGCTGAGGTTCACCTCAAACCTGGAAACTTCTTACCTCAGCCTCCTGAGTTTGCTAAGATTTCAGGTGTTCACCTCTATGCCAGGCTTATATTTTTATTATTTGTACAGAATATATGCCTTATGGTAGATCTGTGCTCTTTTATTATTATAATATTTATTATAACATTTTGTTTGTGGAACAACTTTTCTTTTCATAGGCTCATGTACTTAAGGGATGTACAATTACAAAGCCTTTTAACCTCTCCCAAGGAAAGAAGAGAACATTTGATGAAGCAGCTTCTACATATGTGCCCCTTGCACAGCAAGTTGAAGCCTTCCATAAACGAACTCCTAACAGATATCATTTGAGGAGCAAGAAGGAAGATTTTAGTAAGTTTTCTATTAATAAAATTGGCTGGAGCCTTCTCCTAGAATTCTTCACATAGGTGGAGTGGTTGTTCTTTAAAAGGAGGATGAAGAGTGAATAGTGTGAGTTCAAATGCTGGTGGGTTTCTGGGTTTGGTGGTGAACTGATGAATGGGTTCTAATCTAATAGGTTCTATCTTTATGAAAACAATTTCTAAACTAAGCCTGAAGAGTGGAAGTATTATAAAATAGTTGTCAACGAGAGACTAGGGCTAGTATTCTAGATAAAACAGAATGTGATCATTTTGTTTTTGAGCTCTCTAAAATTTTTATATCCTTGCATAGGCATTGTTTAGCACTGTATTAGGTAACCACAAGAGTTCCTTTATAAAATATAGCATTTCTTCTTTGGTACCAGGGATTCAAAGGGTACTTATCCTCAGAGCCACATCCCCAGTCTTTTTATTTATTTATTTTTTTGAGACAGGGTCTCATTAAGTTGCTGAGGCTGGCTTTGAACTTGTGATCCTCTTGCCTCAACCTCCTGAGCTGCTTGGATATTACAGGCATGTGTCTCTACACCTGGCTATGTATATACAGTGTTTCTTTTCTTTTCTTTTTTTTTTTTTTTTTAGAGAGAGAGAGAATTTTTTTAATATTTATTTATTTTTTTGGTTTTTGGCAGACACAACATCTCTGTTTGTATGTGGTGCTGAGGATCGAACCTGGGCTACACGCATGCCAGGCAAGCAAGCGCGCTACCGCTTGAGCCACATCCCCAGCCCCGTGTTTCTTTTCTTTCTTTTTCTTTTTTTTTTAAGGAGGTACTTGAGATTGAACCCAGGAGCACTTTACCCCTGAGCTACATTCCTGTCCCTTTTTATTTTTTATTTTGAGACAAGATCTTGCTAAGTTGCTTAGGGCCTTGCTAAATTGCTAAGGCTGGCTTTGAACTTGCAGTCTTCCTGCCTCACCCTCCCAAATTGCTGGGATTACAGGCATGCTTCACTGTGCCTTACCATACAGCATTTCTTAATGTTTTCATTTTGTCAGACTTTATGAGAATAATGAAAAAAAATTTGGGGGGTTGTTACTGAGGATGTATCCTTACTCATGCTGGGCAAGTGCTCTACCGCAAAGTTATAAACCCAGCCTTTTTTTGTTGTTTGTTTTGAGACAGGGTCTCATTAAGTTGCCATGGCTAGCCTTGAAATTGAGATCCTCACTTGTCATGGTGGCACACCCCTATAATCCCAGTGGGGAGAGGCTGAACCAGGAGGATAGGGACTTCAAAGCCAGCTTCAGAAACGGCGAGGTGCTAAGCAACTCGGTGAGACCCTGTCTGTAAATAAAATACAGAGTAGGATTGGGGATGTGGCTCAGTTGTTAAGTGCTCCTCAGTTCAATCCCCATTACCTCCCTTCCCATAAAAAAAATAAATTGGGATCCTCTTGCCTCAGTTTCCTGAGTAGGGTTATAGGCATATGCCACTGCGCCCAGCAAAATATCATTTTTTTTTATCCCTATGGAAATTTAAATATAAAACTTGGCTTCTCAAATAATATATGACGGTAAGATTTAATCTGATATGTCCTGTTCTTAGAATCCTAGTTGTGGCAAATGGAAATAAAAATCTATTTTATACACATTTTACTTTATACAGATGTAATTAAATTATGCTTGTACTAAAAAAATTAAAAAATATATCTGTATTAAATTTCTTTTTTTTTTTTTTAACTTGTAGATGGGCACAATACCTTTATTTTATTTAACCCAGTGCTTCCTGCATGCTAGGCAAGTGCTCTACCACTGAGCCACAACCCTGGCCCCCTTGTATATATATTTGAAGCATGACTTATTTCCAAAATAAATAGATTTGGTTTTGATTTCCCCCTGTTTTGTGATAAGAACTAAATTAGAGGACTCATTCTAAATAATTATGAGAATTGCCAGCATTGTCCCTGGCCAGGTAAATCAGTATTTTCTATGAGTGGTGGTGATTATCTTAGTAGTTATGCTTTGACATAGTTGTTTGTTTGTTTGTTTTTACTTCTTTTTTTACTGATGCTTTGATATATAGTTTGGGAAATTTATAAAACTGAGATTCATTTCTTGAGCTTTGTAAAGGTCTTATTTTTAAAGCTAGATTAAAGAAATCTTAATTGTCAATGACAGAAATAGAAAATGCAGCCTGGTAGATTGCCAACAAACCCATCAGACTTGAATGGATATTAGATTTAGAAGATGACAGGAATTTAATTTACCAAAAGGCTACCCCTCAATAAGAAGGGAGTAATTTGTTAAATAGTCTGACAGAGCAGAGCTGAGTGGGGAGGGCTAGCCACTCTGATTTTATTCATCTTTGGGCTCCCTAGTTGAGTCAGCACTTATAGGTACAGTAGATCTTAGGAAACGAGTGAATATCTAATCTTGCTTTATAGATGTGTTACCTTCCAAATCATCTGTGACCAAGATGTCCAGAGACCCACAAACTCCCTTACTACAAACCAAATACCGGGCAAGGCCTGTTACCTACAAAAGTGCAGCGGAACAGGAAGCTGAGGAGCTTGAGAAACTGCAGCAGTAAGTCTCACTGGCAGTATCTGAGGAAAGCTTCCAAGGATTGCCTGCTTTCCTCTCAGTTCTTAAAAAATTAAAAAAAAACAAAAACTTTTTTAATACTAGGGATTGAACCCAGGGGTACTTTGCAAACACTTAGCTACATCCCTATTCATTTTTATTTTTGAGAAAGCATCTCATTAAATTGCTGAGGATCTCACTAAATTGTGATCCTCCTGCTTTGCCCTCCTGAGTTGCTGGGATTGCAGGCTTGTGCCACTGTACCTGGCTTTCTCTTTGTTCTATAAGAGTGATAGTTGCTGTTTTCTTTTCATGAAACTCTTGTAGGCTCTGTAGGCTGGAACTTAATAAGGTTAGTATTGGAACTTCTATATATTTGTTTTATTCCTATTTGTGCCTCTTTTGAGGGAGGAGAAGCTCCTCTGTGAAGAGAAGTCCAATCTTAAAAGTGGAAATGTTGAGACTGTCTCATTGTTCTATACTTGAGAAGTAAAGGTAATGACTTTAGAGAGAGAATGGAAATTTTATCATGTATGATTGGTCATCTTAGTGATGATTATTTTTTGTTTTTGCTTCACTTTGTTTGTGTAGTTTATTTATTTATTTGTGGTTGTCATTAAACTCTCACAGATATAAATTCAAAGCACGTGAACTAGATCCCAGAATTCTTGAAGGTGGGCCTATCTTGCCCAAGAAACCACCTGTGAAACCACCCACTCAGCCTGTTGGCTTTGATTTGGAAATTGAGAAAAGAATCCAGGAGCGAGAGCCAAAGAAAAAATCAGAGGATGAATGCTTTGAATTTCATTCCAGACCTTGTCCTACCAAGATCTTGGAAGATGTTGTGGTAAGAACAGTTGAGGCTTTGTGTGCTGGCTGACGTGTTCTGCCTGTAGCTGAATATCTAACCATTCTTAGTACTAGTGGGTACTAAGAGCAGGACATTGTATTAGGAGCCGGGAATTTAAAGAGATGAAGCAGAAATAGAATTTGCTCTTAGTACTTAAAGTCCAGTAAAGGAAGCGATATGCACTTAAATGATATAAAATGCAGAAGTGTTCAGAGAGATGACAGTTTAAAGTACTATAAGAATTCAGAGGTGGGCTGGGGATGTGGCTCAAGCGGTAGCGCGCTCGCCTGGCGTGTGTGCGGCCCGGGTTCGATCCTCAGCACCACATACAAAGATGTTGTGTCCCCTGAAAACTTAAAAATAAATAAATAATTAAAAAAAAAAAAAAGAATTCAGAGGAGAGAATTTTTTCATTCAGAAGGCTCAGGGAATGCTATGTTTGCTGTGATAGTTAATGCTTGTGCTGTATGCCAGGCACTGCTCTCTGTCCTTCTCATATGTAGTATATATAGTCATCCCTCAGTATCCATGGGGGATTGGTTACAGGACCCCCACAGATTCTCAGGTCTGCAGATGCTAAAGTCTCCGATATAGAATAGTGTAGTATTTTCATATAAACCACATGTATCCTACATTTATTTTTTTGAAACTGGGTCTTACTATGTTGCTTAAGCCAGCCTTGAATTCCTGACTCAAGTGATCTTGCTTCAGCCTCCTGAGTGGGTGGAACTAGGGGCACATGCCATCACTTCTAGCTTACTGTTCTCTCTTACTTGCTTTAGAGTCACCATGGTTTTCAGTGAAACTACAAGTATTATGCCTTTCATTGGGTACCTAGTTTTGTTTATTCTATTTTCTTAGCACTAAGTCAAAAACAACCAGAGATTATGTTTTCCAGGGCTTACAAGAATTATGTTTATGCTTACAAATGGTTCTATCCCCCATATCCTCTTTTAGTTGAAAGCTTTTTAAATGTGAGACTTCTTTCCTATTTACAGTGCCTTCCCCGCTTTTTTGTTATGAACTCTTACATATAGTGATTAGTCACTAAGAGTTGTGCCTTCTTTGTCATTAACTTCTTAGAAAACAATGTCCTGAATATGACAGGACAAAGGTAGGTTGACTGCACACCTCAGGACCTTAAGCCTGAAGGGCTCAACATGTTTGTTTTATACACTAGAAAACTGAGACCCAGAAAAGAGAAACTGTATCCTCAAATCTTTCATGACAGTCATCTGGTACCTTTTTTTAATAGCATCTTTTTTGCTGGGCATGGTGGTGTATACCTGTAATCCCAGCAACTCTAAGAAAGGAAAATTTAAATTTTAAGGTCAGCCTCAGAAATTTAATAGACCTTGTTTGTAAACAAACAAACAAATAAATAGGGGCTGGGGATGAAGCTGCAGAGGTAAATGCCCCTGGGTTTAATCCCCAGTGGCGGGGGGGGGGGGGGAAGGAAGCATCTTTTTCTCCTCCAAACTCCTGGCCTTTCCTCTCCTGTGTGCTTTGTTCTTTAATTCTCATGCCATGTTCTCAGTTTTTACTTTACCCTGGTTCCTTACATATCAACACTGGCTTTATGTAGTTTAAACATCAATTCACTTCATAGCTTCAATGTTTGTATATATGTATGTGTTTGTATATGTTTATTTATTTATTTGTGTACTGGAGGTTGAACCTCGGGGTACTTTACCACTGAGCTACATCCCCCACCTTTATTTTTTTATTTTGAGACAGTCTTGCTGAGTTGCTTGCCATCCTCCTGCATCAACCTCCCAAGTTGCTGGGATTACAGGCATGTGCCACTGCCCCCAACATTTTAAAGTAAATTTAAAGGAAACTTTTAAGCAAATACATAAGTGGAAAACCTACCCCTTTCCCCTTGAATAACATAATAATAGTTAACACTTAATATAAAGCTTACTATATAACAGGATTTTATTCTAAGCTCTTTACTTTGTTTTTACATTTGAAAAAAATATATGTAATTTTTTCCTCAGGAAAAACAGGAAATTCGGGAAATACTACATTTTGCACCTCACATTGATTTGTAGTTGGTCCTAACCCTTTTTGGAATAGTTGCTGAAAATATTGGCTGTTTATCCAGAACCAGGGTGTTCGCCCTGCTGATAGAATGTATGTGGACAACACTAAAAGATTGCATGTTTTTCCCTGAGAGAAGCATAAGACAAACAGAAGTTCTGGGGGAGCCATCTTTCCAAGTAGCCCCTCCCATTTCCATTTTGGAGGATTTGCCTGAACTATGCAGCCAGTTAGCACTTAGACATGTGCCACTTCTCCCTGTAAATCAAAGGCCCCACTGCTCCCCTACCCCCGACTTCCCAAATGATTGGGGTTCCCTAAGCCCTTGCTGTCCTGGACCCAAAATACCAACTAGGATTTGGCCTAAATTTCAGCAGTCCCACCTAGTGAATTGGAAAGTGGGGCTTCTAAACATCAATTTATATCTGTGCCTTATTTCTACAACCGAATTTGGAGAGACAGGCATTTTGGTCACCTTAATTATATTTTAATATTAATTAAAAACTATATAAAGTGCTTTTAGGTTCTTAAAGATAGACATGATATAAATAAATGGTTTATGATCAAGAACAATAAATACATACGTAAAAATAGCTCTAGCAAGTTGACCTTCTAAGCTCTTTACTTTTATATAATAACTTATTTTCTCACAATCACCCAATGAGATGAACACTGTAGGTACTTGCGTTAGTCCATTTTGCAGTGAGGAAGCAGAGATAAAATAACTAGCCAGTGGCAGAACTAGGATAGATAGTATGGCCCCAGAGTCCTCTTGTCTTAAAATGGAAGATATCTTTTATTTGTTTTTCAGACCCCCCTCCCCCACCATGCTATCGATCAAATCCAGAGTCTCATACATACTAGGCAAGTGCTGTACCACTGAGCTACACCCCCAGCCTGATGATATCTTTTAAAACAGAAAATTCTTAGGACATATGTGATTATTTAAGAAAAATGTTTGCATCCCACCTACAGTCTGTATCACCAGTTGTACCTGAAATCCATTTTTGAAAATTCTGATGAGGAAATTATTGTAAGTTTGTTGTGCTCTGGAGAAGCTAAGACAGAGTAGTAAGCGGGGAAGCGTGACTAAAGCTCATTAAATGTTGATTGCAGTTGCAGTCTGAGAGTAGCACTGTTCCAGGTTATGTCTTTTGAGAATTCTGAACAAAAAGATCTGTGAAGCAGTAGGTAAGTCAATAAGGTGGCACTGAATTAATGTGTGCTGAAGGAAAATGTTCACCAAATTCATCTGGTTCTCAGAATCCCTCTGGGGCTTTTATTACAGATTCCTGGGCCCCAGCCCTGGAGTTTTGATTTGTTGTATGCAGTGTGGAGGCAGCGCAGGTGACAAGCTGTGTGCCTGACTCGCAGTAAGCAGTCAGGTGTTAATAGTAATAGTTGTCATTTTATTGAGTGCTCATATTGTCCCGAGTGCTTAATGTAGATTATCTTATTTATTTCTTATAATAGCTTTAAGAAGTGGACTTTTTATCTCTATTTTTAAAGTGATAAAACAGTAAGAGGGGTCTAGTAAGCAGAACCAGGATTTGAGCCTATCACTTCCTTAAATGCTATATTATTCTATCCCATAATACTTACTGTTATCATTGTTTACTTTGGCACATACAGGTTTCAGGTTTGACACTTGCTGCTTGTTGTTCTCCCTTCTAAAATTTAAGTAATTTCATTTCAAGTCTTTGTTTCTAGAGAATCAAAGCATAGAAGGAGATGTATTTTTCTCCTATCCTCTTTATTTTTTCAGAAAGGGAGGCTTTCAAAGGGCAATGCACCCAGAGAAACATTTTAAAAAAGCTGGTGGTAGAATTGAGATTAACTCTCTTAACTTCTGGTCTTGGACTTAGAACAGAACTGAAGAAATCTGCCTCTCAGAGCCTGATTCAGCATGTCTGCCTGCTGCTGTCATGCCCCATCCATGTGCCCCTAGTCCTATTTCCATGTGTCCTTAACACTGCTTCTTATGCTTTCCACTTGTGGTTGAAGGTGGCAAGAGGACAACAGGACTGATGAGAGATGGGCTTGAGCAGCAGTGGGCCTGAGGCAGAGATGAAGAAAGGGCTCTTGGGGCAGAGGCAGAGTGATGAAAGCCTTGCGCATGAGGGTGTGAAATGGGAACTTGGTGCCTGTATCTAATGGGGGGCTGGGGCTCCTGAGGTACATGTGGTATCAGTGAGGCCAGTGAATAATTTTAGCAGAGATATTTTAGGGATGACTTATGGAGAGACTAGCAGGGTTTTTTTTTTTTCTTTCTTTGTGTACTCCTTGGGATAACGTTGCTTTGTAGTAATTTCCTAACTGCTCTGGGATAGGCTTGAGACTTATTCCAGGGCAATTGGGGGCATTTCCTGCATTTCAAGTGTTCATCCCCAACTCCTTCCTTGCTGTTTTTCCTAAATGTGTCATCTGTCCACCCACATTGCCCATTTCTAACCGCACATCACCTCTTAAGAGATACCTTCCTCAAACTTCCCATTGAGAGAGTATGTTCCCCTAGTAGCCTTTAGCCCCATATTCTGCTGGGTTTCTTTAGAACATTTGTAAAAATTAGAAAATATTCACTTTATGACTTTTTTTTTTTTTTTTTGGTATTGGGGATTTAACCAAGGGGCGCATAACAACTGAGCCACGTTCCAGTCGTTTTTTTGTTTTTTACTTTTTTATTTTGAGACAGGGTCTCACTAAATTGCTTAGGCCTTGCTAAATTACTGAGGCTGGCTTTGAACTTGGGATCGCCCTACCTCAGCCACCCAAGTTGCTGGGATTACAGATGTCTGTCACCCAGCCTGGCTAATTTATTACTTATTGATTGTGTTTTTTCCATTAAAGTTGAAACCCTTGAGAACAAGGACCATCAGTAACTCCTACAAATACAGGATAACCAGATGTGTACAGTACAAGCTGACATGGACCGGCCTATGTATCTATAGATACTGGGAATTCAAAGACATGACCTTCTTGTTCTTAAAGCTTGCACAAACTGGTAGAGTGGACTAACATGTAAACAAATACGTAGAGTAATAGTAATCAACATATGTTCAGTTACTACCAGGTCTTCTTGTAAGTGCAAAGGAATGAAAATGGCAATATCCTAGTTCTCAAGAAGCTTATGATTTAAACTTAAAATAACAAGAAATCTTCATTTTTTTCTGGAAGTCTAATTTTCTTTTATTTCAAATCAAGTCTCTAGTTGGTTTTTATTGTAGTAGAGAAGGGGTGTGGGTGGATAGTTGCTACAAAGATGATTTTCTTAGCCATGTCCTCCCCCCAACTAGTGAGGATTGATCTCACTCATAATGTCTCTGTCATGGCCTACGTATTAGAGATTTCCATTGCTCCTCTTTTAAAATGTAGATCTCTGCTGGTTGGATTGGAGGGAGGAAACAGGAAAGGGGGGATTATTTTAGAACTAAAGGAGTCCTTGGATATTTATTTTAGTTAAATTATTATTTTTTTTTTTAAGAGAGAGTGAGAGAGGAGAGAGAGAGAGAGAATTTTTAATATTGATTTTTTAGTTCTCGGCGGACACAACATCTTTGTATGTGGTGCTGAGGATCGAACCCGGGCCGCACGCATGCCAGGCGAGCGTGCTACCACTTGAGCCACATCCCCAGCCCCTTTAGTTAAATTATTTTATGAACCCCCTTGCCCTGCTCCTCTCCAGGCCTAGAAGGCTGTCTGATGTGCCTGGTTTTATAGGCTGGAAGCAGAACTGGGCCTGGCTCATTGTTCTTTCTACTTCCACTTGCCCTTGGTGCATTCAGTCAAGATGTGCTCATGTCCACCTGTGCTGGCTATTGTAGCAGCAGGTTTTGTTGTGTGTAAATTATTTCTTGGATTCTTGCCACTCATTACAAGACTGATGAACTGGATTTCACTATGCTAGTGACAGCACTCTTTAGAAAACAAGAAATTTCATAGCAGAGTGAGCATTCCTTCACAGAGTGAGCATTCCTTCACAGTGGTCACCTAGAGGGTTTATAAATCTGTTCTAATCTAAAGGTGTTTAGAACTATAAGAAAGAATTTTTTTTTAAATAAAAAAAAAAAACTCTGAGTAGCCCAAGATAATAGAGGCAGAAATAATTTTGATAAATGAAAGATAACAGATTGAGCAACTGTCTGGCATGGTCCAAAAAGTGGCTTTCAAAACCACTCCAAGAAAGACATTCCAAACATGTTTTGAGCAGGTGCAGCATTGTTGGGATTAAGGAGAAGTCTCCCAAGGTATCTTCATAGAGTCCAACATTCAAATTCTCATGCATTCATTCTTAGAACATTCATTTAACAAATATTTACTGAATGCCTTATCCTTGCCAAGGTCTGTGTTAGATGCTAGGGGTTGATGGAATAAAATAGTCCCCACCCTTGAAAGCACTTATAATCTAGCTGAGGCGGATGAACATCTAAACAAATAAGTGCAGTGAAGTTTTGTAGGTATAGTCATCTCTCCTTGTTCCTCTGCAGATTCAACCAAATATGATTGGAAAATATTGGGGGGGAAATTACATTTGTACTAAACATGTACAGACTTTGTTTTCTTGTCATTATTCCCTAAGCAATTCAGACTAACAACTTTCCGTAGCATTTACATTATATTAGGTATTATAAGTAACTAGAGAAAAACTGTACAGGAAAGTAT
This sequence comes from Ictidomys tridecemlineatus, assembly GCF_052094955.1. Classification (NCBI taxonomy): domain Eukaryota; kingdom Metazoa; phylum Chordata; class Mammalia; order Rodentia; family Sciuridae; genus Ictidomys; species Ictidomys tridecemlineatus. Next base: position 175,712,623 of record NC_135481.1, read on the forward strand.
AAGTTTTATGCAAATATACACCATTTTTTTTTTTTAAAGAGAGAGTGAGAGAGGGAGAGAGAGAAAGAGAGAGAGAGAATTGTAATATTTATTTTTTAGTTATTGGCGGACACAACATCTTTGTTGGTATGTGGTGCTGAGAATCGAACCCGGGCCGCACGCATGCCAGGCGAGCGCGCTACCGCTTGAGCCACATTCCCAGCCCTAATATACACCATTTTTATACAGGATTTGAGCATCTGTGGATTTGGGGGGCGGTGTTTACTTCTACAGGTTCTAGGAGCAGAGATCTGTTGTCATGATACATAAACTTCTCTTTAAGAAAGTGATTTAATCTTTCATAGTGGAGGTTGTTGCAGGATGTTTAACTGAGTTATGTGTTCCTTCCAGGGTGTTCCTGAAAAGAAGATACTTCCAATCACTGTCCCCAAGTCACCAGCTTTTGCATTGAAAAACAGAATTCGAATACCCACCAAAGAGGAAGAGGTAATTCCCTGGAAGTAGGGGGATTCTTTTTCCTTCTGCATAGTCAATCTAAGCCTTACCATTTTTTTAAATAGATCTTTATTTTATTTATTTATGAGGTACTAAGGATCGAACCCAGTGCCTCACACATGCAAGGCAAGCGCTCTACCGCTGAGCCACAACCCCAGCCCCTAAGCCTTACCATTTCTTTTTTTTTTTTTTAGAGAGAGAGAGAGAGAGAGAGAGAGAGAGAGAGAGAGAATTTTTAATATTTATTTTTTAGTTCTCGGAGGACACAGCGTCTTTGTTGGTATGTGGTGCTGAGGATCGAACCCGGGCCGCACCCATGCCAGGCGAGCGCGCTACCGCTTGAGCCACAACCCCAGCCCGCCTTACCATTTCTTAAACCTAAAAGAGATATAACACAACTACTTTTGTCCGAAGTTGTCTTTAAATATGGTATTAACATTTGATCATCTTTTTGGCTCATCCAAGAGTAAAGTAGTTGGTAAGGTCTGAATCTTCTGACTGTCACTGATAATAGGTTACAGTTTATGGAAACTGTGGGGAAGAATTAGGTATTGGAGGCTTGTCTTGTTTCTATAGTTTTGAAGTCAGTTAGTCTTTGTAAAGTGGATCAAAAATTGCCAACCTCTGCATTTTATTTGCCTGAGTTATAGTCATTATTCAGTGAGGGACTTTTAAATTCATACTAAATAGTCACATCGGCCTTGCAGTTACATCCACCTCATCCTATCTCTGTTAATCCAAGGTTCACAAAGGTGACTGTTTAGTGATGTTTCATGGAATTGTAATATATAAACTGTCATTGATCATACTAGTATCTTATTACATCTCCCATTTATCTATAAATATCCAGAGTTAGGGTAATTTTATAGCAGATCTCAAGCATAAGCCTTTTTATAGTTCATTTGAAACTAAAATACACAGTTATCTTATGTTACCAGCTTGAACCCAAACAACTTACTGGTCCTATTCTGGGTTTGGCAACTGGTCAAACTGGGTTTAACTCCAGTCACATGTTTTATTGTAGTCTGGAGGCTGGGTCAAAGAAGAGGCTAAGGTATATACCTGGTTAATGTATTTCTTATCTTCATTTTATTTATACTGTCTGACCTCATTTAATTTTTATAACATTCCTGTGAAAAACTTCAGATTTATAAAAAAGAAAGAAAGGAAAGAAAAGAAATAGGAAGCTAAAACATCTAAGATTGAGGGACTTGCCTTCATTAATGGCTTACCCCTACAGTATCTTCTGACTGCATGCTGAGGAGGTAGGAGAGAATGAGGAGTCTTGTTTCTAAACTGCAGTTTCTCTTAGGAAGAGGATGAACAGGCAGTAATAAGAGCTCAACCTGTGCCACATTATGGGGTGCCTTTTAAGCCCCAAATCCCAGAGGCAAGAACTGTGGAAATGTGCCCTTTCTCCTTTGATTCTCGGGACAAAGAACGACAGTTGCAGAAGGAGAAGAAAATAAAAGAACTGCAGAAAGGGGAGGTAAGTGTTTCCTTTTCTGCAAGTAGGATACTGCTTTTCTTTGAGCCCTCAAATATAACCTCTTATGTAGTACTTTTAACTGTAAAATCACTACTTTCCTTTGATCCCTCTTACGAATTTTATGAAATAAAACAGGGCAAATGATTTTAAGTAATCCTTCTTTTTAATATTTATATTAAATGCCTTTATTTAACATAATGCCTTTATTTTTATGTGGTGCTGAGGATCGAACCCAGGTCCTGCCCATGCTAGGTGAGTGCTCTACCACTGAGCCACAATCCCAGCCCCTTAAGTAATTCTTTTGGCAGAAGGAGGTTAAATGACTTCCTCCTAGTTATTGGGAGCATATTGCCAGTTATTGGCAAAATTGGGAGGAAAACCTAGATTTCCTTTTGGGTTCATTACTCTTCTCTAAAAGACCATGTGCTGTTTTGAAAACTGGCTGGCCATCCAAACTTTTCAGGTTCTTCCACATATTTTGGAGGAGCTCTTACCTTCTAACTGAAGAAGTCTTCATCTTAAATTTCATGTTTCTTTTGCAGGTGCCCAAGTTTAAGGCACTTCCTGTGCCTCATTTTGACACCGTTAGCCTGCCAGAAAAGAAGGTGAAGAATGTGACCCAGATTGAGCCTTTCTGCTTAGAGACTGACAAAAGAGGTGCTGTTAAGGCACAGATATGGAAGCACCAGGTGGGAGCCTGGGGAGAGCAGCCAAAATGTTGGTTGGTTGGTTGGTGGTTGGTTGGCTGTTTGGTTGGTTTGACTGGCAGACCAACTATACTGAAAATCATCTGGGAAAACATACTTGATTATTTCGGTGTACTCTGTCTAAATCAAGGTTCAGCACCTTTTCTGTAAAGGACCAGATAATATTTTAGGTTTTATGGGTTAGAAGAGCCTCTACCACATGCTGTGTGCCTGTGTTTTCAATCCTTTGAAAAATGTAAAAAACATTCTTAGCTCAAGGGCTGAATCAAAACCATTTGCAAACTGGATTTGGCTTTTAGGCTGAAGTTTTCTGACCCCTGATTTAAGTGATCATCTTGGGAATGTGAGAACTCAGGCTTCTTTTGAGTTTGAGTCTGAGAGCTCCATCTGTTAGACTCATTCATTAAGTATTCACTCTGTTCTATTGACTGCTTTGGTAAGAAACAGAATGCAAGAAAAAGTTCTCAATATGATATGCTATTTTCTCAGCATGGTGTGTGATAAACTTGCTCTTTATAGATAACAAAATAATTAAAAGCAATTGATTGGTTATTGGCTTGTTTAATTGGGATGTATTTCTACCCAGTTGAAAACATTTTTAAAAATTTTTGTGTTCGTGAGTATTTTTATGCCATCACTTATCCTGGACTCTGCCCCAAAGGAGCTCTAGGCTAGTCATTATTTGTAGGAATCACTCCTCTTGAAGCCCAAGAGATCTGATTTCTCTGTGACCAAGTGCAGGCCACCTTTTGGCGTTGTTTTGTAGAAAACCTAAGGACTGCTGCTTTGGCAATAGTAGTAACTCTCCCTTTCTTAAGGACCAAGACATAGGATGTCTTGTGGGGCATTTTCAGTTTCTCAAATACTTAACAAAAGTAAAGTGATAATGATATAATAAACTTTCATGAACCTAACACCTTCTGTAATGATTAAAACATGGAAAATCTTATTTCACCTGTACTTCTACCACTTACTCCTCCATTGTATACGTTACCTACACAACATTACTTTGAACTGAATCTCTATTCATCAAAAATACTTGAGCTTGTATTTAAAATATAAAGACTGGGTTAAGGGTATAAGTTTATTTGTACAGAGTATTTGCCTAACATGTGCAAACCCCTGGATTTGATATTCAGCATCACACAAAAAAATAAAGACTTACTTAAAACAAACACAATAATATAAAAAAAGATTAACAGTGATTCTTATATAGAGACAAATAGTCAATATTCAAATATCCTTAAATTTTTCATAATTGGAACAGTTGACTTGTTCAAATCAAGATCAAAATAAGGTCCACATTACATATTTGTTTGATAAATCTCCCTCCTTTTTTGAGAGAGAGAGAGAGAGAGAGAGAATTTTTTTAGTATTTATTTTTTAGTTTTTCGGTGGACACATCTTTATTTTATTTTTATGTGGTGCTGAGGATCGAACCCAGTGCCCCGCGCATGCTAGGCGAGCACGCTACCGCTTGAGCCACATCCCCAGCCCTTGTTTGATAAGTCTCAATCGGTGAACTTGTCTCTTTGTATTTTATTTGTTGAGTGAACTGGATTGTGTAGATTTTTCCACAATCTGGATTTTGCTCAAATATTTCATTTAAAGTATTTTTCTGTTTCCTATAGATCTAGAGGCTTGATTAATTCTGATTAGGGTTTTCTTTTTTTTTTTTTTTCTTGTGTGTGTGTGTATGTGGTGCTGGGGATTGAATCGGGGCTTTGCACATATATACTAGGCATGTGCTTTACTGCTGAGTCATATCCCCAGGCCAGGAGAATGTTTTATAGTGCTATTACATGGTAATGAATCACATCGGAAGTCATATAATATCTAGTTTTTTAGAGTTTTTGTGATGTTAAAATAGGCCTTAAAAATATCTTAAAGATATTTTTTAGTTCTCTGAGTGGACTCTAGATTCTGGGTGGTGGGAGAAGGTAACTAGAGGTTAGATCACATCATCTTCTATCTGGAATGCCAAAGCAGTTCAGAAACACTAGATCTTGAGTTAACGTGGTGGTCATGGAAGTTGCCTGTCTGACAGTCTTTCTTCCTAATAGCTGGAGGAAGAACTGAAACAACAGAAAGAAGCAGCGTGCTTCAAGGCTCGTCCAAATACCATCACCTCCCAGGAGCCCTTTGTTCCCAAGAAAGAGAAAAAATCAGTTGCTGGTAGTATTCTATGAACTTTTGGGGGTCTGGAGCAGAATTATAAGATTTCCTGGGGGAAGTGGGACTCAGTTGTATCAGACAATACTTGGTTCACCCAGAGTGTTGGGTTTTAGAGGATGGTGGTTTTTCTTCCCTTAGACCCAGTCTTTTGCCTCTGTTGAATCCAGTATTTGTTGAGTTTCAGAATGTGCTGGGGACAGATTGGTATAACATGAGCCTTGGTGGAAACCTCTGGCCTTTTAGTAAGTTACAGGCCCTCCCTACCAAAGAGTAGCAAGTAAATGAGAAAGGGAGGCCAGGGTGTCCTTCTGGAGTTCTAGGTGAAGCCAAGCCTTAGGTACAGAATGTTTGATTTCTTAAGCACTAGGTGGTGTGTTAGAAAATTGGGATTCTTCTACCACCATCTTAAAATCACTATATAGTTTTGAGCTTACTTCACCCTTGTGGGTCTTATTTTTATTCCATTTACATTAGATGATTTCCAGGGGCTCTTACAACTCTTAAAATTCTAAGACTTTTATGTGGTTTACTCTGCCTTTCTTTTAGCAGGGCTTCCTTAGAGTCTCTGCTACTTGGCTCAATCCTGGGGGGCTGGGTTCATGCAAATACTTCTTATGCACCAATATTCTTTCTGTTTCTGTACTCAGAGGGCCTTTCTGGTTCTCTAGTTCAGGAACCTTTTCAGCTGGCCACTGAGAAGAGAGCCAAGGAACGTCAGGAGCTGGAAAAGAGAATGGCTGAGGTAGAAGCCCAGAAAATCCAGCAGCTGGAGGAGGCCAGGCAACAGGAAGAAGAGCAGAGGAAGGAGGAGCTGGCCAGGCTACGGAAAGAATTGGTAACTGGGTAGCATGAGTACTGACTAACCCAAGGTTGTCTCTGTTTTATTTTACCTTACCTCACCTTGTTCTAAACAGGATCTACAGTGGCCTGCAAGGCTATCTCAAAGACAAGTAAAAAAAAAAGAAATCCTCCAGACTCAGGGTGGGGTAAGGAGGTTGAGGTGTGAATGAGACAAAAGATGTATACATTTTAGTCTAAATATGAGCCACAATTTTGGCCCTTTTTAGGAACCAATCTGTTAATTATGAAACTAATATAAAACCAATTTTTTGAAATATAAAAATATATTAAAAAATATTTATAAAAATATATATATTCAGTATATTTGAATATATTGAATATATTAAAAAATATACTTATTTTAAAAAAGCAAAAACATTTATCCTTCATATAGTAGTTAGACAGAATTTCTTCCAGGGAGCTTCATGAAGAAGACATCATATGATATAGTCATACAGAGTGATGTATTTCCTAGGATTCTTTTTTGTTTACTTTTTAATTTATTTTATTATTCTGTGCTTAACAAGAAACAATACATTTTACAATTAGACCAGAATACTTAGGGAAGGATGTGGAAACTGTGTAGCAACTACTCTTAATATTTGGCTCAGACTTTTTGGAGTTACAGTGTTTGTTGGTCTAGGTAATCCTCATGGTTTAGGTAATCGCACAGCATAATGATTTAGATATTCATTGTCTTCCCCACCAAAAAATGATAATTTACCTTAAGGATCCCATTGTCAGCCAGACCCAGTGGTACATTTCTGTAATCCCAGCTATTCTGGAGGCTGAGGCAGAGGATTGCAAATTCAAGGCCAGCCTTGATTTTTTTAAAAAGCGTTGGTGGTGTAGTTTAGTCGCAGAGTCTTTACTGTGGCATGAGTGAGGCCCTGGGTACAGTCCCCATCCAGTATCCCCAAAACAAACCAAGTGCAAGTCTAAATGTTGAAATAGATACCCATAGGTGACTATGCCCACGGGAAGGCTCTAAGAACAACTTCAAGAGACCATAGCCTCGTGGGACATCCAAATTACTATTTGCTGATTGAATGAGAAAACAAGTTCTCAGTCCCAATGCACTCATAAAATCACCCTCAACTTCTTTGATTTTCTTCAATACTTGGTACCTGCATCTTGTCCCCACTACAGAACTGTTTCTTACAGCAGTTCTCAAAATAGGCTGAAGACACAGTTAGCGCCAGATCTCTCTCTGCTAAAATCTGGCTTGAATCAGGCTTGATTGTAGAATATCCAAAAGAATGGATAAGACCATGTCCTTTACAGTGGCCCTTTCTGATTATTGTTGTTTTCTTTACTTTTTATATTTTGTTTTGGTCCATTTTGGTGAATATGAGTAAATAAACCTAAAATTATAGCAAATTTCTAATTTGTGACTCTTTTTTTCTGTTGCAGTTGAGTATAGCCCCATAACACCATGTAGATCATACTGGAGATATATTTGACATTGTTAGTGAAAGCAAGGGAACCCAAGAAAGACCTGTAGAAGCTCCAAAGCTCATATGCTTTTCCATTTTACTGTGTTGCCCCTTGTGCCTTTAAATTCATGACTGGGATCTATAGGACTGTACAAACATTTTTTCTAAAAGGAAAAATAAAAACAACTGTGAGCATAGTTCTCTGACATTTCTCTCAGTGGTAACTTATTTTCTCTTCTCTGCAGGTGCACAAGGCAAATCCAATACGCAAGTACCAGGCTGTGGAGGTAAAGTCAAGTGACCAGCCTCTGACAGTGCCTGTATCTCCTAAGTTCTCCACTCGATTCCACTGCTGAACTCTGCTGTGAGCTGCAGATGCTGCTTGGAACAGGAGCTGCTCCTTATATCACACCAGGCATGGACCTACCTACCCATGCCTAGAAGAGCACACCTGACAATGGTGGACTCCAGTTTTGTTGAGAATTGTTCTCATTCATTTTTGAGGCTAACATTGAGATGTGGTTCATCTGTGTCTCCATCATACTACTTGTAGTTATTTCCTTTAAACCATCAGTTGACCTTTAATATTGGACTTAACTCTGACTAGGATTTTAGGTGTCTGTGTCAGCACAGTGCAATTTCTATTTCTCTTTATCCCCTTCCTTTTTATAAATATATGTGTGTGTGTGTGTATGTGTGTGTTTTAATCAGAAAATAAAGTAGTTAAATCCTCAGATAGGGTTTAAGTCATGGTTTAAATGAGGAATAATTTATACCAGATTTTTTTTTCATCTCTGCATGAAAATGAATTTATAGTTCAGGAGTCCTGCACCAGTGAGCAGGTAGAACAACACATGGATTTATAGGGAACCACATGGCACCATTTGCAAGCTTCTAGCAGAGCTGCTATAGGCATAGTCTCTCTCATCAGTGCTGATTATAACAGGGAATGGTACCACATACATTTTTAAGACCTAGCCTAGCATATTATGTTTTGTTCTACTCTTCCTGATTTTTGTTATTTAATGTTAAGTCTGTCAGGTCCCTTTAGAGGTCAAATCTTACTGAGGAATGGGTAATTGGAGAGGTGGGTCCAGGAACTTTTAAGAACATAGGTTCTGTGCTTAAAGGAAAATGCTTTGTAACTTTTCTCTCTTAATGTCAGAATATCCTCCACATTTTGCTACCTCCCTCCCAGTAATCACCCAGTCATGTGTGTTATGCCTTTTTCCCTAAATGAGCTGCTTCTCCTCTTGTAAATTCCTCCTTTTAAGACTTAGCTCAAGTAAAATCTTTTAGAAATTTTTTGTTAACCATCTGGCCTTCTCAGATAAGGAGGGTCCTTCTTTCTTAGTGTCTCCAAAATGTTTCTTGTATAAAATCTCTCTAAGAGAGCAATTATATTACATCTGAGTTATTATTGTTCACAAACTATTATAATACAGGTGTCAGTTCTTTGAACTCTCTGTGTGTGCGCTGCTGGGGATAGAACCCAGGGCCTCACACGTTAGGCCCGCCTCTACTGCTGAACCACATCCCCAGCCCCATCTCTCCATTTCCGTGTTTTTTGTGGCTTTCACAGAGTTGGCTTGGGTCTGTGTTAAATGATAATTTTCTTTTAAATTTCATTTATTTTTGAGCATCTACTCTGTCAGTTATCTTCCGCACCATTAGATATAGAAACATTAGTGTTCTGTGTAGACCAGTTCTCAGCACTTTGTGATATTAGCCCTATTTTATATTCATCATTTTATTCTCTCAGTGAACTTTTGTAAACCTATTGTGCAGGCCATTGTAGATTCAGCAGTGGGTGACTGAACAAGATAGTGTTTTTCACAGTGTGATTTGCAGGTTTCTCATCCTCCTGAATATCCACAAACTGGTACAAAATGCAATTCCTGGATTCATTTCCTAGAAGTATGCAGTATACAGTTGCATGACTACTTAGTCCATTTAACAAATATTGGGTGCTATATACCGTGGCATTGAATACAGCAATGAGCAAAAACAAAGACCTTGCCTACATGGAGCTTACATTTTAAATGGGAGGGAAAGAGTAAGGGAATAACGGGGCCCTTCTGTTTGGTGAGAGGTGTTCCCATTCTGCTATGTGAGAATGAACTGGGGTGGCGAGGGGAGCATGGGAGGTTGTAACTGAGAGAGTGAGAGCTGGTGATCGCGATGAAGATGGTAAGAAATGGTTGGATTCTTCTTTTTTTTTTTATTCTAATGAGTTACACATGACAGTAGAAAACTCTTCAGAAATGGTTGGATCTTGGATGCATTTTGAGGTTGTAACTGCCTTCGTGTTGCTAACAGACTGGATGTGGAGAATGAGAAGGGAGTTAAGGAGAGCATGCAGGTATCAGCCCAAAGGCAGCTCCTCCATCCCTTGTGAGAAATCTGGTTCTACCTTAGTCCTTATATTTGGGGGCTGGGGCGGGGGATTCTCAGAGCTTTCTTTTTTCCTGGCATCTCTGTCGTTTCTTCACTTGAGAAACCATCTCTTGATCCCTTTTCTGGGTCCATCCTGACTTTTTTTCTCTACTTGTAACTGCGGTTCTCCTATAACCATTCACTGTCATTCATGTATTTCCATCTGATATTTTATTCATATAAAATCATTTTTTGATTTTGATTGTTTCAGGTGTAACAATAAATCCAGCCCTCAAGTTGAGAGTTTTGGGAAAAGTGTTATTGAGAATGATTAACTTAAGGGATCCTTCCACCCCATTTGCTTCATTCTATATTATCTCCTCTGCACAGTCACATCAGAGTGGTAACTATGTAGAGCCAGAGGGGTGGACAGACTACAGTTGCTCCAATGTTTTAACAGAAAGGAGACCTGGACAGGTACTTGTTACACAGATGGCATGTGCTTTAGTAACTGAGTGATGTGGGAACTAAGGGAGTCTCATTGGAAGCAAGATTGCTTTTCATAAAATGTTTTCTCTTTTTTGGTACCAGGGATTGAACTCAGGGGCACTCGACCACTGAGCCACATCCCCAACCCTATTCTGTATTTTATTTAGAGACAGGGTATCACCGAGTTGATTAGCACCTTGCTTTTGCTGAGGCTTGCAATCCTCCTGCCTCAGCCTCCTGAGCCGCTGAGATCACAGGAGTGCACCACCACAACCAGCTTGGTTTTCTTTTTTTAAAATAAATATTACAAAAGTAGTACTGCCTCTTGGAAACACACCAGTAGACATAAAATAAAACCTGCAAGTCTCCATTCTTCACCTACTCCCATCCTCTGGAAGTAACCCCTTGTTCACAGTTCTGTATTCAAGAATGTTTACATGCACACACATTTATAGAGAATTTCCCCTGCCTTGAGAAAAATAAGATTATAGCTAGGTATGTGTACATCCATAACTCCAGCAACTCTGGAAGCTGAGGCAGAATGATTACAAGTTTGAGTTCAGCCTGGGCAAGTTAGTAAGACCCTGTCTCGAAAAAAATGGCTGGGGATGGAGCTCAGTGATTGAATACTCCTGGAGTTAGTCTCCAAGAGGGTTGGGGTGGGGAGAATTATAGCCTTCTGCATTAAAACGTTTTAAAATTTGGTTCTTAGAAAGGTTCTGTACATTCACGTGATTGAAAATTTAGAAGATATAAAGCAGGGGCTGAGGCTGTAGCTCAGTGGCAGAGCACTTGCCTGGATGTGTGAGGCATTGGATTCTAACCTTACCACCACATAAAAATAAAATAAAGGCATACTGTCCATCTATAGATAAGAAGAAGAAGCCAAAGCCTTTTCTCCCAGTTGTTCAATTGCCGTTCCCAGAGATAGTTGTCATATCCTTGTGTTCTCTTGCAGTTTCTACATATACGTGTTCCTACCTCCCCTGCTTTTATTACTATATGCAAATAGTATTATACTCTATTCTTTACCTTTTTTCAACTTGTGATATATCTGAATGATGTAGTTCAGGTGCTACCTCAAGCTTGTACCTGCCTCCTTACTGAAGTGTGAAGCCTCTTATGTGAACCTAGTGACATGGAGGTAGACCTCTGTATGATGTGCTGGGCTAGTGACTTGCAGCCCTAATGACTCAAGGGTAGGTCAGCAACCCCTCTTGGCTTAGTTGAGCTGTGGGCATTTGCTTATTTTGAGTATCTGGTTGAACCTGGGATCCTGTTAGATCCTGATGTCATTTTCTTTTCAGTTCCCTTGAAGAAAGCCATCTCAAGAGTTTCTTATCTGCTGGGGAACTTCCTCATTGCTGAGAGTGGCGGTTAAAAAAGCTGTTAAGTCATGTAGCCAGGCTCTGATTTCTGCACAGGCAGGCTGAGTTTCAGCATGGTGTGGATCCAGGTAGGAATTGGTCAGCATTCTGAATCTTGAGTTGCCGTCTGCCTTGCAGCCTGCTGGGATGCTCAGTTTAGACAACATATAAAGTTTCCTGGAGATGGGACAAACCCAGGCCTATGGAAAGAGCAGGAAGGTTAAAGTGTGTGGTACTTTTCAGCAGTGACGAAGGCGTAACCAGGGAGCCGACATGTTTGCTCTGATGCCAAGAATTCCAGGACAATTTGTTATCCAGTTAAAGCCAGCGCAGTTGCTACAAAGAAGCCTGCGGCCAGCCTGTCTCCCCTCATTTCCTTTGCCTTCTTGCCTACCTACTCTTTTCTAGCTCTGTGGAGAAGGCTGTCGACATTGGAAATGTCTGCTTGTTTTTATCATTCTCTTGTAAGAGAATAAAGGGCTGGGCTTAGGCCAAACCATGGCTCTTTTGTGCTGAAGGCATCAGCTTCCTGAAAGGCTTCATAAATGCCGACTATTCTCACAGAGAAATGTAGTTGAAGAGTCAGGTTAATCTGCTTAAGGAAATGCTAGAAAGAATGATTTTGCAGACAGCCTGTTCTGAAGACATCAATTGCCCTTCTCCCTTAAAATGTTTTTAATAAATTTTAATAAAATCTGGCCTCTCTGATCTACAGAGGCCTATGTAGTTATGGGGCTGCTGACCTGCGACATTATAGGCAGGTGTGTGAATGTGTCTTGGCCATGTGCTGCTGCCCAACTTGTTTTTGTGATGATTGTTATCTCCGGCCTTCTTTCAGGAGCAAAGAGTGGGAGAAATAGATTTCAGTGGGTCAGAATACTTAATAGTGGTCATTAACTTCTAGAAATGGAGTTCGGGTCCATTGTTTAAACTTCCCTGGTGCCAAGGTGAGATGAGGAGTCTGTTCTTCTGTCACAGGCACGCATGCATTACACAGATGGCCTGGTGTTTGATGTAAAACTTGTGTTTTTATGTATTGTGTGTCTCTTCTGCACACACACACACATGTATTTGTGTACTGCTTTCTTTCACTCAGTACTACATTTTTCCTGTATTATTGCATACTTTGTAAATGCCAATTTTAATGACAGCCTACTGTTCTGTTCTGAGTTTACTTCTCCCCTGTGAAGATGTTTGTTTTGCAAAGGATTGTTCTGGGTCCTATTTATAGGGCAGAGTTGTCTGTATTTGCATCCCCCTGATGTGTCATGTCTGTATCTAAACTTTAAATGGCTGTGTTCTAACCATTACCAGTTCAGCTTTGTAATTAAAATATATGCTCAAAAGGAAATATAAACCCCTCCCTAAAGTATAGTCAATGACATTATTCTGGCATATGCTCTTGCAAAATGGAGAGTTCCTTCTGGCTGATGTGATGTCAGTATTACTGGCACCTGTGCCCAGTGAAAAAATACATTGGCACTTAGCAAAACCTTTCTGGAGAAAATTGTAGTTCTGTTATTTTAAAGTCTTCCAAGTCTACATTTTCAAGTAGGCTCACCCAGTGGATTTGTTATCTCTGAACTTTCACGTCCAATTTTTTTTGGGGGTGCTGGGGACCGAATTCAGAGCCTCATCCTTGCTAGGCAAACTACTACTGAGCCATATCCCTGGCCCTCCAGGTCAGATTTGAAAGGAGAAAGGATGTTGTCTCACTTACTCTAGCTGGGCTTGTATGTGTCTTGGGAAGAGCAAGGGTGGGGCTGGTATGGTGATGCAGGCCTATAATCCCAGTCAGTATTAGGCTGAAGCAGGAGGATCACAAGTTTGGGGCCAGCCTGAGTCACTTGGGAAAACTATGTCTTAAAATGGAAAAAAAAATGCGCTGGGGATGTAGCTCAGTGGTAGAGCATCCTTGGGTTCAATCCCCAGTGTTGCCAAAAAAACAGAAAAGTGAGGGTGGGAGTCTACAATCTCACATGTCGCTGACAGGCTGGGTAAACTTGAACAAGTTATCCCCCTTTCCTGGGCCTCAGTTTCCACATCTGTCAAGCAAGATTGAATCAGAACAATTAATAAAGCTCTTTTCAACTTCCATTTTTTTCTAGGCAATTTGTTTAAATCCCACCAGCCCTACTTTGATATTTACATTTCATCTATAGCCAGCTGCTTGATCCCTGCAAGAGGGCACCTCTAGCAAGTTCTGCCCCTTCTTTCCCATGTGAACTTCAACCAAATATGTTGGAAACCAGTGTGCTATCTTGTTGAGGACTTTCCAAGGATTGTTCTGGAAGCGGAAATCTAGCCCAGATCACTCCAGGGGACTAATCCCTGAATAATGTCCTCTGACACACACACATATTTTCTTATGTTTCTCTTGACCTTGGAACTGGTTAAAGACTGCACAGAATGTTCAATGAATTCTTACAGACTAGCAGAAAGAAATACCCCTCTCCATCCAAGATGCAGTTTTTTCCAAGATTGATTTTTTTTTTAAGTGGTCTTTCTATTGTTGGAAGGATGTCACAGTAAAATTGATAACCTTTCCTAGCTCGTTTTCTATTTCTCTCTGCTGCCTTTCAGTTTCTGCAGTGTCCGTGGTCAAGGAGATCTGGATTGCTTTTGAATAACTGGCACAGAGTTCAGGAGGAAAACAGACTGATTTAGTGGAATAAACCCTAGACTGGGAATTGGGAGAGCTGCTTCTGGCTTTATGGCCTTGGGTGTGACAGTTGCATTCTCTGGGCTTAAATCTTCTCATGTTAGAAGTTAAAATGATTAGAATGGTGTTTTTTTCTTTTTTTTGGGGGGGGTGGGGCTTACTGGTCATTGAACCCAGGGGTGCTTTACTATACTGAGCTATACCCCCAGTCCTTTTTTATTTTTTATTTTGAAATGGTCTTGCTAAGCTTCCCGGGCTGACTGTGAACTTGTGACCGTCCTGTCTAAGTCTCCCGAATTGCTGGGGTTACTGTGCCAGGCTCGAATGTTTCTGGAAAGGACCCTCCAGCTTGGTGGAGTTTTCCCCAGCTATAAAATGACCCCAACTGACTGTGGGTGGCAATAGTAACTGTTACCACCTCTGTTGGCTGGTGTAACAGTGTGACTATGCTTGAGTCACATATTCCGTATTAATTATCAGTGGGTATGTGTCACCAAGCGTTGCCAGAAGCCCCTGCTGTTTACCCATAGCTAACAACCTGACAGGACAGGGTCAGCAGCTGCTAGTTCACAGCTGAAAGGAACAGGGATATTTTGTAGGGGGTTTCGAGCAAGCAAGAAAAACAGGGATGGCTTTGAGTTGAACCTGTAGAAATCTCATTGCTGTTGGTTGCTGGTCGATGTCTACGCTGTAGCCTCACCGAGCTTAGGACAGCCTCCCTTTTCTAATTTGCACACTGGCCCTTTTCTCTCAGGCAGTGGTGTGTCCTGCAGCGACAGAACACAAATGCACAAAGCAGCACGGGACACGGCCAGCTGGGCAGAGTGGGGCAGGAGTTGGCAGGGGCATCACTTTGTGTGCATCTCTTGCCTTGGGATGTCAGCTGTACTGACTGGCTCTGAGTGTTCCCTGAGCACTGCTGCTGTCTACTGTTCAGAGGCCTCGGAAATAGCTCGAGCTAAATGGAAGCTCAGCTTCTTGGGCAATGGGACTTTTCTCTGGGAGAGTGGTCTTCAGTGGTCCACGCACCAACAGCATGAGCATCAGATTCCCTCCCCTAATCTGGACCTATTGAATCAGACACTTCGGGTGGGGCTCAGCAGTATGTTTTAATACACTTTCCAGGGGATGACCGTGCATGGCCAAGTGTGGGGACCACTGTGCCAGAAGAGGGATCTGCAAATCCTGACTCAGGTTCCCGTGGAACCTGAGCCAGCAGCCACTCTCCTGTGGCCTATGGTGTCAGGACCAGTCAGGAGCCTACCTAGAGTGAGAGTATGTTGCTCCCCACGATGGCCCCCTGGAAATCACCTTTGTGCAGTCTTATCCTGTTGCTGGGTTCACTGAGAAGGTATTTGTCTCCTCAGCCAAGACTGCCCAGGAGGAAGGTGGAAGGAAGGATATTTTTCCATATATCTTTCCAATAAGTCATATGAGGAAACTGAGGCTCAGAGTTCCCAAAGTCACGCTGATAGAAGTGACAGGGTCAGAATTTGGACCAGGTCTGTCTGCACCAAGAGCCCTTTTCCCACACCAGCTTGTACCCTGGAGGGGATGGGCATCCTCAGGAGCACCCGGAGGGTAGGGCCTGCCTCTCAGGGAGCTGGAGCTTCTCTGAACTCTTGACCTTGCTGGGGGAGCCTCCAGCTAAGCCTCCCGAGGCTGCAGGTCCTCTCCTCACTGTCACCTGCCATCAGCACAGCAGGCGTCTCCTCTACTCTGCCGGATGCTTAGGTTCCTGTCAGGGATGTGGCAGCTGCCAGTCAATTAAGCCACAGCCTCGGCAGGCCTGAATGGTAGCCGAGGTGGTCAGGGTGCCAAGCAGACTGCAGGCGGAGGAGCTTCCCCAGCCCCCTCCTTGCCCTTTATTTGGATGCCCCTCACCATCCCAGGAGGGCCCTTTCCTCCCAGCAACCGCTCAGCTCACCATGCAGCCCCTAGTTCTATGGTAACCTAGTTTAGCAAACAGGCCCAGAGTTTTATAAATAGCTGAATGGCAGGCTGGGAAGTGTCCTGTGCAACAAGACAGAACAGGCCTTCCCTGCTTCTGGAGCCATTTCCTGGGATCCTGGGATGGAAATGACTTTAGTGCAAATGGCTCTCACTTCTGTGTCGGGCTGCCCACTTGGTCTCGCTTCCACTCTTGGGCATGTGAGTGTCCCTCCAGTGTCCTGCCTTCACTCAGCAGGGCTTCCAAGTCTGCTCCTGGGATGTTTCCTGTTCTTGGAACAGCTGCACCAGCCTGGGGTACCCTCCTGCTACTTGATCCTATAGGGAGGTGTCCAGTGGCTCTGGGTAATTTTCAAATGACCTTGTTCCTCTGACGTCATTAGGGAGCTATTTTTAGCTTTGCTGTTTATGCCACCAAAGTTGGGCTGGGGTGGGGGAGCAGGGGGAGTGAAGGAGGGGCCGGGCTTGGCTTTCCCTTGTCCCAGGCTCTACCAAAGTAGGAACATTAATTCTTCGACATTTACAAAGCACCTACTGAATGTCAGGCCCTGGAGCAGCCAAGTTGATGACAATAGTCTAATTATTCTTCACTCTTGAATTTCTTTTTCTTTTTTTTCTTTTTAAAATATTTTATTAGTTGTTGATGGACCTTTATTTATTTATATGTTGTGCTGAGACCTGAACCCAGTGCCTCACACATTCTATGCAAGTGCTTTACCCCTGAGCCATAACCCAGCCCCTTGAACTTATTTTTCTGTGGACAATATTTTGTGTATTAGAGTGGAAATTAAGCATGAGGGCTCTGGCGCCAGACAGTTTGTGTTGAAATTCTGCCTCCCACCCCATTTACTTCCGAAACCTTGGGTAAGTTTCTCCTCGATTTCCCCTTGGAAATGGAAATGGTTATGGTCCCTGCCTCATAAGATTAAAGGAGCTCATACCTGTGACTGGCACAATAAATACACAATAACATCAGCAGTTTTAACTACCAATTACGGTAGCACCACGTAGTTTTGTGAGGTACAGAGCTGAGTGACACCTGGCCTGTCCAGAGTTGACATCTGGGCTTGCAGGGTGTCAGCTATCCAGGGTGCACATAGCCTACACCAGTCAGAAGCAACACCTGCCATAGGCATCGCTTTATCCTGACTCAAGGCGGGTATTCAAGGGAAACCCAAAACATGATTTCCCTCTTGGGAAAGACTCAGCAGTGGCTCTCAACCCTGAAGACATATCAGAATCCTCTGGGGAACTTTTAAAAAATCTGTACCAACCTCTAGATGCTCTGACTTAATTGGTCTGACCAGGAGGGGCTCAGATTACAGGAGCTGCCAATGCTCTCAGGTGTTTCCAGTATCACCTGGGCTGAGGAGGGCAGCCCTGACTAGGATATGTGTCCTCGGAGCTCTCCACAGGCTGCGCCCTTGTGACTTATCTAGACTGCCTCAAAACTGATCCTCTTCAAAGGCTCTCATGAGGTTTTCCAGCCACTGGCCTGGCAGTTCTCAAATTTGGGCCTGCATGAAAACCACCTGAAATGCTGGCCATAAAGATAATACTGGGCCCGGTTCCAAGCAGTCTTCATTTAAATAAGATCTGTGGGGCTCAGGCACGTGGCCCTCGGGGGAGAATTTGAGTTCTCTGGGGGCCTGGGCCTCACCTTCCTCTGGGAAGTCATTCCAGACCCTCAGTTCCAAAGACTGCTTCCGAAATCCCCTGGCATTTCATAACTTCTTATCTTTCTGCCTGTTGATGTGTCCCTGTTGATGTTTTGATTTATTAATCTGATCATAGTTATAAAGGATCATTTTTTATAAGTTGGAAAATCCAGGCAAATAAAGAATAGGAATCCCCTCCATTGCCACACTTCTTAATATGTACCTACATCTCTCCAGACATCTCTATAAATATTTTGAATAATGAGAAGTTCCTATTCCATGAAGGACTTCACAATCCTTTTTTTTTTTTTTTAACCTAAAATGCAATAGATGGTGATCCTGTAGCCCTCCCCCAACTTCATTTCTGTGTCTCCAAGGTGGCTGGTTTAGTCCTGGCCAGAGTATTCAGTAAATAAAATCCTACAATTTTAGAACAGGACAGTGTGTCCATTGGACTTCCAGAGAATTCTGTGTCCAGTTTGCCTCAGAGGGTGTCCACAGATCCCTGCCCACCAGCCTTAGCAGCAAGGACAGGGCTGCTCCAGGGGACCACAGCCTCATCTAGGGCTTTTCCAGAGACCCTAGAGGTGCTGCCAGGACTTTGCACTCAGGGGCCCAAGGTGGGAGAGGATCAGAGAACAGAACTTGCCAACGACACCCACGAGTGGCTCTCAGGTCAGGACCAGGCTGGAAGTTGCAGGGGAGTTGGCCGCTCTCTTTGGAGTCAGAGAGGTCGTTGCTCAACTCCTTGGATTTTCCATCACAGGGGAGCAGGGAAAGGGTCAGGGGGGGAATGTCTCCTCTGAGCAGGTCCTTTTAAAGCCTCTTGGCTGGACCAATTTCCTCCTAGGAGCCAAGGAAACGGTGCCCGGGTGGAGTTAACCCCTCCGCTGCGGATTAATTCTCAGAGGTGGACAGGCCTGGGAGCCTAGGCTCTTGGAAGGCAGAGCTACCCAGGGCAAGAGGCCTAAGGAGCCGCGAACTCTGGCTGGAGAAACCTTCCCTCTGGCCTTGTTAAATCTAACAGGCATAATTGCATCCTGCTGACCTTAATTCCCCTGGCTGGTTTAATTGGTCCTGGCATTGCCCCACTTCCTGTCCTGCCCCTGTAGAGGCAGAGAGTGTCTGCACAGCTGGTGTAGGGCGGGGAAGCCCCTTCTAAGGGTGGGCAGGGGCTCTGGCAGCCCCTAGCTGAGTGGAGGAGGTTTCCCGGTGCCCCACCCCTGTGCCTCCAAGGGAGTGCTGAGAAGCAGCTTGGGGACTCCCATGGAGCAGCTGGCTGGAGCAGGCAATCTGGGGGATCGGGAGCCAGGCTGGCCTCCCATCCCAGCAGCAGGCACTGGGGCGAAGCAGGCAGGCACAGCTGAGCCCTCTACCTGAGGCGTCTACAGCATTATCAAGCCCCTAGTACCTGTGGCACCATGCCCAGCTGGCTAAACACTCCCAGCTGCCTGGTGAGCAGGAGGCCATGGGGCACAGCAGTTCAGAGCCAAGTCTTGGGTTAGTTAGATGGTTTCAATCCTGACTGTGGCTTTGCACTGTGACTCAGTTTTCCTGCTGCATCTATGAAATGGGAATGAAATGGCTCATGTTGATAAAGCACGTACTATGCTCCCCTGCACTGCTCAGAATGCTTTATAACCTTCCCCTGGGGCAGATGCTCATCTAGAGACCTGGACACCCTCAAAAGCCCTTGTCTAAGATCACAGTTATAGGTCACAGAGCTTCATGGACAGCACCACTCACGTCTACTCAGCAGTTTTGTAAGGATTAAAAGGGCACTTGTTACCCCAGTATCTGGCCCCTATTAGTAAAAGTTCAGTTAAGTTTTCATTTGGGAACTAAAACAGAAACAATAATAATTTTTAAAAAGTCACTTATGTTATCTAAGCCTGGATTTTTGGTCTTGTTTAGAGGCAGCTCTGGATTTGAATCTGGGTGATTTGAAGTCACTCACTAAGCTCTGTGACTCTGGAGACAAACTATTTATCCTCTCTAGCATCCATCAGTCTCAGCATCTTCAAAATGCTCCTAGCTGGCTGTGGTGGCGCCTGCCTGCAACCCAAGCTCCTAGGGGGGTTGAGGCAGGAGGATCACAAGTTTGATTGAGGCCAGCCTGGGTGACTTAATGGGATTCCACCTCAAAATGAAAATTAAAAAAGGCCAGACATAGTGGCACATGCCTGTAATCCCAGCAGCTCGGAAAACTGAGGCGGGAGGCTCGAGAGTTCAAAGCCAGCCTCAGCAGTGTCTGAGACCCTGTCTCAAAATAAAAAAATAAAAAGGGCTGGGGATGTGGCTCAGTGGTTAAGCACCCCTGCGTTCGCTACCTGGCACCAAAAAAATTAAAAATAAATAAAAAGGACCAGGAATGTAGCTCAGTGGTAGAGCACTACTGGGTTCAATCCCTAGTACTGATAGATGAGAGAGAGAGAGAGAGAGAGAGAGAGATAATGCTCTTGACACTTGGCCCCTAGTGTCCCTCAGGAGGATCTGGCAGTCAGTCCAGCCTGGCCCTTAGTGGTCCTCACTCAGTACATGACTGGTATTGATAACCACAATAATAACAAGGGGATGTCAGCAGTGGCCGGCACAGTAATCCCAGTAATCCCACCCAAGGCCACTTCTGCTGGTCACTCAGTTATTTAACAGTTATCAAACAGTGATTGGCAGGCACACTCTGTGCTGGGGACACACGTGAGCATCCCTGCCCAGATTGTCAGCCCACGCTGGATCAGCCTGGGGCACTGACAGGGGTTGGTTGCAGGGACATATCCAACATTTTGAGCTAAACTAGAACTTGCTGTGGAAACAAACAAACAGAAGGCTAGGAGGTCCCCTCATAGTCATGGACAGGAAGCATTTCCATCCTCAGAAAGCTATGCGTTCCTCAGGGTGACTAGCAGGGAGAGGGGTGGAGGCACATTCTGGCAAAGTTTGGGGAGGAAATAGGCTTTGAAATAAGACATTCCTGCCTCAACTCCGTGTGTGTGTGTGTGTGTGTGTGTGTGTGTGTGTGTGTGTGATGTGTGTTTGCAGAGCTGGCATTGAACCCAGGACCTTGCACATGTGCTAGGGGAGTGCTTTACCACGGAGCTACCTCCCTGCCTCCCTTCTTTGAGTGATTTTTTTTTTAGGTGAGCCATTCATTCCTTTAACTCTCCTTGTTCTCATCCGAAAAATGGAACAAATACTGCCAGTTATTATCAAGATGATGCGTAGAGACAGATGTGCCTCCATTTCCCCATCTGTAAGAGCACCTACCTCATGGGGTTGTTATGAAGATCGCTCGCGTAAGCTCATCTACACAAGAGCACTACACAAGTGACAGGTGCTATGTGGGCATTAGTGACTTGGCTTCTTGGAAGAGGCAGGCTGTCAACTGAATAGAGAAGGGTGGGAGCAGAGGCCAGGCCTGGAATGGAGGGTCACACTGAGTCGACACTGCGGAGGGGGCTCCAGTTCTGGTTTTTGCTAGTTTTACGTCAAGAACCTTTGACAAGCTGGTGCGGTGGCGCACACCTGTAATCCCAGAGGTTCAGGAGGCAGAGGCAGGAGGACAGCAAGTTCAAAGCCAGCCTCAGAACTTAGCAAGGCTCTAAGCAACTTAGACTCTGCCTGCAAATAAAAAAAAATAAAAGTCCTGGGGATGTGGCTCAGTGGTAAATCCCCCCACTCCGGGTTCAATCCCAAGTACCAAAAAATAAATAAAGGAAACCTCATGTGTCATCCCCCTGCCGTTCTGCACACGCCATGGCTCACTCCTGCTGCTACTCTGCACCTTGCTCTTGGTGCCACCTCGGAAATAAAACATGGAGGTTCAGGAACGGCTTCCTCCACCCCTGCACAGGCATGGATTGCCTCGCCGCCTAGGAGCCAGGCCTTCTCCCTCCTGGCTTTCCCTCCCTCGCCCACCTGGGCAGTGGCTGTTGCCTTTGTTGGATGGGGGAGCCGAGGCCACGGTGTGGGTGGGGTGGCCAGACAGTTTGCCACCCTGGGGATCAGGGTGCCACAGAGGAAGTCTGGGTAGCAGCCCCCAGGTGAGGGCAGGCTCCTCAGAGCACAGCTCTCCCTGTCTCAGCCCCAACACCTCAGACCAGGCCATCCCTCAGGTCCCCACTGAAGTGAAGCATCCTTGAAAAGACTCTGCCAGCTTCCTTCTTTCAGGTGGGACATCAGAGAGAACTGGCCCTGCACAGGAGAGGGGCCCAGGGCACTGACCAGCTCCCGTGGCCGCTCAGCCAGCCTTCACCATCCCTTTTATCTAAGGAAAAAGCTTTCTGGCCTATGGACATGTCGAGCAGGTACCCGTGAGACAATTCTTACCCAAAGAAGGTCCGAGTAGGTCCAGAGGCAGAGGCACAGAGCGGGGTACATGGGTCAGGTGATTGTCCCTGGACCTGCGGGCTTTCCTCAGATTCTGGGGGACCTAGGAGTTGTAGCAGGCAGGTGGCAGAGTCGGGCTGGGCCTGGGTGTCGTTCTGCCCTTCAGCCCTGCCTGGGAGCCCCTTTCCTGCCAGGGTCCCCCTCTGGTCTTGACCAAGTCAGGGGTACTGGGCAAGGCCTGGGAAAGGGCTGCTCCCCCGGGCCCCCTGGGGCCCCCTCCCTTTTCTCTTCCTGCTTATTCCACACCATTCTCCCCCCAGCCAGGCCGTGGGAAGAATGCCGTGTCCTCTGAACGGGGGCCAAGAGTGACAGGTGGTGGCAGCCTGGGCTACATGGCCCCTGGTGTAAGAGATCCTCTTCTCCGTCCCCGCCTCCACTGCCCGTGCCCCTGCCTCCGCCTCTGCCCACCGGGCCCAATCCCTTACAACCTCCCCAGAACTCTTCCCGAGCAGCCGCTGCGAGACAGGCAGCCACCAGGTTGCCCCTCTCTGCTTCAGGTACGTCTCTACCCTCAAGTCAGCTGGCCTTGGCCTCCTCTGGCCACAGCCAGACCACAGGAGGTATTCACTAGCTCGACATACCTCACTCTTCTTTCTGCAGCTAGAAAGACTTGAGTTAGACAAACAGAAGCACACGCCTCCCTACCTCATGGCGACCGAAAACGGAGCAGTGGAGCTGGGAATCCAGAGTCCATCAACAGGTGCCAAGCTGGGGCCGAAGATGGAGGGAGGAGCTTGGGAAGGGGTGTCTGAATCCAGGGCTGGGCAGTTCCTCGGAGGGAGTTCTGTGGCGAAGTTTCTTTGCATGGTGCATGGGGATTCAGACATCAGGATGATCTGTGGGTAGGGTTGGGCTGGGTCCAGGGT
This sequence comes from Ictidomys tridecemlineatus, assembly GCF_052094955.1. Classification (NCBI taxonomy): domain Eukaryota; kingdom Metazoa; phylum Chordata; class Mammalia; order Rodentia; family Sciuridae; genus Ictidomys; species Ictidomys tridecemlineatus. The sequence continues at coordinate 175,735,519 of NC_135481.1, forward strand.
CTGCAGGAAGCCCTTCCTGGAGAGACCAGGAGGTGTGAAGCCACCGTGGATGGCTCCTGGGGACCCACTTACACACCTTAGGCAAGGAGTGGAGGGAGGGACAGCAAGGCCCACCCAAAGGGACAGAGCCTCCCACCGAGGCCTCCGAGGTCCTGGCACTTATTTCTAGGGCCCACCAAGTGGCCCCTAGGCCCAGTGGGGCCAGCATTGGCAAGCCATTTCCTAGTGGAGACCTGAGCCCAGAACTGGTCTCTGCCCAGCTGACTGGGGAGGGAGGACCAGGAGGGCGGGTCCTGATGGGTGTCTCACCTCCTTTGCAGAAGAGGCACCCACAGGTGCTGCAGGTGAAGGACCTCCGGCTGCAGAGAAGGACCCTGGCCCCCCAGACCCCAAGAAAGATCCTGACCCATGCCCCCCAAAGGGAGATACCAAAGCCCCCACCCCAGAGAAAGGGGACGGCGCCCCCACGCAACCCTCAGCCAGCAGCCAGGGCCCTGGGGGAGAGGGGGATGGGGGCGGGGGGCCTGCGGAGGGCAGTGCTGGGCAGCCGGCAGCCCTGCCCCAGCAGACGGCGACGGCCGAGGCCAGTGTCAAGGAGTCCAGGGAAGAGCAGGGACCCTCGGGCAGCCAGGGCCCCGAAGAGCCCAAGATGGGCAAGAAGGCAGCCGAGGGCCAGGCCGCCGCCAGGAGGGGCTCCCCGGCCTTTCTGCACAGCCCCAGCTGCCCCGCGGCCATCTCCAGGTGAACACCCTCTGCCTGGGAGTGGGGAGGGGCGGTGGCTCTGATCCCCGGGTCATGCTCAGGTCCCCTAGCTGGCCACGGATATCATCGTCTTCGGTTCCGGGAGGGGAGTTCTGATGTCCAGGTCCCTCTGTCCTGGGCATTGGTTAAACATCTTGTCCCTGCACAAACCAGACCTGGAATGTTAGGTGGGAGCTATCCCCAAAGACCACCTAGGCTGAATTTTTCTTTCCTTTTCTAGGCATCTGGGGTCAAGAGTCCCCCTTATTCCGTGGACTTAGGTCTGGCCAAGACCTTGGGGGAAAGGATAATCCTTCTTATTCTAATTTTATTGGTGTAATATGAAAAGAGGACTGATAGATTGGTAGTCAATGCTAATACTTTGGTAACCATCATTCAGCACAGGTCCCGTGTTGCATCAGTTGTGTACACCTGCAGTCATTCCTGATACGTTGCCATCCACAGTGATCACACCATAGCAATCTGATAATCATGTAATGTCAATTTCATGGTCACAGTTTGTAAGAATCACGAGCTACTTAACTGGGTGAGGTGGTACCTGTCTGTAATCCCAGCTACTTTGGGAGGCTGAAGGAGGAGGATGGCAAGTTTAAGGCCAGCCTGGAGAATTTATTGAGGCCCTGTTTCAAAAGAAAAAGGATTGGGGATGTGGCTCAGCGGTAGAATGTTTGGCTGGCCTGCTAGAGGCTCCGGGCTCCATCCCTAGGACCCCCTTTCCCAGCTACATTGCTCCTTAGCTGTATCTACATGATATCAGCAATCCATTAATAGTTAATAATGACCTATTAGTGGGTTGATGGTCAAGGTAATGACCATTCCTTGATTTTGCACAAAGTGAATTTGGATGTATTTGGGGGCAGGGGTGGGCACTGCAGGTCAGGTAGGTTCTGGAAGCGTGGAGCCTAGGCGCAGGGTGGCGGCTGCCGGGAGCATCAACTCTGTTCTCACTTCCTAGCTCTGAGAAGCCACTGGTGGAGAAGCCCCTGAGCGAGGTGCCAGAGCTCATCTTTGAAGGGGTGCCGGTGACCCCTGACCCCACAGATCCTGGGCCAGCCAAGGCAGAAGGAGGGAAGAGCATCCAGGCAGGGAGCCAGAAGGAAGCCGGAGACAAAGCCCCAGGCCAGGCTGGCCAGGCTAAGGTGCAAGGGGACACCTCGAGGGGGATCGAGTTCCAGGCTGTTCCCTCAGAGAGATCGGAGGTGGGGCAGGCCCTCTGTCTGACAGCCAGGGAAGAGGACTGCTTCCAGATTTTGGGTAGGCCAGGGGCAGGCGGACTGGGGTTGCCCTAGAGGTGGGGGGAGGGAAGGGACCCATCAGTCCCAAGAGTCCCCATTCAGGGGACTGAAAGGCCCTGAGCCATGCCCCACCCAGGCCCACCAGACTGAATGTCCATAACCTCAGGAAGTATTTCCTTTGGACAGAAATGGAAGAGAGGAAGCCCAGCGCCCCACAGCATAAGGAAGGCAGCCTGACTCCCAATTTAGATTTTATTCTACTTTGACTAAAATGAAGTAAAAGAAAAAAAGAAAGAAAAAGAAAAAAAAGTCAGGCAGGTTATTAGAGCAAGAACCTGCAGCGCAGTGTGGCTTGAGGGTCAGTCTGTACCAGGGCTCAAATGCCGGGCTTTGGGCAACTACAGGTTGGGGGGAAGGGCTTCTGGGAGCCATAGAGGGTTCATGAGCTGTGGAGCACCGGTGTCTGTGTGTGGGACCAGGGACCACGGAACTGTGCATGAGATGGGGCAGGACTGCGGACAAGGAGCCAGGGGCGATTGTGAGTGGGCAGCAGAGAGCCCCGAGTCTGAGTGGACCTGGGGAGGGGGCGAAGACGGAAAGGGCCCCGACAGGGACGCTACAGGGCTGGGGTGGGTGAGATGGGGTCAGGAGAGCCCAGTGTCCGGACGCCACCCGCACCCCCTCCCGGCCGAGGTGCCCCGGGAGACCCGCCAGCCTGCCTGGTGAGCGGCACAGTGCCACCCAGACTGGGTGGGAGGACCTGGCGGCTGGGCGGCGGCCAGCAGCCCTGCCTCCTGCCCCCAGCGGTGGCACAGACCTCCGTCCCCCCCGCCCCGCCCTGAGATCACATCCTCGGCGAGACGGGACCTGAACCTCCTCCAAGGGCCGTTGATTTATCACCGGCCGGCTTCCCTGCCGCCTCCTGCTATTTATAAAGAGGTTTCCATTCCCGATGACTCAGCCCGCAGGCCCGCGGGGGCCGCAGTTCCCCATGGGGACGCTAGGTGGCGCCATCCCCCCACCGAACTGCTCCGCGCGGGCCGGGGTGGCAAGATCAGCCCCAACCAGCAGCCCCAGTGTCTGGGATTCCACTTGGTGGCTGCTGTACTGGTTGTTTTAATAGAAACAAAGACACTTTGGGATGGAGTACCCGGCCTTACAAAGTAGGAGGGTCCCAGAAGTCCAATCAGCTCTCCCATGGTCCTGCCCGGGCACACTGGATTCTTCCAAGATTATTTTAGGTGTCATGGAACAGGAAATTGGAAACTGGGCCCCTAGCACCTCTCCTGGTGTCCCAGTGATCATTCAGTGAACTTACCTTCCCTGGAAGGGACCCAGGCAGGCAGACAAGGGGTGACAGAGTTCATCCCCAGCAGTCCTGACCCTGACCTTCTGCTCTGCTTCCCCAGATGATTGCCCACCACCCCCCGCCCCCTTCCCACACCGCATCGTGGAGCTGAGGACCGCCAACGTCAGCAGTGAATTCAGCATGAACTCCAAGGAGGCGCTGGGAGGGTGAGAGCTGAGACCCCAATCTGGGACCCACAGGTGGGTGGGCACCCAGACCCCGGCCCAGACATAGCTCACTAGGGGACGGGACACGTGGAGACGGTCATTTCTGAGTGCCCACACGTGCACAGGCTGTCTCATGCAGATGACGCTGTCCCTCTCATGGACACACCGTAGGTCATTCAGTGTTCCCAGAGGAAATACACAGGATTTTCCTGTCTCTGGGACCACAGTGGCCCTGCAGTTCCTGCTTGGTAACAATCCTGGCTCGGTCTGGTACCACTAAAGAGCCAGCTCCCTCCCTGAGGCCTGAAGGCGCCTCCCCAGGGCCCAGGGTGCCCCTCCGAAGCCTGGAAGGGTTCATTCCAGGGCCATCCTGCCCAGGAGCTGCCCTTCCTGAGCACAGCCTGCCTTCAGCCGGTACCCGGCTTCCGGAGGGCAGCAGGGCTGGCTTGGGCCATGGCTCCTACCTCCCAGTCGAGGATCCAGAGTCACCATCGGGTCTGGGGCCAAGACAGGAGCAGTGCACAGGGCCCTGCTGACCCCCTGCCCTTCAGAGCCCCTCACTCCCGGCTTCCCGTCTTTCCAGAGGCAAGTTTGGCGCCGTGTGTACCTGCACAGAGAAGGCCACAGGCCTCAAGCTGGCAGCCAAAGTCATCAAGAAACAGACCCCCAAAGACAAGGTAGCGGGGGGGCGGGGGGCTGGCTGGCGGGGCGGGCAGTGCCTGAGTGGGCACCTCTCACCGCCTTCTGCCTGGTGGGAAAATCGTTGCACTGAAGTTGCTGCACAGACAGAGGGACAGACAGCTCTCTGCAGGAGCCCGGTCCCTCACCACACACCAGACTTTTCAGTTAGTGAACTTCTCTGGGGACTCCCCCCTTCCAGGCTTGGGCTCTTCATGACCCCGGGTTCAGTTCAACCCTGCTGGTGAGGGTGGGCTCTGGGCCAGGCCCTGTGCTGGGCACTAGAGTCTCGAAGTGTGTGGCTACAGTCCCTGTTCCCACCAAGGTGGAAGGGCCCGGTGTAAAGCATCTCTAGTCCCCAGCCTGGGCCCAGCGCAGAGGCCATGAGTAATGTTTGTCCCAGGAATGGGCGGGCAGCTGGGCACAGGTGGTGAGGCAGGGGCTGGTGTGGGGGTGAGGATGGCCTCCTGCCCAGGTGTTCGGAGCCGCAACTTGGGAGAGTTGGGGGCTCAGGAGTGGCATCAGGGAGGCCCTGACTCAGCCATGGGATCAGGGAGGCTTCCTGGACCAGCTTCTCCTGAGCAAGGGCTTTTCAGAGTGAGATGTTCTGGAGGAGAGAGCAGGAAGGAGTTTCAGGCAGAAGGCTTTATGGGGTGTAGCTCAGTGGTAGAGCACCTGCCTATACAAAGCCCTGGGTTCCATCCTCAGCACAGGGGAGAAGGGAGAGGAAGAAAAGAAGGAGGAAGAGGAGAGGGACCATGAGAGGAACGTAAGGACCAAGTACCAGAAATAGCAGGGGGGCTAAGAAGTGAGGTTATGACGTTTTCCACAGAGGCAACATATGCAAAGTGTGGCATATGCAAAGGCCCAGAGCATAGCAGGGGCACACGGAGCAGCTTGGAGCACAGCAGCCCTTCATGGCTCTAAGCATGGTAGCAAGGAATGCATTTTTTTTTCTTGTTTTGTTTTTGGTACCAGCCCTTTTTATGTATTTTATTTAGAGATGGGATCTCACTGAGTTACGTAGGGCCTCACTAAGTTGCTGAGGCTGGCTTTGAACGCACAATTTTGCTGCCTCAGCCTCCTGAGCTGCTGGGATCACAGGTGTGCGCCACCGCGCCTGGCTGATGGGTGGCATTTGAGGTTTCCCGCGGTGTGCATGTCCCTACCCAGAGCCAATACCAACCTACCAATGTGGTAACAGGCTGGCACACTTCTTGAAAGTGATAGATACTGGTGACTTAGACTAAGGAGGCGGTGCGGGGAGGTGAGAAATGACCGGCACATCATCTAGTTTGAAAGTGGCCTGTACTGAAGGACTTACCAGTGGCTCCCATGTAGGGCATGAGGAAGCGAGGGACACGGGAAGCTGAGGTGGCTTCTGACGTTTTGCCCCTCTGCTGGGAGCAAGCCGGGGCCCATCGGCTGTGTAGAAGGTGCTATCCATGGCTTCCTCTGGGGAACGCTCTTCTCGGTCCTCCCGGGAATGGCAGGCAGGCCGCTGATGTGTTGGGGTGTGGAGCTGGAGGACGGGGTCAGAGGCCGAGATGTGTGTTTGGGAACGGATCCCTGCATGCAGTGGACAGTTGTGACGTCGATGTGGACTTCCAAGGAGAGATCTCAGCAAGGGGGGAGACAGAGGCACAGAGGCCAGCAGGGAAGGAGGCTGGGCAGGGGTGCAGGCAGGGACCCGCAGGTCTGGCCAAGGGTGAGGTCTAGGGGCTGGAGGCAGGGAGTGATTTGCTTGATGGGTCCCCAGGAAATGGTGATGCTGGAGATCGAGGTCATGAACCAGCTCAACCACCGCAATCTGATCCAGCTCTACGCGGCCATTGAGACCCCGCACGAGATCATCCTGTTCATGGAGTAGTGAGTACCAGCTGGGGGGCGGCGCAGGGGGTGGGTGGGTGCCGGCCCCCCAGGGTGAGCCTGTACTGCGGTCTGTGCACGCAGCATCGAGGGTGGCGAGCTCTTCGAGAGGATCGTGGATGAAGACTACCACCTGACCGAGGTGGACACCATGGTGTTCGTCAGGCAGATCTGTGACGGGATCCTCTTCATGCACAAGATGAGGGTCTTGCACCTGGACCTCAAGGTACTGGGCAGGGGCTCCCAAAAGGGATGAGGCACTAACCACTAACACCCAAGGTCCGCGTTGTCACCAGTGGTCTTCCACCCCCACTTCCATCCATCGTTCCAGTTACAGATTCAAAGGGCACTGGGTACTTACTGAGTACCAGCAGCTGGGGGTCCTGTGATTCCAGTTTCCATGGAACTTCTAGTCCGGTGCTAAGTATTTGCTAAAGAATATTTTTTATTGCTTTGGCACTGGGGATTGAACCCTGGGGTGCTTTATCACTGAGCCGCATCCCCAGCCCTTTTTATATTTTATTTACAGACAGGGTCTCACTGAGTTGCTTAGGACCTTGCTAAATTGCTGAGGCTGCCTCTGATCTCGTGATCCTCCTGCCTCAGCCTCCCGAGCTGCTGGGATTACAGGTGTGCGCCACCGGGCCTGGATGCTAAAGGATCCTCTACAGTCCCGCGAGCTCCAGGCTCAGTGTGTCTCACACCCAGGTGGCCAAGCAGCTGCCTCCGTGTTGGCCTGTGATAGGTTCTATGAGCGCTTGTTCATTTATTCAAAAGAACGAATATGTGTCTCTGGCCTGCTGTCTGCCAGCCAGCGTTCCATGGTGGAGATCTGAGGCTGAACCAAATAAAGACCGACCCCTGCCCTCTTGGAGCTAACCAATGAGAATATTGTCCAGGCACCAATGCAGGAGACGTGGGTGTCACCATCAGCTTAATGGAAAATATTTATGTCCCTTTCTGACCTGGCATGGCACCAGGCATGCAGTAGGTCGGGAGGTTACCTGGAATCAGGTACCACATCAACTCCTGTTGGCTGGTAGTGGCTGCCCGGAGCTTGGTGACACCTGCCCAGGTGTGGAGTAGGGAGGGGCCGCACCAGTGCCAGGTACCCTTACGGCAGGTGCTAACGTTGTGGGGTAAGTGGCGAGGCTAGCAGAGATGAAATGTTGATGCCGAAGTGCGTCAGTGGCACCAGCCGGATGGATTTCATTCATTCACTTGATAAACACGTGCCAAGTATCTGTGATGGGAAGGGACTGCCCAGTAGCAGGTTAGACTCCCCCTAACACAGGTCTTCCCGTAAGGACCACAAAGGACAGAATACCTGTCCCAGGGAACCTACAGATTCGTGGGGGAAACGGACATCCATAACATGACTAATAATAACTGTAATAATTAGCATGATAAACCTTTCAGCATGTGCGGAGGCCTGGGGGTATCTCAATGGTAGAACATTTGCCTGAAATGTGCGAGGTCCTGGTTCAATCTCTAGCACTGCAAAAAAAAAAAAAAAAGAAAGAATACACTTAGAAATGGTCACTATGGCGGGTGCAGTGTCACATGCCACTAATCCCCGTGGCTCAGGAGGCTGAGACAGGAGGATCGCGAGTTCAAAGCCAGCCTCAGCAACTTAGTGAGGCCCTAAGCAACTCAGTGAGACGGGGCCTAAATAAAATAGAGAAAGGGGCTGGGATGTGGCCCAGTGGTTAAGAGTCCCTGAGTTCAACCCCCCCCCCAAAAAAATAGAAATGGTTAACACATATCTACATCTATACCCATAAAAATATCATTAAAGTGTGACAGGAAAGTGCACGACATAACGAGGAAGCGTGGCCTCTGCCTCTTGCCCGTGAGGGCGGAGACAGGCGAGAGCCAGAGACTGGGAGGTCGGAGCGGGTGGCAGGAGGTGGCTCTGACACCACGGGGGTCGCCTCGTGACAGGCTCCATCTGCCTGGTCATGGGATCCTTCCAACTGCCTCTTGGGCCTCGCATAGTGAAAGTGCCCTGTCACCATCCTGTGAGGATGAGGGGGGAGGGTAAAGAGATGGCTCCACGGGGCCAGGGCGGGCGTGGGGTGCTCAGGAGAACGTGGGGAGACCCTCAGAGAGGGAGGGGGCCTGGGCCAAGCTGATTTGCTGATGGTTTGAGTGGGGGCAGGGGCAGGAAAGAATCAAGGTGACCCCAGAGTTACTGGGGGCAGCTGGTGCCTGCGTGGGGACATTGGAGGCCTGCATTCCCTCTGAAAGCCAGTTTCTTTGGGGACTAGAACAGGATCCCCAGTCAAATGCACTGCCCCCGAAGGTCGACCTGCAGTGGTTTTCAGGATGACAATAAGATCTTCATCAAAAAAGGGTTTTGCCAGGATCAAGGGAGTGGGGTGCTCCCCAGCCCAAGGCTGTTCTCCAGGACTCGCGGCGGCAGGGCTTCTGGGGACCTCTGGGGATGCTCTGGCCTGAGCCTCTCCAAAAGGACGTCTGGGTCTGCTTGTTCCCTCAAGTGCCCGCAGCCTGGGGCCTTTCTTTTCCTTGTCCTGGTGGGACCCGGCCGAACCGTGGAGGTCTCTTGTGTCTGGCCGAGTGAGCCCATGGATTCTGCAAAGGCCTCAGGAAGCGTTTGATTAAAGACCTCGAATCAGACACCCAGAGGGACCGAGTGACGGGTCCGTGGCGAAGACCCAGGGGCTCAAGGACTTTGAGCTCCTCTACTGCAGGAGGCCCCTGAGGCTGGGCCTCCGTCTCCAGGAAGGAGCCGGGTTTATGTGGAACCTGCCTTAAACCACGGGGACCCTCCTGTGTCTGCCCTGGACTGGGCTTCGTCCTGGGTCGTGTTCAGGAAGAGGAAACAGGCTGGGCGCGTCCTCCTCACACTCACCCGAGCTGGACAAGCAGATTTCCTCGGAGCCTTGTTGAGCACCTGCTGAATGCTTTGGCTAGTCACTGATGGACGAAGGAGACTGGGAGAAGATGGTCCCTGCCCTGCACCAACCCACAAGCACTTCATGCGCCCCAGGCCTACCCTGTAGAGTGTAACACGGGACCTTGTTGGCTGGCGGGGACCTCGGGAGGCCAGTGCTGAAGTCTGACGATCCAGGCTCAGATCTTGGTTCTGTCATTTATTTCTGGGCCACCAGGGCACTTCTGAGTCTGAGCCTCAGTTTTCTCGGCCATAAAGTGGGGTGAATGGCAGCTGCGTCCTGGGGTAACAGCCCCGGGAGCCCCGGGCTGGTGTGCTCTGGCCTGGGACTCTGGCGCTCCACAGCCTGGAGGTGGCCCTGCGCTGGCCGCCAACCCGGGCACACCTGTCTCCTCTGCAGACCTCAGTCCCCCTCAGAATCGCTAGGACGAGGTTCTTTGTGGCTTAGAGGGAGGGGAGTCCGACCCAAACCCACCGAGTGCTCTCCAGCCTTGAGCCTTCCTGCGAGTCCCCGGGGTCTCAGCCTCCTCTCTGGGCAGGGACAGTCAGAGTGGATGGCCCCTGATGGCTGCCCACACTGGCAACTTGGGCCTCACGTCGGGGAGCCTGGTCTTGGGTGGAGAGGGACAGAGAGCAGGATCAGAGGCCAATCCGGGTCACCCCGTCTCCGCAGCCAGAGAACATCCTGTGTGTCAACACCACGGGCCACCTGGTGAAGATCATCGACTTTGGCCTGGCACGGAGGTACCACCTGGGTGCGGGGGACAGCAGGGCCGGCCTCTGTGTGGGCAGGGCCGGGGCAGGGCAGAGAGTGCCCGGAGCAGGCTGGGGCTCTGAGTTCGTGATCGTACCTCCAGGTACAACCCCAACGAGAAGCTGAAGGTGAATTTTGGGACCCCGGAGTTCCTGTCGCCTGAGGTGGTGAATTATGACCAGATCTCCGACAGGACAGACATGTGGAGCCTGGGGGTCATCACCTACATGCTGTGAGCCCCGGGGGAGGGCGGCGACTGTGGGGCTGGTTGGGGTACACGGGAGGGGCAGCAGAGGCCAAGGTGGGCCCCGGGGTCCTGGTGAGGTGGGCCCACCCACTGGGAGAACCAGGAAAGGGGAAAAGCCCAGGCCCCCAGAGGCGTAGCATCTCAGCCCAGGGTCCTGGACGGCAGGCTGCAGGCGACCTGGGCGGGGCAGAGGGGCAGTGGAGACTTTTTGTGCGCTCATCACCGGGCCTTGCACTCGTCCTTCCTCATCTTCCCTGGGGAGCTGGGATGATCATGCCCATTTTTCAGATGAGAAGAGTGAGGCTCAGAGAGGGGAAGTGACTTACCCAAAGTCACCCAGCCAGATCCAAACCCAGGTCTGTCCCACTCGGGAAGCCGGGGGTCTTTCCAGCACATGGTGTGCCTCCGAGGCTCTGCCCACCCCCCGCCCACTCTGCAGGTCCAGTCTCACCTCCCGGCCCCCCCCTGCCACCTCTCTCCTCCAGGCTGAGCGGCCTGTCCCCGTTCCTGGGAGATGACGACACAGAGACCCTAAACAACGTCCTGTCTGCCAACTGGTACTTTGACGAGGAGACCTTCGAGGCCGTGTCGGATGAGGCCAAAGACTTTGTCTCCAACCTCATCGTCAAGGATCAGGGGTGAGCCTCCGTGTGACTGCGGGGGAGGGTGGGGACCGTGCCACCATCGCCCTGCTGACGCCCCTCCCACAGGGCCCGCATGAGCGCCGCCCAGTGCCTGGCCCACCCTTGGCTCAACAACCTGGCGGAGAAAGCCAAGCGCTGCAACCGCCGCCTCAAGTCCCAGATCCTGCTCAAGAAATACCTCATGAAGAGGCGCTGGAAGGTACCCGGGCGCCCGAGGTGGGCGGGGGGAGTCCCCGTGCCAGACCCCGGCCCCTCCAGCCCTGCCTGGCACATTTCCTCCACCAGGCCCGGAAAACAGGGCTGGCCTCCCTCTCGGCGTCCTGGGTTGGCTCCTGACCCCCAGTGGGGCCCTCTGCCCACCCCTCCATCTGGGGGGGGGCTCATCAGGGGCCGGGGTTCAGGAAAGTGTCTCTGACCCCGTCACTGTGTGGGGTCATATTCCAAATATTTATCAAACAGCCACTACTTCTAGGCATCAGTGGACACAAGAGACCATGATCCCAATCCTTGTGGACTACCTTGGGTGGAAAATGGAGAGTTGTTGGAATGGATTAAGGCTGGACGGGTTCTAGGAAAAAATGAGGGCAATCAGCAGTGCCAGGAGAGAGGCTGCACTTATAAAGAAGCAGTCAGGGAGGGCTTGCCGAGGAGCCTGTGAAGGGAGACCTCTAGGAGATACGGAGGGAGCTGTGCCAGGACTGAGGGAAGAGTATTCCAGGCAGAGGGAAGAGTCAGTGCAAAGGCCCTGTGGCAGAGCCAGCGGGTGAGTTCAAGGAACAGGTAGGAGCCAGTATAGCTGAAAGTAGAGTGAGTGAGGGGGTAGGAATGACGTCAGAGAGAAACAAAGGGACAGGAGCCAGAGGGACTTCTCTGCCACCACAAGAGGATTTTTACTTAGAGCCACTAGAGTGGTCTGGGCTCTGGCCTGGTTGACTTAATCTGATGAATGAATGGAGGAAGCCGTCCTGTAGCGGGTGTGGGCAGTCCCCACCCCAGCCTCTGGCCCTCCTGGGGTGAAGGGGACCCTGGGAGGACGCTCGGCTTCCTCACGGGGTCTCCCTGACCCCTCTCTCTCCTGCCCTAGAAAAACTTCATCGCTGTCAGCGCTGCCAACCGCTTCAAGAAGATCAGCAGCTCAGGGTCCCTGATGGCTCTAGGGGTCTGAGCCCCGGGGGCAGCTGAGGCCCGGACGCAGCCGCACAGTGGCCCGGCTGAGGCCTCCAGTCCAGAAGGCCCGAGAGGGCAGGCCAGGTCCTTGGGCGGCTGGTCAGGACGAGGCTGCGCCGGGCAGGGAGGCTCGGGGCTCCCCACGCCTCCGCAGCGACGCTTCCCCGACCTGAGCCGCTGGGAGTGTGGCCAGATCCATCCAGCTAACGCCCCAGACCGGCTCTGGCTGTCCACCGCACCCCAGACCACACCCAGGGCCACTGCGGCCACTCCCCTTCCCCCTGGCTCCCTTTGAACTGCTGCCCTGGTGGCCCCTGCTCTGCCCACCGGCCTGGGCTTGCTCCTAGCTGGGGTGGGACGGCTGGGGGTCCCGCGTGCGTGTGGGGCTCCTGCAGTCATGGACGGAGGCCCCGGAGGGGGCAGGAAGGCAGCCCCCAGTTCCTCAGGCCCAGCTGCCCCGGAAGAAGCAGGCTTTGTGAAGGGGACCTCAGGCCCCCGCCCACTCCCAGCAGATAAGGCCTTGCACACACCATCTGGCCGCCTGCCGCCTTCTTGGTGACCACCAACACACAGGAACTGTGTGAGAGGGGGACGCCCCGCCCAGGCCTGGCAGGGGGCCGGGAGAGGCTGGGGGACCCAGGAGACCACCCCTGAGCTTGCCTGAGGGTCAAGCCCGCCCCACCCGGCCACTCTGGACCCATCCCAGGGGGCACCCACAGCCTCAGATGCAGGGGTCCCGGAGGAGTGCGAAGGCCATTGGCCAGCCCCCAACCTGCTCTCAGCTTGTGCCTTGTAAATAAATGTACAGGTTGGACGCGGACGTGGCCTCCTTCCCTCTGCGCGGGTGCGGGTGGGCACTCTCCGACGTCCATCTGAGCGCTGGGCACCCCCGCAGGCTTAGGAGCCAGAGCGCCCAGCGCGCCATCTGGGCCAGAGGCGTTCCTGCTGTGCACCCAGGTTGCTCACCTGTGGCAGGGAGGGCACAGCAGAGGAGGGCACAGCAGCAGCCCACAGTGACTGGGTGGCAGCCATCGCTAGGCTCTGGTTAAGTGCTTGCACATGTCATCTCATTAGTCCTCCTATCGGGACTGTATCATTTCTGCCTCCATCAGGTTGGGGCACCAGGAGCGGGGTACTAAGGATTGAACTCAGGGGCACTCAACCACTGAGCCCCATCCCCAGCCCTATTTTGTACTTTATTTAGAGACAGGGTCTCACTGAGTTGCTGAGGCTGACTTTGAACCTCCAATCCTCCTGCCTCGGCCTCCCGAGCTGTTGGGATGACAGGTGTGGGCCACTGCCCGGCTCAGGGAGCTGTTCTAATCTGCTGTCAGATGAGGAGACAGTTCAGAAAGGGGCAGGCGCTGGAAGGCGGGTCAGGGGCTGGGGCTGGAAATGGACTCTTCTGCCTCCAGAGCGAGGCTCTGCCCGGGAGCTCACCCTGCTGCCTGCAGAATCAAGGCGTGGGCAGGCGCGGTGGCCTGTGGTGCCCGCCGTGGTGAGGGTGCCCAGGGGACCCAGGGCAGAGTCCTGCTCTCTGTCTCCCCCACTTGCCAGGCAGCCGAGCAGGGCAGGGGGCTGCCTCCACTGGCGGGGGCAGCTGGAGGGTAGGAGGTCGGAGCCTGGTAGGGCCGTCCTCCCCGCTGGGTCAGAGTGGTGCAGCCTGCAGGGCTCAGAGGTCCCGGGGTGCGGGGTGGGGGGGCAGAGGTGCAGTGAGCCCCATTCCGACCACTTGGGCCGCTCTCGGGGCCAGTGGGTGAGCGTTCTGCTGCTTCCCAGCTCAGGGGGAGCCCCAGGGAGGGTGTGCCGCTGGCCCAGGGTGACACACTTGGTGTGGAGCCAGGGTTCGAACCTCGACTGAGGTGGGCCCTGCTCCTCACCCTGCTCTGCCTGCCCCGAGCAACCTTGGACCTGGCCCCGGGTGAGGGCCTAGCAGCTGGTTCCATCCCTCTCCAAACACTGCCCTGGAGGCTGAAGCCAGGGCCCTGAGCGCTCCGCCCTGCTCCCGCAGGTGGGTGCAGAGTCCCGCTGTGCAGGTGCCCGCGGGGTGGGCCTGGGGGACTTTGGGACCTGTGAGTGACTCCTCAGGCTGGGAACCTGGGCCAGGAGCCTGGCGTGGGCTCTGTGGGGAGGCCTGCTGGTGGGCGGGGCCCCAGGGTCCTGGAGCCCGCGTCCCCTGCCACCTGCCAGCTGGGCCAGGCCTGCGGTTTCCTCTGAGCGGTTCTTGCGGCCTCACTGGCCCCCACCCAGACTGCGCCTCGGCCACACAGCACGATGATGAGGCATGAGTCACCTCGAGGGGGAGGGGGAGGCCGTGTCCAGCCAGAGCAGAAACTCAAGGCTGGGATCCAGCTGGGGAAACCAAGGCCCAAAGGGGAAGATCCCTCGTCCACCATTTTGATGCTGGGACCAGAACCCAGGTCTCCAGACTCCCAGCCACACCTCAGTTTCTTCCTCTGTAATGTGACCATGGCAGCCTCAGGCTCTCCTCTGCCACCCCTACGGCCATTAGGACAGTGGAGGGATGGGCTGGGGTGGGCTTTAGCATATTTCACAGGTAAGGAAGCTTCAGAGAGGGAAAGTGACCTTCCCAAGGCCACACAGCAAATGAACAAGTCCTGGGCAAGAAGCCAACACAGGACCAAGGCACAGGGCTGAGGGCCCCCCTCTCCATCTCCTCCCAGGAATGCATCTTAGAAAGCTGTTTGGGTTATTTGGGGGCCTCCTTTAAGCCTCCCCTGCTCCTTGGAGGGAGAGAATGTGGGTGGGAAAAGAGGATTTCAGAGAGGTCTTGTTCTCTCTGGGGCTGCAGAGCACAGTCGGGTGTAAGCTGGGGCCCCCTCTTGGGCGGCCTGGGCCCCTACCCTCTCGGTGGGCTGGCATCCCTGGTGATCATGGGGACAAAAGGCTTTTCACTCTGGAGCTGCCCTGATGGAGGGGGCGGGGGTCTCTGGTTTGGGCCAAGCTGGACCCTGAGCAAGGATCGGGCCGAGGCTCTGTCCCTTGCGGTTCCCTAGGTGCCAGCTGTGGACTGCCCTCTTCCTTGCATGATCCGCTTGGCCCACAGGCCAGGACAGGGCGCCTCCCGCAGTGTCCATCCCTGTGCTCCCCAAGGTGGGCTGTGCTGCTGGGGCACTTCCCCGGCCCGTGGGCTGAGAAGGGTTAACCCCTCAGTGGGGCTGCCCTTCCCAGCTGGCCCCAGCCCAGAAAGCTTTCCTCCAAGACCATTTCCTGCCTCTGGGCCTGGGCCAGGCCCACAGTGACCACCCCCATGGGCCTGGAAGCCACTGGGGCCACATCTGGTTTGGATTACACCCGGACTGGTGACGTGGCCTTTTCCTGTCTGGTCTAGTGGCCTTGAATTCCACCAGCCACCTTGGACCCAACCAGGCAGTGGTGGGAAAAGACTCAGCCAGTGACGGGGCCGCCCTGGGCGTGTGAGGTGGCCGGGGCCGTCCTGCGGGAGGTGCCCACCTGGCCCACCATCCCACCTGGCAGCCGTCTCCACCCCTGTTTTCCTTCCCCGCTTCTTCCCTTCACTCTAAAGGGTGGTGTTTATGGAGCACCAGGCGCTGCAGGGCTTTTGTATAAGAGGAAGCAGGAAGTAGGTCTGGAGAAGTTGGGAAGAAGTTTGCAGGGCAGGCTGACTCAGGGTAGTAGGGAGCCACCGAAGGGTTGTGAGCAGAGGAGGGACATGATCACATTCATGCACTAAAAAGGACTCCTGCACCTGGGCGGGTCAGTGAAGGGAGACTGGAGAAGGGAGAGCAGGGAGGCCAGGCGGTGTCTTCTCAGGAGGCCACTGAGGTCGAGAGCCGGGAAGTACTGAGCTCAGACATCTCTAAGCAGACGGGCTGGGAACAAGTGACCGAATTCCAGGTCAATCAGAAAGGATTCAAATCCACTTATGGGTCCTCTCGGAGCCCCAGTTCCTGTCTGGAAAGGTGGGTACTAATAGTCCCTGCCTCCCAGGGTCAAGGCCAAAGTTGCATGAGGTGTGTGGTGGAGCCTGGTGCAGGCTCCTGAGCCCTTTGTTACACAGCTGTTCCCTGAGCCCCTGCTGGTTCCAGACACTGTTCTAGGTGCTGGGGACAAACAGGGAGAAGACAAGAGGCCTGGGTGGAGCTTCTTCCAGAGCGGGCAGCTGACCAGCAGTAATGGAGGTAGGACGTGCTCTTGGGGGAGAAGCGAGGATGGCGGTCGTTTGAGCAGAGACTGAAGGACAAGGTGGAGGAGAGGACCTTGTGGTCCTGGTGGGAGACGGGACCAGGCTGAACAAAGGAGGAGCCAGGCCAAGGCTTGGAGGGCGAGGGAGGAGGGAGTCGCAGCCAGATCTCAAGGCTTTTCCCCACAGGGATTGTTGCTCTGAGCAGGGGGCCCTGGGGGGTCTTTGAGATATAATCCCTGGTGCCTGGACTAAGGTGACTAAGGTGACCTGGACTCCAAGGATGAAAGGAACAAGGCAGGCCCCACCTGGTGGGCTGAGTCATGTTTAGGAGGCCTAAACATGAATATGCACACACAGAAGCCACCAGATGGCAAGGACAGGGGCAGAGAGGGGGACGAGCCCGGGGTGTGCAGCCTCCTTGGAGGAGCTGGTGTCTGACTTGGGCTCTAGGTTTTAAGAAGTCGCCAGCAGGAGGCTGAGGCAGGAGGATCACGAATTCAAGGCCAGCCAGGGCAACTCAGAGGGACCCTGTCTTACAAACACACAGACAAAAAGGGCTGGGGCTGTAGCTCAGTGGTAAAATGTCCCCGGGTTCAACCCCTAGTACCACAAGAAAAAAAAAAAAAAGGGAAAAGAAAATTTTAAAAATGTAGAGTCCTCCAGTGGGGAGGAACATTCCAGAAGGAGGGAACAGCCAGTGCAAAGCCCTAGGGATGGAAAGAGAGCCCAGCAGGGAGGAGGCTGTCTTCAGGGAGCAGAAGGGCCAACTTCCCTGGCACTCAAGGGGGACAGAGGGACCTCGGGGCTGGCTCTAGGAGGTGGTCCTGAGGGGGCAGCCCTGGCCTTCGGGCCGATGCGGGACGGAACAGGCCTCTAGCCTGTTTTTAGCCATGGAACCGCTTCCTCCGTCCCCACCAGCTGCCTCCCTGAGTCACCAGCAGGGCGGGAACAGGGACGAGGCATCTCTGGACCTTCAGGGATGTGGTTTTTGCCATGTGTGAAGGAAGGGTCAGAGAGGACTGGCCCAGGGTAGAAGGTCCTCCGGGGGGTTGCTTTTAATTCCAGTTTCATTCCTGTTGACCCCCTACACACACAGTCTGCAGGACGGGACTTCCCACATACCAGTCCTCGGGTAGGAGTCATTACTCCCATTTCACAGATGAGGAAAACAAGACTCAGAGAGGTGAATCTACTGGCTCAAGGTTTGCACAGCAGGGAAGTAGAGAGGCCAGAAATTGAGGCAAAGCCTTGTTCGGACTAGGTCACAGTCGGAACCCTCTGCATCCTGTCCTCCTCCCTCCACAGCAACCAGACACCACCCAGGTGGGGGCGAAGTCAGGTTAAGGGGGACATGCCCAGGACCCAAATGCCTTTTTATTTCACTTAACAAACACTTAGAGTGCAATTTCCGTGTGCCAGTCCCTGTTCTAAGCACTTTGCAAATATTAACTCATGTAATCCTCCCAACCCCACGGGCATAGGTGCTATGAATGTCCACATTTTACAGACCAAGAAAACACAGAGAAGGGGAGTCACTTGCCGGGCAGCTAGAAGCCGCGGAGCTGGGGTGGGCTCCCAGGCACTCAGGCCTGGCACTGGGCTGGGGGCCACGGGATCCTGGGGGGAAGGGTGTCTGGGCCCAGGCCTGGGTTCCTGGTCCTGCACACCAGGCTTCCTGATCACTGTGGCAGCCTCCCGGTGCCCCACCCTCTGGGGGAGAGGGTCTCCGCCCAGCCTGGGCGCTCCTGGGGTGTGGGAAGGAGCAGTGACCCCAGGCCTTGGAATGCCATAAACCAGGGAAGGAAGCGGTGGGCGGGAGAGGAGATAAGGCCCAGTGGAGGAGGCTGGGGAAGGCCGGGCCTGTGGGCAGGGTGGCCTTGGCGGGCAGGGAGTCCTCTCAGCAGGTGACAGTCCTTGCTTTGATGGGAAGGGGCCTCCTCCCTCCTGGCAGCCTCCGTGGGGTCAGGGAGAGGAGTCAGAAACAGAGCCGCCGGCCAACTCCAATATTCCAAGAATCTGAGCGGCGGTGATTAAGAACTCTGGAATATTCTCAAAGACCACGATGCTGCCATTTTAGGGTTTGGTTCAGGCTCCCTCTGCCAGGTCGCTCAGGATCCTTCTTTTTGGCTCCGACCTGTGGGGAGGGATGGGGTCGGAGGTCCTCACCTGGGAAAGACCAGCCTCTGGGAGGAGGGCACCCGAGGTGCAGTCAGATCCAATGGCTGCGATCGTCCCCTGAGAACCTCACAGTGAAGGCAGCAGAGGGACGTGACCATGGACCCACGGGCAGCTCTGTCCTGCCTGGCTGTGTGAGCTCGGCCGTCACTCACCTGCTCTGGCCTCAGTCTCTCCTTTTGTGTGCCAGGAGGCTCTCTCTGGGTGACCCAGATTCAGTGTCTGAATCTGTGTGGAGATTGCCACCCCGTCAATGCCCACCCAGAAGGGGGTGGCCAGGAGGGAGCCGGAGGTGTCTGTTGGTCATGGAAAGAATGTGAGGGCAGGAGGCCCAGAGGGTGGGGTCCCTGGGCTGGGCAGTGAGCAGGGGCAACATGAGATCATGGTGTCTGGCCTCCTGGCACAGTTCCTCTGGGGATGGGACCTCCTCCAGACCACCCCCCAGGGCAGACCCTCCCCAGGGACTCAGACCCAGAGTCACACTGCCCATCCCCCACCCTCTGGGCAAAGGGAGGAGAACCAAGGCCCAGAGAGGTGGGCACCAGTCCAGCTCGCAGTGAGGCCAAGCAGGCACCGAGCCCGGCTCCTGCCTGGGGCTTGGAGCTGAGGGGCCTGTCTTCACTTCTTGACAGAGAAGGAGTCTTTGAGGGGTCAGAGGGAGGGGTGCAGAGGGGGCTCCTGCCCAGAGCTGAGTTGGCTGCTGGATGCGGTGGGTACCCCAGGGCGGGAGTGAGCAGGGACTCAGGCCTCTTCCCCCAGGGACCCCCCTCCTCAGTGGGGAACAGGATGTCGGCCTCCCATCCTCCTGCCAGCTCAGGACACAGGTGGGGAGGAGACTGGGGTCACCAGGGCCCCACAGGAAGGCACCGTGGGGAATGGTGCTCAGCGCAGGCCTCCCTCCTCCACCCAACTGAGGCACACCTCCTGCCACACGCTGACCCACACGGGCACTCGCCGTGGGGCAAACACCTCGGGGTCTGTTTCCCCCTCCTGGGCCATGCCCCGGCACCAGAGGACCCTTCTCCCCCGCTGCCGACCCATGAAGCTGTCCACCTGAGGCAGGACAGACCCTCACGGTTCTCCCCACTGTTTGGTGGCTTGGGGGCGGGGTGCGACAGGCGTGGGGAGAAGGGGCCCCCGAAGCTGGCCAGGCATTTTCCCAGCCCCTTCTGGTTGCAGTGAGCCCCGCCCTGCAGGTCCCCCCTCCACCCCGGCTCTGGAGTCTGTGGGAACCAGACGCTTCAGGCCGTCCAGCCGGGCTCGCTTCCTCCCAGGCCCCAGGGGACCTGCTGAGGGAGGGGGGAGCCTCTTGGGCTGAAGTCAGCATGGCCAGCTGCCCAGGGAGGGCTCTGGAGGAGACGCGGCCACCTCCCCAATGAAAGGATCTCCAGGACCCTGGACGTCACCTCGTGGGACAGAAGACCCTCAGAGCCCCAGGCCAACACCAAGGTGCCCCAACATCCTCTTTCCTTCTCCTCTCCCTGGACCCCTGATCTGCAGGGGAGGACCGGGCTCTGGGAGGGCACCGTCTGCCTGCTCCTTCAGGACAGACGCCCCAGTGAGCTTCCCGCGTCTCTTCCTCTGTGGGCGCCACCAGTGTCTTCACGTCTCCTGTTCCCATGGGAGGGGGCCCCTGGAAAGGGCCACGCTCTACTTGTGATCAGTACCCAGGTCAGCCAGGAAGGCTGCCCAGCCCCGGGGAAACGCTTTCATAAAGAGCCACCAGGAAACCCAGGAGAGGTCCCCGTTCGTGTGGGAAATCCATAAAAGGGGGTCCGTACAGCTTTCAAGCCCAGGGGTCCCTGTCTGGGGCATCTTGTTGGCCCTGACAATCCAGGGTCTCAAAGAAGCCCTTCCTCCCCGGAGGAGGAAGGAACTGGGGTTCTCCTTCCTGCATCTCCCTTAAACTCTGGGTCAAAGCCCACGGGCCTGGCTGCCATCTCCTCTCTGTCACTCATCTGCCATCCAGCTCCCATGAGCCCCGAGGACCCCAGACCCTCTGAACCTCAGCTTCTGTCACTGGAATTGGGGTTCCTATTCTGTGGCACCCTGGTGAGATGATGGATACAAGCCTGGGACAGAAGAAATGACACAGAGGGTCCCAGGTATTAGAGCTACGCTTAACTCTTAATGGAGGGCGGAGGGCCTGGAGTCTCTCGCAGTTTCGGGCTGGAGATGGACCCCTAGGCCTGCCCTGCCTCACGCCTTGCCTGGTGTCTCTTGGTTGAGTCCCTCCTGTGCCTGCCCCCATTCTCTGCTCCTGGGAAACTCCCCAAGAAAGTCCCCAGCAGGAGAAAGCCTCAAGAGAGACATTTTCATTAGGGGTCCCCAGCCCCTGCGGCACCATCCCGCGGCCACACGTAGAACCCAGCTTTCCAGCCCTCAGCCCCAACTACCCAGCAAGCTGCCCCTCTTCATCACACTGGTTTTATTGGGGCCAAGAGCCACAGAACAAATCCCAAGGACCCCCGCCCCCTCACCCCCAAGTTTCTCCAGGGGCCCCCAGGGCCCAGCTGAACGCCGCTTCTCCAGTCCTGGCCTCCCGTCCAGGTGGTGCTGGGCCGGCCGGGGCTTGGTCCTTTGAGAACTCTCCAGGTCCTAGAGCCAGGCTCAGCCTGGCACTGGTTTGGCAGAGGCTCTACAGAGGTGAGGCTGCTGTCACTCAAAGAAGAACATTCCTGGTGTCCGGTATAGGCAGGGGGGCAGCCCCAGTGGATAGCTGGAGCCTCCCTGGACCGGGAAGCCTCCTGTGACCCAGGGTTCCTTGGGGTCAGCTGGCAAGGGCAGCGGGGCCCGGAGTGAGGCTGGCGGGGTGGGGGGTGCCGGGGAGGGCGCTGCAGAGGCCAGCAGGTGCTCCAGGCCCGGGTCGGCGCCCATGCAGAAATTGAGGGCTTGCAGTCGGCACTGGTAGCCACTCCCGACGGCTGCCTCGGGGGTCAGGACGGGCGTGGGGGCCTTGCTAAAGCCCTCGGCCTCAGAGAAGTTGGCAGGAAAGCCAAACGCTGGGCACGGGGAGGGTGAAGTGACCACTGGGAGCTCCCCTGGGCCTGCAGGCTTGGGTGTGGACATCTCCTTGGGCTCCACGGGCAGCCGGGGCCTGGTGACATCAGCAGTTGCTGGGCACGTGCTGTCTGGCAAGGTCCCCACCAGACCCCCAAAGCTTAGGCCCTTGGGGTCTGGCAGCTCTGGTGGGAATGGGCACTGCCTGCTGGTCATGGTGTGGGTGACTCCGGGGTCCTGGCTGGTGGCCCTGACGGGTCCCCGGCGTGCCTTGACAGGGCTCCTGGTGCCCTCTGCACCTGCCCGACGGGTGAAGCGGCGGCGGCGACGGAGGAAGCTGCCGTGCTGGAACATGTCATGGCAGTCGGGGTCCAGGGTCCAGTAGCTGCCCTTGCCTGGCTTGCGGTCATCGCGGGGCACCTTGACAAAGCACTCGTTGAGAGACAGGTTGTGGCGGATGCTGTTCTGCCAGCCGGGCCGGTTGTGGCGGTAGAAGGCAAAGCGGCCCATGATATAGCGGTAGATGCCACTGAGTGTGGCCCTCTGCCCCGGGGAGCTCTGGATGGCCATGGCGATCAGGGCAATGTAGCTGTAGGGGGGCTTTGTGGGCTCAGTGGCCGGGGCCAAGGGCCCAGGCGGTGGTGGTGGCGGCTGCTGCATGCTGGCCGGCTGGCCGGGTTGATGGCTGCAGAGACCACAGAGGCCAGGAGCAGCCTGTGCGGGCTGGTTAAAAGGCCCACTGGCCCAGCCTCCCGGCCTGGGAAGGCAAAAAGGGGTGGGCCCAGCAGCCTACCAGGCCCTCCTCCCTCACCGCCCCCTGCAAGCCCCAGGAGGGGCCGGCAGGAGAGGCCTGTGAGCAGCTGCCAGGGGTGAGGAGGTGGGAGGGAAGGGACCGAGACCCTCAGCCCACGTGTGCTGGGTGGTAGCAGCTAGGGAGGGACAGGATGTGAGATGGAGCGAGACAGAAAAAGAGAGAGTGGCAGAAACAGAAGCAGAGAGAGGAGAGAGAAGCAGGCAGAGACGGAGGTACGGGCAGACAAAACTCACAGACACACCTCCAGGGAGAGACCTGGGCTACACCCAGGCAAGTGGCCAACAGGGTGGGTTGGAATCAGCCAGACACCGAGAGAAACGAAGAGACCCTCAGAGACAGAGAGGAGGCGGGGACTACAGTGACAGGTAGAGATGCCAGGTGGGGTGGGGTGTGTGCTGCTAAGACCACCAGAGACAGGTAGAGGGTGACAGAGAGAAGCCACAGGGGTCTCTGAGTCCCCACTGCTGGTCCTGCTTCTCCTCTCCTCCTCTATCACCTCCTTCCCGCCACCCAGAGCCCCGGAGGCCACACATACCCTGTGGGCCAGACCCGGGGGGAGGGCGCCCAGCCAAGGCAGAGCCCAGTTCTGTGAGCCCTGGCGCCCTCTAGTGCCAGGTGTGGGGAGGACAGACATTTGGGCAGAGAGATCCTCCCGGGAGGCGTCTGGAAAATGCTGGTCAAACCTCAGTTTCTCCATCTCTAAAACGGAGCTGGCAACTTTTCAGCAATCCGGGCCACAGTGAGGGGTCATCAGGCTCTCTTACACAGACTCCAGCACCAAGACACCCCCGCTGCAGCCTCTAGCTGGGGTCCAGGAGGACAGACACCATTCAGGCCCAGAGGACAGCTCTTCTGAAGGATGGGTCAGTATCCTCCCTCTTGCCCACTGCCAAGACAGTGGTCACCTACTCTGTTCAGGCCAGCTCACTCCCCCCACCATGTTTACTCCTTGGACCAACTCTGATCTGGAGGTCTTCATAGCTTCTTTTGAATAGAAGACGGATCTAAGGCTCAGAGAAGTTAAGTAAGTTTTCTGAGGTTACACAGTTAGTGAATGATAATGCTAGGATTTGAATTCAGGATTCTTTAACTCCTTAACACTACCCCTTCTCAGAGGGCTGCCTCTCCTGAGATTAGGGGACAATCACAGGAAAATAGGCTGTGAACCCCAAGACAGTAGGGATTGTGCTATTTTTGCTCTATCCCCAGTATTCAGCACTGGACACTGGAAAGAGGCCTGGAACAGAATAGGTGTTCAAAAAAATGTTGAGGGGCTGTAGCTCAGTGGTACAGTGCTTGCCTAGCATGCGTGAGGCACTGGGTTTGATTCTCAGCACCACATATAATCAGAGAAAACTAAAAAAAGAAAAGGAAAAAGTCTGTTTAGTGACTGAAAAAACAGCAACAATTGACTTTTTTTTTTTTGTACCAGGGATTGAACCCAGGGGTACTTAACCACTGAGCCACATCCCCAGCTGTTTTAATATTTTATTTTGAGACAGGGTCTCATTGAGTTGCTTAGGGCCTTGCTAAATTGCTGAGGCTGACCTTGAACTCATGATCCTTCTGCCTCAGCCTCCCAAGCTGCTGAGATTACAGGCGTGCATCACTGTGCCAGCTACTAATTGACTTTTGTCCTTTGTTAAATCTTACAGTTTTATCCCCATGAAAGTAGCTTACTGGCTGGGGGTTTAGCTCAGTGATACGGTCCATTCTTAGCATGTGTGAGGCTCTGGGCAGGATCCGAAGCAACACACACACAGGCACTTATTAATGCATCACTAAAAGATTTATTATGTTGGCATCTGTAAGAGGATTCCTATAAATAAAGTCAGAAATCAGAAAAGGAAGAAAAATGTTGCTTTACCCATGAGGCGGGGGGATTTAACATCCAGGTTAATTCTTCCAGTTGGGAACCCTCCCAATCCTCCCCACGACTCACAGTTTATGAAGATGAGTGGGGCTGGGGGAGGGACTGGATTGCCACTGTGGCCTCTGCCTTAGGGTTATGTTTGGGATCCTGCCTTACTCTCTAAAGACTGTGCTGGTGGTTCAGTGGTCAGCATCTGAAACCCAGGGTTCAAATTCTCTGTTTCGGGATCCCCCTCATTGACCCTCAGATAAAGGAATGAGACTAGCAGCAGTTGGGAGGAAGGATCTGGAAGCCCAGAGTCCCTCAGAGGCCAAGCAACTGCTACTGGTTGTTCCCACTCTGAACCACCCTGAGGTCAACTAGGCTTTAAGCAAACGAACCCAATGGCACCCTAAGACTAGCTCTAAGCAGCTGTTGACGTGTTGGGCTTTCAACAGGCGATTTAGTCCTATTTCTAACCCCATTACTGTTTTTCCTGGGGCCTCAAGGCCGAATTCTATTTCCGGCTGATGCTCCAGGCCCAGCGCTGGGCCTCCGCCCCCCTCGTCGTTCCAGGATCCATTCCCTTCAGGGAGAGTTAAGGCCACTAGCGCCTAAGCTGTCCGTTATCAGGGCAATAGGTGAGGGAGGCCCCAAGTCCACTGGTTCAGTGAGGGCAGGGTTGGGGTGTCTCACCCCGTGGTGGGGCTTCCTTTAGTGTGTGGGAGAGGGGGAAACATCCCGAGTGGGGTTGACTGTCAAAGGTGGGTGAGGCCATCCAGGATGCCTTGCTGGGGTCCCCGAGGGGTGCCAGGGCGAAGGCGCCTGGCATGCAGGAGCAGCTCACGGGCGAAGAACGGCTCCACCTGTGGGGACCAGAGGCAGTCAACTCTGTTTCTATGGGAAGTCACAGCCCTAGTGACAGCCTTGTCCGCACACCCATTTATATATATATATATATATATATATATATATATATATATATCAGAGGGCCATACAGGTCTGGGTGGGGTGGGGCTGGGTATGGAGAGGGACTGGAGGGCCTGGAGGGTGTGGTTCTCCCCTGGGATGGAGGGAGTGACTCACGTGAGCCATGACGAGCCTCTCCTCCGGCTGGTCTGGGGGACCCGGGTACTCCTCGCCAAAGCACAGGCGGATCTGGTATTCCGGCTCGGGCTGTCCATCCTGCAGGTGAGCATGCAGCTCTGCAAGCACCGGGACTGTGGGGCTGGGACTGTGGCTGGCCGAGCAGGCATCCCACCCGGTGCCCACCTTGTGCTTATATCCTGAGCCCAGGTTCTGTAAGCTCACATCCCCATTGGGTGCCCACGTCCTAGGCCAGTTTTTTGTGCCTGTGCTATGTCCCACATCTGCACCCACTTTCTGCTTTCATGTCCCTTGCCTGGTGTCCCTCTGCCCACTCTCAGGTCATTAGGCCTACTCCATGCTTATTGTTATTCACCTATGTCTGCCAGTGCTCTGATGCCCACCCCATGCCCTGCGCTCTTATGCCAACAAACGTACCTGAGTCCTAGGCTTATGTCACAGATCTAAGGGCCTCAGTATGCCCGGCGCCTATGCCCCTTATAGACCTAGACAGGGATCTGTGGCCAGCCCTCTTGATGTCCGCGTTCTTTCCCATCCCTGGCGCTTCAGAGCTGTGACCTTTGTTTCGATGCTTACCCCAAGCCCAGGACGCTTGGGCCCACACTCCTTTGGCTACCGCGTGACCACGCCCCCGGCCCAGCCCTCTGTCCCGCGCCCAGGGCGGAGCTACAGCGCGCTTACCTTCGAGGAAGCGGCGCGTGTCGAGCAGCTGGCAGGTGTGCTCGCGCTCCAGCTTGTTGGGCTGCGCGCGGTGCGGGGCTAGCTGGCCGCGCCAGTACACGCGGCCCTGGCACAGACGCTTGGCGAACACGCCCTCGGGCGCCACCCACAGCAGCACGCCGCGCTCGAGGTGCGGCAGCAGGCGCCGCAGCACGCGGGCGCCCGGCGGCGGCTCGGGGAAGTGAACCTGCGCCAAGCGTGCGGGCGGCCCCAGCAGGCGCTGGGCGGCGGCGGAGGCGGCTGTCCCGGGGCTAAGATGGCACCCCTCCGCGGTGCGCGCGGTGGCTTCGCGCACCAGCGCCGGGCCATAGAAAAGACGCACGTGCAGCCAGTAATCTGCGGGCACCAGGGAGAGGGCGCGGGCGGAGCGTTGGCAGGCCACCCCTTCCCCTGCCACCGGCCTACACAGCCCGGCGGCGCACCGGGAGGTCCTTCTGGCTCCCACTTCGGGAATTTGCCACTCCCTCCCAATCAGTCACAATAATATTCTAGCAGTGGTGATAGTAAAATGATAGCTTCCAGTGGAGACGAACCGGTAGTCCAGCTCTGTGGTTAAAGCATAGGGTCTGGGACCACCTGTACAGGAGGGTATGGCCTTGAGGCTCTCCTAGCCCAGATCTCGGGATTCTAGGATCTCCCAGCAAAGATTTAATACTGGTTGAAATAATAACAGCAACGGCAATAACACAGCGGTAGGAGGAGCAGCAGTACAGTTCGGGCTGCGGGCTCTGCAGCCCTTGGATTCAATTCTCCCTCTGCCCCTTAGGAGCTGTGACCTTTTAGTAATTAGCTGTGTGACCTTGAGCAAGGTCGAGTGTCTGCATATGTAAAATGGGGGCAATGGCAGCCTCTATATTGCAGGTCTATAGGGAGAACTTAGAAAGACACCTGACACAAACTTAAGTCCTTGAATGCTAGGTGTTGTGGCTGTTTGGGGAGTCCCTGTGGGGCAGGAGACACAGGCTAGCTGGCCCTATCCCCAGCCCTCCCCAGTTCTGCACACTGGTCAGAGGAGAGGATATTTATTTATTTATTTTAGGAGAGGGCCTTTAGGTTCCTTACCAGGGCTGTTGAAGTCCTCACAGGGCACTGAGCTCCAGGGGTGTCCAAGGTCCTGTGCCTGGTACCCTGGGGAAGGAGGGGATCAGTCAGACACAACCTCACCCTGACTTCCTGGACCTGGAGATCCAGGGGGAGGCCAGGGAGGAGGCTGGGGCGGGTGAGGAGACTGAGTTCTTACTGTGGTCAGCCAAAGGGTCTGGGAGGAGGGCGGCTGGTGGCAAGGAGCCCTGCTGGGCCAGCCTTGGGGGCTGCTCCTTGTCCTCATCCTCTGTGGCTAATCTGGAGCCATCCTGAGCATTGGAAGAAAGGGCTGGCCATGAAAATAGGGAGGAGACCCAAGGCCCCAAGGCTTTCTAGATTGATGCCACCTGGAGAAGGGGAGGTCTGGCAGACTGAAGGCCAGCTCTGGCTGATGGGAACTTTGGAGTTTCAGAACTCAAGACCCTCCCCACTCCGAAGAGCAGATAGGGGTGTTGGAGGTGATAGTATCAGAACTGGGGAGAGAAGTGCTGGAGGTGAACATGGAGGCGAAGAAGCTAGAGATGAAGGAGATGGGGAGGTAGAGCCACAGAACAGGGACTGATGGGGGCGTTAAGGACACAGAAAGGGCCGGAGCTGACAGGGGAATGGGTCAGAGCAATAACCCATAGATAATGGGGAGAGGTGACGGGGAGGAGATAACAGAGGTGATCAGACAGAATGATGGAGATGGAGTGGGGGTGGACAGAGGGCACACTAGAGGTGGGGAGGTCAAAGGGTGATGGGGCTGGGGCTGGTGGGGGAGGGGGGCCACAGGTACCAAGAAAGCAGAGCTGGTGGGGGGATGGGTGGGGTTCATGGAGGGATGAGGTGAATGATATTGCTGGAGATCACAGACAGAGAGAAGGCCACGGGGTGGCTTCGCTGAGCAGTGACTGAGCCCACAAGACTTCAGGGGCTCAAAAGCCACACTGACCTGATGTCCCCTGCAGGCAGGCCCAGTTGCTTCTCCAGGGGGTCGCTGTTGACTTGAGGGAGTGCCCTCTTTTGCAGGAGAAGCATGGACCTTGGAAACTGAATGGAGCAAGAACAGCTTGTTGTTCCCAGGGCCCCAAAAGGACCCCTCAATTAAGGTCACCCCAGTCAAGAGCACAGCAGCTCACTGCAGGACCTGCCCCTTTTCTTTCTCTTTCTCTTTTTTTCTTTTTTCTTTTCTTTTTTTTTTTTTTTGGTAGTTGTAGATGGACAGCATGCCTTATTTTATTGGTTTATTTGTATGGAGTGCTGAGGATTGAACCCCGTGCTTCACATGTGCTAGGCAAGCGCTCTACCATCAAGCTACAGTCCCAGCCCCTGCTTCCCCCTTTTCTGCACATATATATATATATATATATATATATATATATATATATATATATATATATATATATATATTAGCTGTTAATGGACTTTTATTTTTACTTATTTGTATGCAGTGCTGAGAATCGAACCGTGCCTCACGCATGCTAGGCAAGCGCTCCCGCTGAGCCACAACCCCAGCCCTTCCCCCTTTTCTAACAGGGAAACTGGGAGATCTAAACGCCTTCTAAATTCCCCAGAGTTCAAGCTCAACAGGTCCATCATTGCCCAGAGAGCCACCCTCGGCCACTACCCCTAGGGGCAGGGTGGTACCTGGGCGGGAGGTGTGGTCAGACACCAGCCGGTAGACCTTGTAGGGGTGGGAGGTGTCCAGCTGGCTGCGCTCGCGCACCTCGTGGAAGTCGATGCTCTTGTTGAGGGCACAGCGAAGCCTCGTCTTCCAGGTGGAGGGGTCCTCCTTGTCAGTACCCTCCAAGTGCTTGCCCTTGTACACAGCCCAGGCCTGAAGGAGAGCAGGGCGGGAGCACTTGGGGGGCTGTGCGGGGGGGGGGGGGATGAGAGACTGTCCTGGCTCTAAATCCTTCTCTGGGGCTCTCCCTTTCCCCCTCCCATAGTCTTTGGGTTCCTACTATAGTCTAGAAAGAGCTGTGGATTTGATGGGAAGCAAGACATATGAGCCTGGGTCTCAAGGAACTCAATCCTATCAGAGGGCATCTGTGATCAGCTGATCAGAAATCATCATGTCCCCTATTATGGATTGTGATAAATAACAATAAATAATAAAGTGATGGCATATCAATAATGGCAATGGTTTACTATCCGGATCATCATGAAACTAAGTCCCTACCTATTGCCACCAACAAAGTGGACTCCAGATGATTTAAAAAAACATGGATAGGAGATAAAACTATAAGATTAATAGACAATAATAAAGGAGAAATCTTCCAGAGGCAGAGAACATCTCTTTTTAAAATATTAACAAATCTTTATTACTAGTATATGATTCCATTGTAGAACCATGGAATTATTAAGTAGACTTTAAGAATTAGTCTTCCTTCCTTTTATAAAAGAGGGAATTTAGATCCAAAAAGATGAAATGAGTCACATCATATAAATACTAATAACATAAATAAACTTGGTTCTAATTAGCCTCCTACTTTTCAGATGAGAGAGTATTTTTTATAGCTTTATTTATTTATTTATATGTGAAACTGAGGATCCAACCCAGTGCCTCTCACATGTTAGGCAAGCTCTCCACCACTGAGCTACAGCCCCAGCCCCCAGATGAGAGATTCTTGAGGCAAAATATGGAACCAGAGACATCAGTTTGCATTATATCTGCTGCATTCTTCTCTGTTACTCTTTTATTGTACACCTATCCTTGAACTAAGGATATTGAAATGAGTCAGTCCAGAGAGCACATCAAAAGCAAAACTTAATAGGCATGAAGCCAGGCATGGTGATGCACACCTGAAATCTCAGTGACTCATGAGGCTGAGGCAGGGTGAGGGCAAGTTGAGACCAGCCTCAGCAACTTAGCAAGACCCTGTTTCAAAATACAAAATACAAAGGGCTGGGGATGTAGTTCAGGGATAGAGCATCCCTGGGTTCAATGCCCAGCACGAAAACAAAAATAATAGACACCTATGGCAAAAACGTTGCAATGTCTGACATCAGCAAGGGGTTGGGCATGTATGCCTCAGTGCAGATTCTTGTTATGCAAGTTAGTTATGTTCTGTTAAGTCTCCACAAACACTGAATTAGCCAATATGACAGCGTTATTAGCTTATCTAACATGAATTTTCTCTCTAAGGCACACACATGGGGAAATACAGGGCTAAGTTTCTGCAATTCTCTGATCACAGCATTTTCGTCAACTGACCAGTCCATAACATTGTTTAATGTGTTTTCTGTTGAAGGACACTCTTTAATATACACTGTTGATTCATTAACATTCAACTCATGGCCAAGAGCACTATCGCTCATGCTTGAACAATGCTTATCTAACATGAATTTTCTCTCTAAGGCACATGGTGGCCTTTTGCACTGGGGAACACTAGACAGCGCTTCAGCATTATGCTTGGGGGTCATTCTAAATAGAGACATCACTCACAAAATATTAAACATACGGCACTACATAGACCATGGAAGGGTCAATGTTCACCGTATGGGAGCTGAAGACAGAAGGCAGCGCTCTCAGCTTCAGATGTCCCCACTAGGCAACTGACATTTTGGTCATTCTGTGCAAATCTATGAATGGTTGCAAAAGTGCCTCAAGTATTGATTTGGGGAATACAAATACATTTTGGCAAGCAGGAGAATTTGCAAATATGGAATTCATATTTGACTGTGTGTGCTGGGGGAAAGGGGAGAGGAATTAAGGGTTGAAGACAGATTATGTCTTGAAGGTCAAGCTTTATCCCATGGGTACAGGGCACCAGAAGTCACATATTGTTGGGGCCACGGAGTCACATATGTATATTAGTGGTGGGTTGAGGGATGGGGAGGGCCAGCCCCCAGAATCCCCCTCTTTTGAACTACAGTGAAAAAAGCTTAAGGGATAAGCCATGCATCTACCTGTTCAACACTTATTGAGCACCTACTGTATGCCAGGCACTGTGCTCAGTGTTGCCACCCTCACACAGCTCACAGTCTGCTGTAAGGAGACACAGTCATCTCAGGCAGGAAAACTCACAGGGAACTCATACAGGCTCCCATGAGGATGACTTGGGAGGCCACTGAGTTGGTGCTTAATAAATGCATTAAATTAATGAGTGCACCAGGGAAGACTCTCTTGAGGAAGAGATGTTTGAGCTGAGGCTGACGGGAGCTGGCCAGGAGGGGGAAGAGGGAACGGCACGTACAAAGTCCTAAGGCAACACACAAAGTATTTAGAAAGTGAAAGAACCCAAGCTAGGGAGGGAAGGGAGTGGCGAGAGAGGAGGCCGGGGAGGGGCAGTTCTGTGGGGCTTTGAGACCAGGGTGAGGGGCAATAGGAGCCTTGGAAGGATTCTGAGGAGGACATCTTTGCACTTAGAAAGGACTGAGGGGATGGCTGAGGGCCGGGGGTGGGAGGAGGGGGGAGCTCAGGGAGGTCACTGCAGTTGTCCTGGGAGAGAGGGTGGAAATGGGTTTAAGATGTTTTGCAGGAAGAGCCAGCAGGCCTCGCTAATTGGATACTATGAGGTTGGAAGTTGCAGAGCAGCTAGGGTTCAGGTGTCCAGGTGGCAGAATTTTGTGGGGGGTGAGCTGACAAATGTGGTACAGTCATAGACGGAATCTGAGGGGTCTGGGGGCCACCCAGGAGTCAGCATCTGGGAGACTTCAAGATCAGCAGGCTTGAGGCTTGGAGGGGAGGCCTGGAGCCTCCATGCTGAGGCTGAGGAAGGAGGTCCAGAGGGAGTGCTGGGAGCCCCCATAGAGGAGGGGAGGAGATGGAGGCTGAGTAGCAGGTGCCTGGGAGGTGGGAGGAAAATGGCAGCAGGGGTTGGGACAAGAGGGGTAGATTCTGGAATACAAGTGAGAGTGATTCTGGGAGAAGGGAGAGTCCACCAGGTGTGAGCCTACGCAGAAGTCAAGGAGGTGAAGGCTGGGATGTATCCCAGGATTTGGCAACTAGAGATATTAGCAGGAGAGACAGAAAGCAGACTGGGGGTGCTGGGGCACGGTGGGGGGACTAGGAAGGAGGAGATAAATGAAGAGGACATTGCATGTACTTCTTGGTGTGAAGGGAGAGGTGAAGCTAAAGAAGGAGGAGCTGGAGGTGACCTGGGTGTTTGGAGTGGTGACAATGGCCTGGTGTGCAGTTGGTTGCTTATTGCTTGGGGAGAGATTTCAGAGTTTAAGTGTGCACGGAAAGGAGTCAACTTGGAGAAAGTTAAGGATGGTCAAGGGGAAGGAGTTCTTCCTGCAGGGGGCCCTGAAAAGGTCCAATATTGGGAGCACGGAGAAGGCTCCCAAGTTGCAGGGTCTGGTGGGTTTGGAATGAGAGGCATCTCATTCTGCCGTGGGATAGGAGGAGATGGGGATGGTGCAGGTCCACGCCACCCTGGCTGATTCTGTTTTAGGAGGTGTCTGAGGTTCTCCCATATGGAGGACACTACCCTTAGTTCTCCAGGCCAAGCGAGTGGCCCAAGGTCACACAGCTCATGGGTTGGTCCGCTGCCACCATGAGCTGCAAGAGCCATCCGGGGCTGGGGTCGGTAGGCTCCTGACCCTTACCCTGAAGAGCGCTGCGTCCTGCTGTGCCTGGTAGCCCTGCTTGGCTGCGTGCTTCCAGGGGATGCGGAAGAGGGTCTTGTCCGGGTCTTCCCAGCGCAACCCGGCGTAGAGTCCGCTCTCGATCTGTGCCACTAGCCAGTCGCGGAGACGCAGGGGACCCCCGGTTCTCAACATAGGTCCATTGCTGATCGGGACCCTCTCTTCCTCTTTCCGCCAGGGGCCGTTGGCCATCTGGGGCTCTGTGAAGCGAGGCCTGGATCCCGAGGGGACCCGCACGGGTTCAGGGATCACCGGGCCCCTGGATGGCGCGCGGAGCCCAAGGAAGTGAAAGTCTGAGCGAGGGTTTCGCTTTCTGTTACGTCCCCTCCCGCTTTCCTTTTGCCCCTCCCCGCGAAAGATTGGCCCGAGGGCGCTGGGCCTCACGTGGTGGTTGTAGAGAGCGCTCCGCTCCGGTGGGTGGCCTGGCTCTGGGTCTGGGAGGAAGGTGCTCGACTGCTACCCAGGGAACAAACCCTGCCCCACTCCTGCGCCCTTGGTCTGCTCTGCCTAGCCCCCTGGACACTTGTTGGTCTCTTGATTTTCCTTTCTTCTGTGCGCCCTCCCTTCCTCCCTCCTTCTCTTCCTCCCTCTCTTCCCATGCCACCCCCCCCCCAGTGTCCCTAAATTGCCTAGGCTGGCCCCTGAAGTCCTGAGCTTAAGAGATTCTCCTGGATCAACCTCCCCAGTGGCCGGACCACACCTCCCCTGGCTTTCAGTCTCTTTTTCAGAACCTGGACTGGCTAGGTTGGAACCTGTTTCTGGTGCCAACTCCCGACCCCATTGGAGGAATCAGACTTTCTGGGCCAGAAGCCCAGGAACCCGAATCTGAAGGAGGGATTCTGATGCAGGTGGCCCAGAGCCATACTTCTTTCTTCAGATATTGGGAATCCCCATTTACTGACTGCTCACTGTGGTGCTGGGCCTGAACCCTTCCCTATGGTGCCTACATTGGTTCTCACAAGAGCACAGGAGACAGTATAATTGCTTATTTTGTGGTGCTGGGGTTGAATCTGGGGTCTCAAACAAGCTAGGCAAGCCGTCTACCACTGAGCTTCAACCCAGCCTCATTACCTATTTTAACATGAAGAAGACCAAGGCTCAGAAAGTTTGAAGCCCTGTAACAAAGTCCCAGAGTCTGGTGGGAGAGTCAGCATTCAAAGCTGACTGGGGAGAGTCCAGAGACCTAAATGGTGCCCGCAGCCTACCTCCTGGCAGCTATACTTGGGATTTATGGATTCCTGGTAAGGTCTGTGATCCTGTGAAATAGTACATAAATTTTGTCACATCTATGCATTTTATGTTTCTTTCGTTCAATTGTCAAAAGGGGATTCCTGACCTGAAAGATTTTAAGAAATTCAGATTGCTCCAGCCCCTGGTGAAACAGGGAGGAGAGAATAACATCCTCTCCTGAAGCAGGCAGAGAGCGGGGCTCCAGCCAGCACTGACCAGAGACCCAAGCAAGCACTGTCCCTCATGTGCACCTGTGTCCCCCTTCCATGTGCCAGCAGCACTTCCAAAGACACAGTCTGGGTTTAGACTCCAGTGGAGCAGAGCACAAATTATTTCATATGATTAGCTACAAGAATAATGACAGTCACCCTCAGTATTTGTGGGGGATGGGTTCCAGGACCCCTTTGGATACTGAAATCCATGGATGCTCAAGTAGTATTTGCATATAACCTACGTATATCCTAGACTTTAAATCACCTCTCATGTAAATGCTGTGTAAATAGTTGTTAAACTGTATTGTTTAGGGAATAATGACAAGAAAATTAAAAGTCTGTGTATGTTGAATACAGATGTGATTTTTTTTTCAGACACTTTTTTGCCCAAGTTTGGTTAAATTTTCAGAGTCTGAGGCAGGCTGTACAACTAAGCAGAAGTCCTCAGTGTATTGGACCATCCCTTCATTTTTCTAGGTTGCAGAGGGTGGTATCTAGAGGGTGGGGTCTACAGCCAGACTTCCCCACCACCTGCTACCTGATGACCTTGGGCGCCAGCCTCAGTTTCCTCATCTGTTGAATAGCCTGAGATGCAGGTAGAAAGTTTAGCATACAGCCCGAGTGAGCACAAACACAAATGAGTGGTGTGCTGTGAGTCCAAGGCGGTGGAGGAGTGCTGGAAGAGGGGAGGGAGCATGTTGAAGGACACAGAACACCCG
This sequence comes from Ictidomys tridecemlineatus, assembly GCF_052094955.1. NCBI lineage: Eukaryota > Metazoa > Chordata > Mammalia > Rodentia > Sciuridae > Ictidomys > Ictidomys tridecemlineatus. The sequence goes on from NC_135481.1 coordinate 175,769,964, forward strand.
ATCAGGGGGCTTTGTTTTGTCCTCCAGGTGATGGGGCCTGTGGTTTTTTAAATAGGGGAAGACACCATCTGAGTGTTTTAAACCAGTTGGAGGGTGGTACCATAAATTATCCAAGAAGACACAGGCTCCCTACACTCCCTAGTAGCAAAATGGTCCACTTCCTCACCACCTGGTATGTTTCCTTTTTCTTACCTGGTATCTCACTAGAATGTCAGCAAGGTGAGGGCAGAGGTCTTACCCACTGCTGTAAATCCAGTGCCCAACACAGTGCCTGACATACAGTAGGTGCTCAATGAACATTTGGTAAATGTAGGAGAAATAGAAGATTGGGATGACAGGAAGGTCATTTCATTCAGGCCCCCTACACCCAGGGCTTGGTACAAAGTTAGAAGCCCATAGCAGTGGCTGTTGGGTTATTGCTACTTCAAACTCCTCAGCTCTGATGACCTCTATTCATTCATTCTTGGGGTCAGTCCCAGCTCTTGCTTTTAAACTCTAGCTGGGAAGGATGATTCCCACTAGCTGGAGGTGGGTTCTCCCCACCAGTAACCTCCCAAATCAGGAGCTACTTCCTACCAACTGTCATGAGATTTAGGCTTCCCAGTTCTAGCTGTGTGTTCCTGAGCAAGCTGCCTGACCTTTCTGAGGCTTACATCTTCCCCTAGAATAAAGTAAACTTAAGCAATGAGAGGTCAGGTGTTGGGGAAGCGCTACTGGACCTTACTGGCCAGTCCCTGTATGGAGAAGAGGTGGGGGGCTTCGAGAGATGGAAGGAAGTACTTCGGAGCCTCTCAGGAGGGAGATCAGGGCTCTGGGAGAGAGGAGGGGCTGTGTCAGGAGTTCGTGGTCCCAGGATCCAGCTCACCTGGCCCTGTTTTCCGCAGACACCAGGGTCTGGCCTTTGTTGAACGACAGGCACGGGGTCAGGCAGCTTTCGTGTCTCTTTAATATCCCTCCAGCCCCGTCCACCCCTACCCTACCCACTTCCCGCTCCCGCCGCCACTACGGGTGGAAGCCGGGGCCCCTCCCCCAGCCCAAGGACTAAGGCACCAGGTGGCTGCAGCTGGCCGGCCCGGACACAGACGCACAGAGGGAGGACACACTGACCGCAGACGGACGCAGACAAGCGAGGTGGGCGTGGGGGCAGGGATCGGGCCTCTGCGGGGCTCCCACAGCCTCTGGGCCCGTCCTGACGGTGGGGGGCCCAGACAGCCCCCGAAGGGGCGGAGCGGGAGGCCGAGGGGAGCCGCTTGGGGAGGGGTCCTCACTTGCCGCCCTTGCGGGACAGACACCGCGGGAGGCAAGAGAAAGTCTGCTTGACGCGCGCCAGCAGCGGCAGCGACCGGTGGGCGTCCCGCGTCGTGCGCGGCACCAGGCGCTGCAGGGTCCCCTCCGAGGCTGACGAGTGCGGCGGGGTCGGGGCGGCCGAGGCGGCCGAGGCGGCAGAGCCCTGGCGGCAGCGCTTGCACAGCGGCAGCAGCGCGCGTACGTCCTCCTCGTCGCGGAACGGGCTCTCCCCGAAGCGCTCCTCCAGCTGCCGGCGGAGCTGGGGTGGCCGCTGCGGAGTCAGGGTCTGTCCCGCCCCAGGGCCGCCGCCCTCGGCCCGCTGCCCACCCCGCCCGCCCTCGCGAGCATCCCTTGGCCTCCCTTCTCGGAGTTCCAAGGCGTCGCCGAGAGTCCCTCTCCCTCTGCAACTCCCTCCATTTTCCAGATTTGCTAAAGTGACCCCCACCTACACAGCGGGGGCCGCATGAACCCCTCCCTCTGGCCTCTGACCACCTCGGTGGTCTCAGCAACTGCGCTCACCAGGGCTTCTTTCTAGCACAGCCCTGTAGATAAGCCTCTGGGGACCCTTCTGTCACCCTGCTGGGAGCCTTCAGGCCGTTCCCAGCTCTCTCCTCTTTCCTCCCTCCTCTCTCACCCTTTGTGCCCTGGGTGACCTCAATTCCTGAAATTCTGGGAGAGATTAGGAAGAGGATTGCTTTGACCTCAGAAAGATCCAACGTTGGGGTGTGGCAGGGCCAGTTTTCCCCCCAAGAGGTTAAACCCTCAAAACTTTAGGTGGCAGGCAGATAGATAGGGCCTGACGGCATGTTGGGACACCTGGCCAGACTGAAGGGTCTACAGACTGGTCTAGGGGCAGCCCCCAAACCCACCTGGCTGTTAACAGAAACTAAACTCAGGAGCTGATTAGTTCAAGACCCCAGGATAATCTGCCAGATCTGAAGCCTGGGCTGAATTCCTCCCAATCCTGCTCAGGTTCAAGTGGAAAGAAGGGTCCCCGGACCCCCCCCCCCCAGTCCAAGCAGCTCCTGCCAGCCCTTACCTTCCGGGAGTTTCCCCAGCCAAACTCCTCCAGCTGCTGCCTGAAGCCTGGGTTGGGGTTGGCGATGGGCCGGGTGGCCTTGATGGCTTCAAGCACTTCCCTCCAGCCCAGCCCCGTCACCGTCATCACATATGCTGTCACAATGGTGGTACTGCGGGAGATGCCTGCAAAGCTGGGGTCCCCAGCAGCCCCCAGGCTTCAGGTAAGGTTCCATCTCCCCCATACCTCCCAGGCACCCGCCCACTGCAGCGCCCCTGCCCTTTCCTCCAACCACAAGCAACTGGCCAGGACCTCTCCTCCTAGCTCCTGGTCTTTGCCCATGAGATTCCCTCTGCCTGGCATTCTCTCTCCCACATCAAGGGCAAAACCTCATTCATTCATTCAAAAAATATTTCCTCATCATCTTTTCCTTTTTCAGGTCCTGGGGATACAGGGGGGGCGGATAAAAAAGCAATGGTCTCTGCTGTCCTGGAGCTCAGTAAGTTGGGGGACACAGACACTAACCAGAGACATGATTTCAGGTGTTAAAGATTAGTCTGGGGCCTAGGAGTTCCACAGAGGAAGAGGTGCTGATCTAGTGGGGATGATGAGGAAGGGTCAGGGAAGAGGTTTCAGAGGTCTTGAGAGGTAGGTAAGGGTCAGCCAGCCATGTTCTAGGCAGCGTGCACCAAGACCGTAAGGTGGAAGTCTGGTGGATTTGAAATGTGGGAGTCTAGTGCAACTGGAACCGGGGAAGGAGGGAGAGAGAGGGCAAGGCTTGAGACAGTGGTCTCATGGAGGCTCCAGAAGTGCCGGCCAGGCTCAGTCTGGTTCTGCCAGAGCCCCAGCCAGGCACAGGACAGGTGCTTGGTGAGAAGTTGTGGAATGAATGACATAGGCAAGGCCTGGGGTAAATGAGTAGATCAAAAGTCTCTCCTCCTAGCCTGGATTCCCCACCTCACAAGCCTGAGAGGCAGGAGAGGGGGAGCCAGGAGGAATGGACTGCCCAAGTGCTGTGTGACCCCAGCCCAGTTCCTGCCCCTCTCTGGGTCATCTCTCTCTCTCTCTCTCTCTCTCTCTCTCTCAACAACTCAACAGCCCTGTCAGCTCAACAACCTTTTCCCCATTTTACAGATGTCAAAACTGAATCACAGGGAGAAACAACTGCTGGGCTAGGACCACAGGGCTGGTAAAGAACCGGACCCTGACTTGAGCCTGTGGGTGGCTCCTCTGGATGAATGGCGGACTGTGGGTGTTGTGGCTGTGTGTTGGGGATGGAGGACAGCCACCAGCTCCCCCTCAACTCACCAGTGCACAAGGCAGTTCCCCCCATTGAGCCGGCAACAGTGGATGAAGCTGATACATTCTTTGAAGTGCTTTTTGCTGGAGAAGAGAGGACAGAGGAGCGAGTATGGGGCGGTTTCCCGGGAGCCCTTTCCTCGTGGGACTAGCAAGGGACAAGGAGCCCTGAGCGCTCAGGGCAGCCAGCGTTTGCAGGGGGCAGGGGGAGGTGTGGGAGGCAGCGGTGGTGGCAGGCCAGGAGGGGCCGCCGTCCCGCAGAGCGTCCCTGCAGGGTCCTGGGGTCAGGTTTTGGCTTTTCAAGGAAATAGGAGGAGACCCGGGGTCCCACTTCTCAGGGTCTTTCAAGAGTGGGACCCCGGTCACCTCCTACCTATGTCCTTGAAAGGCCACACGTAAGAACATCTAGGAACAATGACAGTCAGCCGTGGGCTGGGAGCAGAATTCCCCACGGGGCAGGAGTTTAGCCTGGGTCCATCCCGAGCTGAAGGGCACGGATGCGGATAACTCTAGCAAAAATGTCTGTTTTCCTGAGCCCCCACTACACAGTAGGTCCTGTCCTAGATCCTTAAGGCATGTCATCGGACCTTTGAAAGCCTCCTTGCCTCTGGTCAGAACCCTGTTTTACAGATGAGGCTCAGAGATGGGAAGTGATTGTCACACAGCAGTGAATGGCAAAGGCTGGCTGGAACCCAGATGTCTTAACTCCAAGGCCAGGAACAGGCTGAGCCTCACCTTCTGGAATCTGCTGGTGCACCTGATCCCTAGAGGCAGGGAACTGTCCCCATGTCACTGCTGAAGATCCCTAGAGGCAGGGAACTGTCCCCATGTCACTGCTGAGGCTCAGGAATGAGGGATGGGGACCTCCCACAAGAGCAGGGTTGAGACAGAGTCAAACTTGGGTAGAGGTGCCTGTGACAGCTGTCCGGTGTGAGTATTCTCTGTCCTTCCTCAGGCCTCCCCTCCCCCACTGCCGGAGGTAGCTCTGTTGGTCATTCAGGGAAACTTACATGGGTACTTCGGGGGTGTCAGCCACCGGGATGCGAAGGTAGGTGATATCCTGCAAAGACAAAGCACACCTGGAATCCCAGTGACTCTGAAGCCCGAGGCGCAGAAACACAAGTTTGAGGCCATCTTGAGCTATTTAGCAAGGCTTTTTCTCAATCTAAGTTTTTTTGTTGGTTTGTTTTAAAGGGCTGGGGGTGTACCTCCTTGGTAGAGTCCCCCTAGGTTCAATCCCCAATAGCACATAAACAAGCAAAAACCCACGCTAAGGGAGTGAGGACCTTTCCCTCCCCCATCTCTCCTTGGCCTGAGCAACCCAAGTGCTGTGTGACCCCAGCCCAGTTCCTGCCTCTCTCTGGGCCACTCTTCTCTTTCTGTCCAAAGAAAGTAGATACCATTTCTGTGAGCCTCCCAACTCTGTCTGTGATTCAGAGCTTTCTGAGCAGACAATGCCCTAACTTCATAGGTGTCTTGGACATGAGGACTTGATAAGAAGGACTTGGCAAACCTTTTATCCAATAGCCTGGGAAAGTGTCTCCCCTGCAAGTGGAGATTGCAAAATTACATAGTAAAAAGGGCAGAGCAGATTTGTTTATCTTGAAAAGAAGTAAAAATTATAAAACCAAGTTTACATATTAGTCAAGGAATGAACTGCGGGTAATTTTCCCAACACATTTGCTGTGATACCCTTTGCTTCATGCTTATTAATTTCCACATAATTTTGTCAAGATTCTTTCTGCTCACATCCTGAGGCCCTCATTGCTTTTCTTGAGGACCTCCTTTGATACTTTGGTGTTCAAGTGGCCCACCTCTAGGCCCTCATTTGCCCAAGGCTTCGTGTGAAGTCCTGGCCTTCTCTACCTAGCTCACACTCCCCAAGGTCATGAAACCCTGCATCTTTTGCAAGGTTTGCAATTCCACTTTGCAAAACATTTGGCCTTGGGTTTGCATGATATTATCAAACTCTGCTAAATTCACGGGTGCCTGGGATGGAGAGAGGCCAGTGAGAGGAGGGAGGGCCGCTGGGGCACAGGCTCATTTTTGTAAGCAGTCACCTCACAGGTAAATATATGAATAACTGACAACCCTCCCTGTGCAGGGATTTAGATTGCATATTCTCAATACTCTAGAACGAGGCTGCCCTATAAAGCAAACTCACACTCCCAATGGCTTGGAAATTTCTTCTTTGACACTGAAAGTCATAGATTATTGGAGGGTGCCCTTAGAGACTATCAAATCTGTCACATGAAAAAATGGAGGCCTAGGGCTGGGGTGTAGGTCAGAAGAAGAGCACCTGCATAGTATGTCTGGGCCCAGGGCTTGACCCCCAGCACCTCAAAAAAGGACCCAAATGGAATAAACTGAGCCCAGAGAGGGAAAGGACCCTACCCCCCATAGCACATCTGTGGCAGAACAGATTTTCTTTTTTGGTAATAGGGATGGAATCCAGGGCCGCTTTACACTGAGTCACATCCTCAGCTCCCCAGCCTTTTTTTTTTTTTTTTTTTGTGGTTCTGAGGACTGAACCCAGGGCCTTGTGCATGCAAGGCAAGCACTCCACCAACTGAGCTATCTCCCCAGCCCTTGCAGTTCCTCTTTTTTATGTTTTATTTTGAGACAGGGTCTCACTGTGTTGCTTAGGGCCTGGCTAAGTTGCTGAGGCTGGTTTTGAACTTGAGATCCTCCTGCCTCAGCCTCCCGAGCCGCTGGGATTACAGGCATGTGCCACCACGCCTGGTGACACAGACTTATAAACAGATGAGGAGGAGTCTCTGTTTCTGTGATAAGAATATTTTAAACTTTGGTATTATATCAGTTTTAATTTGTTGAGCATCTATTATGTGCCTGTCAGCCACTCAGCGAGGTAGGTACTGATATAAAAAATTCCATTTAGTAGGTCAGGTAACTGAGGCTCCGAGATGGGAAGTCTTGTGCCCAAGGTCAGCAAGAGAACAACTGATGAAGATGAGAGCCCAGGTCTCCTACTGCAGGGCCTTTGGTCTAGACTGACTGCTTCCCTCCTCAGTCCTGACACCCTCACCTCCCCTCTCCCAGGATTCCATGTCAATGCAGCCCCTGCAGTGGGGACCACACTTTGCAGTGTTGGAAGCAGATTCACCACCCTGCATTCTCTTTGCATCTTCACAACAGCCCCTGGGGGACAGTCAGAGTTGGAGATCAAAGGCCCAGAGAGGTGAAGTCACAGTCCAAGGTTGCATAGCAAGACACATCCCAGAATCATTTGTTTGGAATCATCCATTCAGTAAGGCAATGGGAAGATCTTGTCCACCCTCCCCTGTCCAGTACTGGGAATTGAACACAGGAATCTTGACCACTGAGCTATGTCCCCAGCCCTTATAATTATTTCAAACTTCAAACAGGGTCTTGCTAAGTTGCTGAGGCTGGCCTCAAATTTGCAATATCCCTGGGCTGGGGATGTGGCTCAAGCGGTAGCGCGCTCGCCTGGCATGTGTGTGGCCCAGGGTTCAATTCTCAGCACCACATACAAACAAAGATGTTGTGTCCGCCGAAAACTAAAAAATAAATATTAAAAATTCTCTCTATTAAAAAAAAATTGCAATATCCCTGCCTCAGCCTCATGAGGAGCTGATATTGCAGGCATGCGCCACTGTGAGGGCCTTTGTGGCTTTGTGAGGGCCTTTTTAAGCATCAAGGAGAGACTTCTTGGGCCAGATGTCCTGTGCTCAAATCCCAGCTGGAAAGTTTCTTAGATGTGTGACCTTAGGTAAGTTAATTTACCTCTCTGGGCCTCAGTTGCCAAATAAGGATTATAATATAAACAATCCAATGTTGAAGAAGGCATAAGCATGAGTCAAGAAGACAAGACAGGACCTGGCATATGGTAGGTAGTTGATAAATGGGTGCTATGAGGATCTAGAGCCCATCCCCCACCTATGCACAGCCCTGGAATGGGGGTTCAGAATACCTGCAGAAGAGGCTGGGGTGACTCATGAATAGAGATGATGTGTGTGATCTTATTCCGGCCCAGCTGATCCGGGTCTTTGGCATCTGAAAGAAACAGGTGCTTGCGCCAATTTGGCAAGTATGACTTATTGGGTACTGAGGCTAAGTACAGCGAGAGCCGCCACCCAGCTCTGCACCTCACTGCTTCGCTCCCGCTGGGCCCCTCCTCCCCTGGCTGCGGTTCCTTCCCCAGGTCCTGTACACCCCGAGGCTCAGAATGGCCTCTGGGGCACCCAGAGGACACAGCCCAGCCTCTCCCTGCCTTGCTCACGCTGTTCTTTCCATCCCAAACACCCTTGCCCAGCACATTCTTTGACCCAGCAGTTCTGCCTCTAGGAATCTGGGGACAGAAGCGTTTGTACACACAGAAAGCTGTTGGGTGGCAGACAGTGTTCTCTGCAGCGCGGTTCATATCAGGAATAGTTAAACAATTACAACCACCTCATGTCCATCAGAAAGGGACTGGGTAAATAGTGACATACTCATAGTTTGGAACACTGTGCAGACATTAAAACGATCTCTGTGCTGATGCGCAAGAATGCACACAGTAGACTTTGAAGTGGGAAGTTCAGATTCCAGAACAGTGTGCAGGATAGGTTTCCATTTTGTTTGAAATATTATACCTTGTATCTACAAAGATATATGGAAAACTACTCAGGGGTAGGTCCCACAGTAGCCTTTCTAGGGACTGGATGTTTAGCCCATGCAGACCTTCTAGGATCAGAATAAACGGCACATGGCCCTCGTCTGCACAAGGCCATGCCTTACTCAACAATCATCTTGGGAGTATGCAGCCGTCGGGGTCTGGGGGTCAACTCCCTGGCTCCTTATCCTCGTGGGACTTATATACTTAAAGAGGATTCAGACCTTAATATAGCCAATGGAAATCAATGTGGCAGGAGCTACTGGGGTCCCAGGAAAAAAGGGACCAGGGCTTACGGTAGAACATCTGAGCTCCTCCCTTTCAACACTGTAGACTGCAGTGGCTTTTCTATTCTGAATCCCCCAAGCCCTGGACCACCTGCCTCAGCCTGTTTCCTCCCTCACAAAGATCTCTGTTTAGATTTGCTTCCCTTCTGCCACCTGGAAGCCCCTGAGGAGGGGGATGGGGGGGGTGCTGTCTCTTTGTCCCCATCCCCCTTTGAAAGTTGGGAAATGTTGGATGAGAGAACAGGGAAGGCAGAAGCTTATAGACTCGCCAGCCCAGCCTCAGCTGGATGATGGGTCTGTGCTTACAGGAGGGCCTGAGACCCCTCCTCGGGAGAGAAGGGGATTGGGGATGGTTCCTCAATTCCCAGGTGGAAACACACCCTCAAGCAGACCTCAGCTCAGAAACACAGGGCCAGAAGGGCCCTGGAGAGGCTGGTGGGCCTTGAGCCAAGGAGGCGGCAGAGGTGCAGAGCAGACTTGCCGCATGGTCCCAGCTCAGATCATGAACCTTGCCCTTTGGCCTTGTGGTGAAATCGGGGTGGAGGTTGGCATGGGGAAGATGTCAGCATCAGACCCCAGCGCTCCAGGGCTGCCCCTTCCCCCTCCCCCCAGCACCCCCCCAACCCCCAGGACCCCTTTCCTCCTCCCAGCCTGGTGTGGCTTCCCCACCTCTAGCCCCATTCCTGTCTCTGGTGTGTGGGCCAGAGTATGATGGTGGACTCAGGCTTGGGACAGAGTGGGCAGTGCTCACCAATGAAGTTTCCGAGGTAGAGTCCAGGAAGTACCTAGAGGAAGAAGGGGCAGGGGTCAGCAGCGCAGGGCCGTGCCACTTCCCACCTCGGGTGTCTGGGAGACTCACAGCCCCGCTCTGTCCCATGAGGGTTCCTCAGGAGCAGTCGCTGAGGCTTGGGCCCTCTGTGAGAGAGTCTGGGGGCTCTGGGGGAGGTTGGGGGAGCAGGCCAGCAAGTTAACCAAGGGAGAGTCAGGCTTGGGGACCAGCGAGAGGGAAGAGGAGGGAGGCTTAGGGGACAGAGAGGGAGGGGACAAAGGGCCCAGGGGGAATGGGAGGAGAGCAGAGGAGTGGGCTGGGAGCCGGAGGATGAGGCCAGTGCAGGTGTAGGGCATGCAGGGGCCGGGTGGGGAGGGTCGGAAAAACAGCACCAGAGTCTGGGGAGTCTGGGAGAGGGACACAGCAAGACAGGGCAAGGTATCCCCGAGTCACAGCCACAGAGATACAGCAAGACACAGAGTCGCACAGAGGACAGACAGACACAGGCAGAGAGAGAGAACTCGCCGCGGCCTCGGAACCTCAGGGACACAGAGGTGTGGACACACAGGGCTCAGAGAGGGACCAGAAGGTCAGAGGCGGGCAGACCGACCTAGTCGCAGCCGGTGGCCTGCCGGAAGGGCTGGAGACAGCCAGGTGAGGGATGCGCGGTCGCCGCCCCCCTACCTTGGTCATGCCATTTCCCATGATCCTGGGGGCGGGGGTCGGGGCGCACCCCCAGCTCGCCGCCCGGAAAGCGCTCGGGTCACAGCTGCCCTGCTGGCCCGGGCCCGGAGCCTGCAGCCTGACGGGGAACCGGGGGCCTGGCGTCCGCGGCCCTACCCAACCTGGTCCCGCCGCCGCCGCCACCGCCCGCCGACCCCCGGCCCTGGAGGGAAACGAAGGAGCCGCCGCCGCCGCCGCCGCCGCCGCCACCGCCGCAGGCTCCTCCTACCCCCTCGGTCATGTGGGGCCCCCCCGTGGGTCGTGGCGGGGGCCGGACAAAGCCCCAGTGTGCTGGGCCCACGGCCCGCGGGACAACGGCAGCTTGTTGCGGCCGCGTGGGGCGCCACCTCCGGAGGTGGGGGCGGGGCGCTCCCCCCCCTGGCACCGTCAGGCGCGGGCGGCAGCGGTGTCCACGGAGCCCCCGGCGGGTCCACCGGAGATCGGGCTCCCGCGGCGCCCGACCGCCCTGCGCCCCTGCGCCGAGCACCCGCTCCCCGCCCCGGGTCTCCAGCCAAACGGGAGGCGCCGGGACTTGGGTCGCGAAGGGCTCCCAGCTCTTCAGTTTGTGTGCGCGACAAGAAAAGTGGGTGATTTCCTTCTGCTACACCACCCCGTCCGTGCAGCCTCCGCCAGCCCTCTGCCTTTCTCACTCTTCATTCATCCGCGTCCCCACCTTCCTTCTCACCCATTAGCCCTTCTGCACTCTCACCCATCCTCCCATCCGTCCTTCCTCCTGTCCATCCATCCATCCTCCCATCCCTCCTCCTTCCTCCTGTCCATCCATCCATCCTCCCATCTATCCTCCTTCCTCCTGTCCATCCATCCATCCTCCCATCCATCCTCCTTCCTCCTGTCCATCCATCCATCCTCCCATCCCTCCTCCTTCCTCCTGTCCATCCATCCATCCATCCTCCCATCCCTCCTCCTTCCTCCTGTCCATCCATCCATCCATCCATCCTCCCATCCTCCCATCCCTCCTCCTTCCTCCTGTCCATCCATCCATCCATCCTCCCATCCCTCCTCCTTCCTCCTGTCCATCCATCCATCCATCCTCCCATCCCTCCTCCTTCCTCCTGTCCATCCATCCATCCATCCTCCCATCCCTCCTCCTTCCTCCTGTCCATCCATCCATCCATCCATCCTCCCATCCATCCTCCTTCCTCCAGTCCATCCATCCATCCTCCCATCCCTCCTCCTTCCTTCTGTCCATTCACCCATCCCCTGATCCATCCTCCTTCCTCCTGTCCATCCATCCATCCATCCTCCCACCCATCCTCCTTCCTCCTGTTCATCCATCCACCCTCCCATCCATCCTCCTTCCTCCTGTCCATCCATCCCTCCATCCTCCCATCCATCCTCCTTCCTCCAGTCCATCCATCCACCCTCCCATCCATCCTCCTTCCTCCTGTCCATCCATCCATCCTCCCATCCCTCCTCTTTCCTCCTGTCCATCCATCCTCCCATCCCTCCTCCTTCCTCCTGTCCATCCACCCATCCTCCCATTATCCTCCTTCCTCCTGTCCATCCATCCATCCTCCCATCCCTCCTCCTTCCTCCTGTCTATCCATCCCTCCTCTCATCCCTCCTCCTTCCTCCTGTCCATCCATCCTCCCATCCATCTTCCTTCTTCCTGTCCATCCATCCATCCTCCCATCCCTTCTCCTTCCTCCTGTCCATCTATCCATCCTCCCATTCATCCATTCATCCTTCCGTTTACCCACATATCCATCCATCTATCTATCCTTTCATCCTACTATCCATCCACCCACCCACTTGTGCATTCATTATCCCATCCATCCATCCATCCATCCATCCATCCATCCATCCATCCCTTCTCCCATTCATCCATCCATCATCCCATCCCTTCCTTTCATCCACTCTGACCCCTCTGAAGATGGTGTCAGCTGGGCAAGCTCTCCTGGGACAAGGCATAACTACTTTGGGGATCCCAAATATTAGAGGTAAAATCAGGGGAAGGGAGATGTGGGAGTATTCAAATCACCTGGGTTCTGGGTTAGGAAACTAAAATGGTATCTAATTAGAGGCAAGAGTCCTGGAAGACCAAGGTTCAAGACTCTGTTCACCTCTGACTTGTGAATGAGCAACCCTGGGAAAATCCCCATGGGGTCCCAGCTAACTCTGTACGTCTAGGTCCAAGTATATAACATAACTGAGATCAGACATCTCTTATGGGACTGACATAGAAGCAGCTAAACCATCCTCCAGGGATCACCCTGTCTCTCCATCTTGTAGTACTAGGTGACTGTGGGGAAGTGTCAGCACACAGCAGGACAAAAAGAGGACATAGTCCACTTGAAATGTGGTGACTGGAGATAAAACCTTTTCTTCATGTTTTCTTTCTTTCTCAAGTTCATAGCACACAACAGGCTGCCTGCCTCAGTTCTCTCTGTGCTGAGTTTCCTCATACAAACACAATTATTCAGCAAGTACTTGCTGAATTCGAGGTACTAGGTACCACACATCTGTGGACGAGGTGGAGATGGTTCCTCTCTTCATTAGCTAACAATCTAGACCAGCACTGCCCAAGAGGACGCCAGCCACAGGTGTCATTTAGGTTTCTAGTAGCCACATTTAAAAAGTAGAAGGAAATTAATTGTTAATGATTTTATTTAACATACTATTTCTACAATATTATAATTTCAGCACAGAATACTTAGGATTATTCATGTATTTTATATCACTTTTATTGTATTGTCTCCAAAATCTGGTATATGTTTTATACAGAGTTCATCTTAATTCAGACAAACTACATGTCAAATGTTTAAGGGCCAAGTGTGGCTGGGAGGTGCACAGGGAGCATCTCAGATCTAGGAGAGAAGGCAAATGAAACTAGCAAATAATACATTCACAAAAGGGGAAGTTTTCTATCAAAGGCACAAAGGGAGTCAGGGAGAACCTCTCTGAAGGGGGGACAGGGGACTGGGATATAAGGACACACTATTATAAGAGTGGAGAGAGTATTTCCAACAGAAGGGACAGCACTGCAAAGGACCCATGGCGACAAGAATGTGGCCTTTGTCAAGAGCTAGAGCAGAGGAAGCTGAGGGAGGTGGTAAGAGATGGGGCTAGAGAGTGGAGTGGGGGCCCAGCACGCAGGACCATCGATGGCCGTGACTGGGCCTTGACATTGTTTTCTCTGCCATGTGACAGAAAGCATGGGACACTTTACCCCAGGAGGCCAGGTCATCTGGTTTAAATTTTAAGTCCCTCTCTTACCCTTACTAACTCTTCCCTTTGGGAAATTGGTGAGTAGTGGACTGTGGCCACCCAGGCAAGAGAGGATGGTGCCCTGGTACAGAGTGGACGAAGAAGCTGGGAAGAAGGGGGTGGGTACTCAGCATAGATGACAGTTTGGACAGTGCAGCTGATATTCCGGGGGGAAGGAAGGAATGCTAGGATGGCTTCAGGCGCCCTGCCTTGACAGTCATTATCTGAGCCACAGGAATGAAGCAGGGCTCTTCAGCAGCTCCACACATGTTTATTCGGTGCCCAACTACACTTGGAAAATTGTTCCCAAGATGCGCTGACACTGAGTTTCCCAGAATGCCCCACTCCAAATGGAATAAAGAGATGCTGACAGCTGGGTGAGGTGGCGCTCGCCTGTGATCTACTTGGAAGGCTGAAGTGGAAGGATCACAGGTTCAAGGCCAGTCTAGGCAATGCAATGAGAACATGTTTCAGAATAAAACTTTTAAAGGGCTGGGGTTGTACTTAGAGGTAGAGTGCTCACCTGTGTGAGGCCCTGGGTTCAAGCCCCAGTACTTGGGGGAAAAAAAGAGGAAGGACAGAAAGAAAGGAGGGAAGGAGGGGGAGGGGAATGATAAAGGACCCTGATGATTAGGTCCCCATCCCAGCCCTGGCTGTAGCAGCTCTGTGAACCTAAGCAGGTGAGTGTCCTTGGGTCTCTTTTCTCATCCCTACAGGGACAATTATGACAGTCCTGTGTACCCTCACTCGGTCATTAGGGGGAATGATCTAGACACATGTATGAAAGAACTGTTGTTCAAAGCCCCGAAGAAAGGAGAGATATCTTATTAGACTTAATAATTGATTAGCTGTGTACTGTTCAGCCTTTGAAAATGTTTGTTATTGCAAAGCCCAGTTTTTCTTCAGTCGTGAAGTGACTGTTTTACAAGCCAGTTATATGAAGATGCTAAAATTGCAGGTCTCACCCTGTCATTCCCTGGCTTCCAACCCTTCGGTGGTTGACTGAGGTCGGCAAAAATGATGGTTCTCTAAAGACATCCAACGTTATGCTGCCTGGGAAGGGGGAAGTAATATCGTGGATGAAATTATGTCTGTTTGTTTCTTCCTGCAGGTGGAATCCAAGTTGCTAATCAGCTGATCTTGAGATGGGGAGAGACCCTGGATTCATCACAAGGGTCCTTTCAGTGAAAGTGAGGGGATAGAGTGAGGGTCAGAGGGATGCTGGGGCGCTGTGACTTCCCGTTTGGAAGATGGAAGGGGGCCACTGTTAGAGTCTGTAAACAAGTCAAAATAACACCTGGTATTTTGCCAGGGAAATGTTAGAGTTTGTAAACAAGTCTGGATGGTGCCTGGCAAAATGCCAGAGGGAGTGGTTTGAGAAGTAACAAAAGCAAGCCATTAAGTGTGGAGATTCCTTATTGGTTGACTGATGTATCTAGTTTATGCTAATTAAGATAAGCTGTGCAAAATGTATAAATACCTCTGTTGTCCTACAATAAACGGCTTCCATTCCTGCTGTATCAACGTACACAAGTTATTCGTCACCCTCGGTTATTTTGCTGCAGCCGGACTGCGGCAGGCCACCAGCCAAGGAATGCAGGTGGAAACCTCAAGGCAACCGATTCTCTTCTGGAGCCCTGCTAGCTCAGTGAGACCCGGGTCAGATTCCTAACCTCCAGCATTATAAGATAATACCTTCGGGTGATTTCAAGTCACTAATTTTGTGATAATGACAAGCAGCAATTGGAAATTTGTAAGCTCCCCAGTGCCCTTAGAAAAAAGTTCAGCCTGCTTAGCATGACCTCAGGGGCTCCGTCTTCTGCCAGCAGCATCTTCAGCAAGTTGCTTAGCTTCTCAGTTTTATCATCAATAAATAAGGAGAGGGGGAGGGGAAAGGCCTGTGGATCTTTATGTGATTAAATGAGAGGACATATTGAGTAGCTAGGTAAGTCAGCAATTTAGTTAGACCCTGTCTCTAAAAAAATCTGTTACCAAATCTGTAAAAAAGGAAACCAACAAAAGCATTCATGCTTAATGGCCTTCTATCTCCCCTCCTTGACAATCTCTCCTGGTTCTCATCTGCATTTTTCTTCCTGTGACATACTCCATACTCTCTGAATTAGCACATATTGTTCCCTCTGCCTGCAATGCTCTTCCCATCCCCTTTATCAGGCTAACTCTCATTTCTTCCTGAAAGTCTTTACTGACCCCGTGTCGACTTGTTTGGACCACCCTGTTATGCATTTCCCAAACATCCTAAACTCCTCTATCATATTATTACTAGGACTTGAGGGTTTTTTCAATTTAAGAAAAAAAATCTAAAATCCAGATAAGGAACTGCTTGACCTATTTGCTTCAACTGGATTGTTTAAATAGAACTTTCCAAATAAACTTGAGTAGTTGAAGTTGTCCTTCTCCAATTCCTTTCCTCTCTCCCCAGATATAACAATTCTTATGTGCTTGATGTGTATCTTTTGAGACATGTTTTAAAACTTGTCACACCTAATATACCCATAAGAATATGAAACATACTTTCATATGTATGTTTATAGTTAACACAAATTATAACCTTATAAAATATATCATTCTGAAACTTTTATCCACTGAACAATAAGTTTGGGGGACATCTGAATCATTTTAATCATTTTAATAGTATTTAAATTTTTTTTTTAGTTGTAGACAGACAGAATACCTTTATTGTATTATTTATTTATTTTTATGTGGTGCTGAGAATTGAACTCAGTGCCCTACAATGCTATATTTTATTATTAGAATATACCCCATTTTATTCATCTACCATCCTCCCAATGGACATTTAGATTGTGTGTAATAGTTTCCACCATTATAAAGAAAGTTGCAAAGGAGATTTCTGTTCCCTGAAGTTTGTAGTTCTTTAGGTAGCACACAAATGCGTGCACACACATGCACATACACATATACATACACACTTTGTGGGGATTTTGTGTATCTTCTTTTCCTTAGCATAATGCTTTTGAGGTTCATTCATGTATCAACATTAGTAGTTCAAATATCAGGAGCTGGAGTTGTGGCTCAGAGGTAGAGCCCTCGCCTGGCATACATGAGGCACTGGGTTCAATCCTCAACAGTACATAATAATAAAATATTGTGTCCACCTATAACTAAAAAATAAATATTTAAAATAATGGTCCAAATATCAGCATGTATCAATACTTCATTCTTTTATTCTTCTTTATGGCTGAATAGTATTCTATTATATGAATGTACTGCAACTTGTTGGACATTTGTAATATTTCCGCTAATTTAAAAAAATTTTAATTGTTGATGAACCTTTGTTTTATGTATTTTTATGGGGTGCTGAGGATCGAAGCCAGTGCATCACACAGGCTAGGCGAGCGCTCTGACACGGAGCTGCAACCCCAGCCCCCACTTTTTCATTATTAACAATGCTGCTAGGAACATGTGGGCATAAATGTTTGAATACCTATTTTCAGTTCTTTGGGGGTCTATACCTCAGGTTTCTTGTGCTTTGTTTCATAGTTTGTCACTATTCATTGAGTTAATGTGTCTTGTTTATTCACTCACTGAGCAGTGTTGGCCATGAGCTACGCTATGGTAATGCAGTGGCAAATAAATAAAACTCTTTTTTTTTTTCTTTTTTGATGCTCATGTCGGGGAGATATTGAGGACTCAAAGGAGTCTGCCTAGAGAAGCGGGTGGTCAGAGAAGACTTTCCTGAGATCAAATGCAAGCTGAGGCCTGGGCAGAGGGAATGAAAAGAGGCACCAGAAAAAAGAACACCAAGATGAACAGAGATAAGTGTGAATCCAGGAGTGTGGGAGGGGGGCCAGGGGTCAAACCAGTAACTGAAGGAAGGGAGGAGACTGGAATGGGAAGAGCAGCGGCAAAGAGTTGGAAGGATGAGGCTGCTAAGTCCTCAGACCCTGGATCAGTAAAAGCCTTACTGAAGCGGGGCTCGGTGGCCCACGCCTGTAATCCCCGCGGTTCAGGAGGCTGAGGCAGTAGGATGACGAGTTCACAGCCAGCCTCCGCAATTTAGCGACGCCCTCAGCAACTCAGCAAGACCCTGTCTCTAAATAAAATACAAAAAAGAGCTGGGGTTGTGGCTCGGTGGCTGAGTGCTCCTGGGCTCAATCCCCAGTACAAAAAGTCTTGCCAATCAGGATGAGGATTTCCATCTAAGGGCCATGGGGAGCCAAGGAAGGTTGTACACAAGCCGGGGAGAGCATGGCTGAATCTGGATGGCCAGAGGGATAATTGGTCAGGAGGCTGCTGCAGGTGTCGAGGGAAGTTCTGGCATAATGCTTAAAAATTAGAAGGTGACTGAACGAGCAGAGGGGACTGGTGACGTTACCAACTGACCGGGTGACTTAATGGTCGTTGAGTAAGGAAGCAGTCCCATTGCATTTATCAAAAAGTGACAACTTCTCAGAAGCAGCATTTTTGGATCAAGGAAGCTTGGCTGGAGGCGGCGCTGGGCAGTAAGTGCCCGCGGTGGGCAGCCCCCTCCTCTGGCCGGGTGTGCCCAGGGTCGCAGAAAAGTGGGACTGGGAGGGAAAGGTCGAGAAGGCCGAGGACCTGGGTGCAGGACGCCCTGGGAGCTGGGCACTCCACCGCGAGGCGCGCCTTTGGCTCGTCCAATCAGAGCGGCGGATCCGGGCGTCCCTTCGTCGCCTTGGCAACGGGACGCGCAGGCTCTAGCCGGACGTAGTGGCGGCTTGGATCTGGCCCTGGGGAATTGCGTCATGTCGCGACCGAAGGTAGGAGTGGCACCGGGCCAGAGGCTTTCGTCGTCCTCCGAGAGAGGGAGGGAAGCCACGGGGCTCAGAGCCCGGGGGCGGGTCATCGCGGGGCGTTGCGACCCGGGAAGGAAAGGTCCAAACGGGACCGAAGGCTACGAGGCCCGACGGCTGCTCGCAGACCCTCTGGCGGGAAAGTTACAGGACCGGGTTCTAAGCTGTACCAAGATTGCTGTTTAGAAGGCTGAGGCAGGAGGATCTCACGCTGAGGACAGCCTCAGCAGCTTAGCGAGGCCCTAAGCAATTTAGTTAGACCATGTTCTAAAAAATATGAAGGGCTGGGGAAGCGGCTCAGCGCCCCTGGTTCGATCCTTGTTACAAAACAAAAAACGAACAAATAAAAATAAGCATTCTGGGACCCCGTGGGAAGCTCAAGTTCCCCGTGGCCCATTAAAACAAACTAACACCAGTAAAACTCTAATTAGCGTCTTTTCCAAGCCGAGCCCAGCCCTGACCAAGGGGCACAGAGGTGAATCAGGCAAAACCCTGCTCTCCAAGACCCACCAGCCAACTCCCATTTTAAGACGAGGAAAGATGAGGCGCAAAAAAGGGAGATGAATTACTGTGGAGTCCAGCCCCTCTGCCCCAGCCTGCTTCTTATCTCAGGTTCCAACCTCTCAAGAATGGCATCTCCATTTCTTTTAATTCCCTTTCACAACAAAAAACAACTTTATCTGCTTTCAGAGTGTCGTGAACGTCGCTTTTTTTGTCAGGAGTCATAATTCCTGTTGCTGGTTATTCGAGGTCCATGTTCCCTGCCTTAACCCCGGCTCCGGCAGGGAGCAGACATATGATGATCACTGTTGATCACGGCTACTGGTGGAGGACGCGCTAGCTGCTCAGGACAAACACCCGGGCTCTGTCTTGACTCCTCCCCATTCACCTCCCACATCCAAGAAGGTCCCCCCTATTTTTGGTGTTTGGATCAAATCCAGGGCCTCTTGCCTGGATTTAAGTTAAGGCTTCTTTCTTTAACTTTCGGAAGAAGCCTTAAATTAAATCCAGGCAAGAGGCCTGGTATAGGACTATGCTTTCTTTTAAATGACCCAGGAAATTGGGTATATGAACTTCTTAAGAGAGAAGGACAGAATAAATTGTGTGTACCTTCACAAAAATGTGCAAGACTTCTCTACTAAAAACTAGAAACCATTGAGAAAAAAATAAAGAAGACTTAAATTAATGGGGGAGGGAGGGAGGGAGGGAGGGAGAGAGAGAGAGAGAGAGAGAGAGAGAGAGAGAGAGAGAGAGAGAGAACAAACACATTTTATGGATTAGAAGAGTCAATGCTTTATGATGCCATTTCTTCCCCAAATGATCTTAGAGTCAATGTGCTCCTCATCAAAATCCCAGCATGTCTTTTAGTAGAAACCAGCAAGTTGATTCTAAAATTTGTACTGCTGGGTTGAGTATAACTCAGTGGTACAGCACACACTTAGCCATGCTTAGCTGGCTTCTATTCCCAGCTCCAAAAATAAATAAATAAATGAATGAATGAATGAATGAATGAATGAATGAATGAATGAATGAATGAATAAATAAATAAATAGATAGATAGATAAATAGATAAATAGATAAATAGAAGAATTTATATCCAAGATCAAATGGCACCTCATTGCAAAGACAATGTTAAAAATCAAAGCCAGAGGACTTACACTGCCTGATTTCACGACTTACTAGAAAACGACAGTACTTAAGAACATGTGATGGTGGCATAGGAATAGACAAGTATATAGAGCCCAGTATAGTCCAAAGGCAGACCCACATGGTCATGGTCGACTGAATTTTGACAAACATGCCGGTGCAATTTGGTAAGGAAAGGAAACGATTTGCAACCAAGGACTCTGGAGCAACTGGATAAACCCATGAAAAGTGGAATTGAAAAGAGAGAGAGTTAAGGAGGGGAGGAGTAGGGGGGATAGGAAGGGCAGCAGAATAGAATAGACATTATGATTGATGTATGTACAATCCATGTATGTATTATATGTCAAAATACATTCTGCTGTCATGTATGACTAAAAAAAATAAAAATAAATCGTATGGTACAAAAAAAGAGAGAGGATTAAAGATCTAATTTTCAAAAAGATATGTAGGGTGAGCTGACTAGTGCCGGGGGAGTAGGCAGGGCTTGGGTGGGGGAAGGATATGATTTCATTTTCTTTTGCGGGGGAATTAACTACTGATTTTGGAAAGCGCTATCTCGCGTCCCTTTCCATGGGCTCTTTGAGGGGTATGATAATGTGGTAAGCAGAATTCTGAGATGGCCCCCAAGGTCCCCACGCCTGGTGTACATGCCATGCATAATTCCCTCCCCTTGGATGTGGGTGAATTTGATGGCATCGCTGTTGTCATGATGACATTATGTTATATGAAACCATCATAGCTGACTTGGAGGGCAGTGGGTTGGAAGTCCAAGGGACATGCTAAGGGTGGCATTCAGGAAGAACACCCATATGGTGAACTGCCTATGGAGCCACTTTGCAAGGAACAGTAAGCAGCCCCTAGACACTGGGGGCAGTCCCCAGTGGGCAGCAGTCCTACAGTCCCAAGCAACCAAATTCTGCCAACATGTGAATGAGCTTGAAGATGAGCCCCGATGAGAACCAAAACTCCAGCCATCACCTTGAACGCAGCCTTAGGAGACAAGGGCAGATATTCCGGCTAAGCTGTGCACATATTCCCAACGCACAGAAACCATGAGATAGTGAATGTACATTATTTTAAACCACTCAATTTATGGCAATTTATTACCCAGTCGCTGAAAATGAATGCGGATCACAGCTCTGTCCCAACTGTAAAGGTCAGCTGCACGGGGCCAATATCAGTTTCTCTTTCACACATGCCTTAGGGATCAGTCTTACCAGGACTCGGGGGACAAGCTGTTTTGGATATGGTTGGAGCTGAAATACACCCCTCTCCCCCAGCCACACACACATTGAGGATTTGAAAGGTCTGTTTTGGGTGAAAAGAATTCATGTTGCTGAGTCTGACACAGCCCTTTCCTGGATTCTAGGTCCAATCAAACATGCAAAGTTAATTTTTTTTATTTTTTAGAGCTGGGTATCAAACTCAGTGCTCCACATGTGCTTAGCAGGCACTCTACCGCTGAGACACATCCCCCAATTAGGACAGACGCAGAGCCTGATAAACTGAGCTCTCAAAACTGGGGTTCAGGGTCGAACTTTGGAGCACCAATAAAATGGGCATGCACTCTGCGGGTGTTGCTCATGGAACTAGCCTCCAGTGCAGTGGGCTGCTTGGGAACTCACCCTAAGGGTAGCAGGTACGTTCTGCACTGATTTTCTGGGCACCTGATGGTGGATTAGAACCTGACCAGGTTGCACCTTCCTGTCTTGGGACGGAGGCATGGTTGAGTGTGGGCTGGGAAGGCAGGTGGACGTACAAAACCAGTGACATCATTTTCCTTTTCTCCTTACAGAATCAAAATTACAAGGGCCATGGATTTTCAAAAGGAAAAGAGCGGTGAGTGGTCCCTCTCCGTCCAATTATTGGAACTAATTTCCTTCCCTTCCTCCTTCCTCCCTTCCCTTCCCTTCCCTCTCCTCTTCCCTTCCATATCACTGGGAACAGAATTCTAGGTTGACTTTTTTTTCTTTACATACTTGAAAGATGACATTCCCTTGTCTTCAGACTGACATTATTTCTTAGAAGTCAGAAGTCAGTCTCTGTCTCCCCACTCCACCCCTGACAGTAACTCTTCCTGGCCTCCAGCAACCTGACTGTGCTTTACCTTGGTATGTTTTTTTTATTCTGGGTGTGGGTACCAGGCGCTTAACAACTGAGCCACCTTCCCAGCCCTTTTTTGTGTTTTATTTAGAGACAGGGTCTCACTAGGTTGCTTACAGCCTCACTAAATTGCTGAGGCTGGCTTTGAACTTGTGATCCTCCTGCCTCAGCCTCCTGAGCCGCTGGGATGACAGGCCTGTGCTAGCACATCCAGCTTTTTTGCCTGACTTTAATAGCAGGTGAACACTAAATTCACAAAGTAAATTTGGAAGCTCTCCCCCTTCTTCCCTTTTGTGGAAGAGACTGAGTGGAAGTGGGGTTAATGTTTCTTTAAATGTTTGGGGGAATTCTCCAGTGAAACCATCTGGTCCTGAAGATGTCTTTTTTAGGAGTTTTAAAATTATGTATTCTATTTCCTCGATAGTCACAGAGCTATTTAAATGACCTGTCTCACATTAGGTGTGTATGGTGCCGAGTGCTTTCCGGGGCTCACAAGCAGGTGTGTGGGGGCCTTGGCCTGCTCCTAAGTGTACTTTTCCCATCGGCAGGGCCTGTGTCGCTCCTTCCTAGGTAATTGTATCTTTCTCTCTCTCTCTCTCTCTCTCTCTCTCTCTCTCTCTTGTCATCTTGCTGACTAATGGTTTTGTTGATTTGATCTTTCCCAAGAATTAGCCTTTTATTTTATTGATTTTTTTTCCTGTTTTCAATTGTATTGATCCCTCCCTCTCCACCAGGCCTCCTATGACATCACCCCAGAGCGAGAGGGCAGCTGGTCACTGAGGAGTGGGAGCGGAGGTCCAGGCTCTCCACGGGGTCTCCCGGGCGGGGAGGAAGCCCCAGCCTTATCCTGGGCCTTCTCTGACACCACCGGGGCAGGGGCATGGCTTCTAGACTCCCTGGCCTTTGCTGGCACAAGTCGGGGACGCAGGTGTTTTCTGCAGGCTTTGGCTGACGGAGCACTTGTTCTCTG